>NC_041393.1:270448203-270469805 GCF_002162155.2 Triticum dicoccoides
CCGAGCCAGGAACGAGCCGTAGCAGGCGACGACACGGCGTTCCGCGGCGTCGCATGCGGAGGCGAGTCCGTAACATGACTTGCCCCCGTTATCTTAACTTTATTTTTAGGGGGGAAACCAGCACCGTTATGAATTATTTTGTCATTTGTACTTTTTTGATCATTTTTATTGTAATGTTGTGAGTTATTATTCGTTCTTTAGCCGTTTGTTTTCTCCCTCTATATTAATTTTTTTTATTGTATTTGATTTTTGGTATTATCGTTTGTAACTGCCCAGAGATAGTGGGCTTCGCCGCGGTTGTGGGCTTTAGCCGTCCGTTTTCTCCCACTCACCTTTTAACCTACGATCTTCCCCGTTCTGCTCCGCTCCCGTCCCCAAATCGATTAATTCTTCGTTCCCCTCTTATTCTCTTCTCGTAGGGGAAGTTGCTACTCCTGTTTCACCGCGGGAGCGTCGGCCGGTGGGTTCAACCCCAGGGGTGGAGGTCCGGGTGCTCTGTTTGTTCCTTTTTCTCTGTCATCGACTTTGCTTGCGTCCTCTTATGTACAGATTTTCTCTCTATTTCTAATCTATTGCTCTCTTGCTGTCTCAGGCTACACTCGCTAGGGTTCCTTTGCTGTTGAACGAGTGTTTGGCGACAGTGATACTGGATTGCGTGGCGGATTTTGTGTTTGCTGGTAAGAGTTTTGCTTTGTATGGCATGCTTCGTTTATGAAATAGTTCAGAGCCCTAATTTTTGTTCATGTGTCTTGCAGATCTGGTTCGGCAGATTTTAGGATAGTAGATCTCAATGGGTACATCATCCAGTCCGGACAAATTGAATGCAAAGTATTTTCCCTGTATTTTGGATGATGTTTTAACAGATCTCGTTTTTAGGTTGTACAGGTGTTACCGTATCTACTTTATAAGTTGTATGTATTTTGATAGCTGTTAATTTTGCCCTAGAATGTATGGTGTGTATGGTTTTGGCAGTTGATGCGACCTGCAGACAGGTTGTAGTAGTTATCACCATGTGTAGTTTGAACTGCTGTCCTGGCATTTGAATAGATTGTAGTAGTCAGTGAAGAACTAGTATGATGTTGAAAGAGTTGTCTTTTCTGAAGTTTGTTGTGCCAGTGGTGGGTTCATATTTGTTTTATTGGGTGAACTTGTAGTGTTCACATAGTTGAACTGATTGCTTGTTCATGTACTTTTTTGCTCATTATGATGTTGTTGCAGATGTTGGAGTGCCGGTGCCTCCTGATTCTGACAAATCGAACGCTTTCAAGATCTTGTGAATGTTATTTTTGAGACAACAAATCCTCTAGAAGAACTTGCGAATGTTGCTGATGTTTCCCTTATATTTGCTCTCTTTTTATCAGCCTTGAATACATATATATGCTTAGTTACATCAGTTGTTCCTTTTGTTTGTGTCTGATGCTATGCGCTTTATTTATCTTGGTTCTGCAATGTTATATGTGTTTTAATTTTATAGTGCGTGCTTATGTTATTGGTTTATGCAGTTAATGAGAGCCATGGTGTTCCTGAGGACATTGCTGATGTTGTTAAAGATATTAATGATGGAATGTATTCTCTTGACGTTGATGATGGTGATGGCAGCTTGCAGTTGTCTGTTACTCAGTCTCAAAGTGTTGATGGCACTGAGCCTCTTACCCAGGCTGAGGATGTTCCTATGCAGTTACAGCTCAAGGATGAAAGGATAAGAAAGAAGAAGTATGATTTCCAGAGGAGAAAGGAGTTGGAACGGCGTCAAAAGGCTACCTGTGTGCAACAAAGTGATGTTGATGTTGCTCAAGCTCCTAAATGTGTAGGCGATGAAGGTGGTGACGCGGCCTTTTCAACTATTGATGCCGGATCTCATGGAAGTGACATGCCTGTGAAGACAAACATGATGCAAACTCGTTTGACGCAAGTGTTTGATCGTGATGCAGTTAAGGAGAAGAAAGCTGTTTTGAAGAGGAAGATGTCAGATCGAAATCATGATGGCACACAGAGGCGTAGCCCACGTGTGAAAGCTGGTTCCCAACCTGGTAATAGCAAAGCTGATGGGGATAGTGTTGCTGTGAAAATTGGTCCAAGCAAACTTGGTGGCTCCCCTCTTCGTCGGAGTCCACGGGGTTTGACAAATAAGAAGCCTTCTTCGTCTCCTCTTCAAGAGCGGTCTTTGTTGAAAGAAAATAAGAAGCGTAAAGTTCATCCTGCAAAGGTGAACAAAGGTGTGAAGAAGCATGCTCGTGTCGAAGCTGAAGATGTTGTATTTGAAGAAGATGATATTGAAGTTGATTCTGAAGATGAATTTGGAGTGGTATGTGTTTTGTACTGCATGTGACTTACTATATGTACTTGCAATGATTTAATTGTGTTTGGGCTGGTATGCTGGCCAGGTGAGGCTGGTCATTGTTTGCATCAATTGAGGGTGGTACTGATGTTGTTTTAATAGTTGAACTTGTGCAATCTTTTCTTTTTTTTACTTGCCTTCATATGCTTGTTTTGTTTTCTATATTCATTGTTTGCAGTGGTATGTGTTTTGTACTGCATGTGACTTACTAGTTGTACTTGCAATGATTTAATTGTGTTTGGGCTGGTATGCTGGCCAGGTGAGGCTGATCATTGTTTGCATCAATTGAGGGTGGTACTGATGTTGTTTTAATAGTTGAACTTGTGCAATCTTTTCTTTTCTTTTTACTTGCCTTCATATGCTTGTTTTGTTTTCTATATTCATTTATTTAAGGTGTGGCAGAACCAGGCTAAAATGGATTATTGCCAGTTGATGAGCTTAGAAGGGCTGTTGCCAAGTACCAAGATGGTGATACCATGGGGAAGGCAATCACAGGTTGTGCCATAGGGCCTGTACTAATGTACCTTGACTGCCTTATCCGTGGCAAGACTGCGGAGCCTGACATGCGAGTCCCCCGCATATGTTTTGTGGATCCTACCAAGCTTTCTGATCTGGTTGATCCAGATTTGATAAAAAAAAGGCAATGCAGATCCAAAGACTTGGGTGTTTGGGAAGCTTCCGGTGAGTTTTATTTCTTTTGTGTCTTGCAGACCTTTTTTTATTTTAGGTATAGCTAATTTTTGCGGTAGTGGACATGTGTACTACAGAGTTATCTGTTTAGATTTTGTCATTTGTTAAGCTTTGTGAGGTTTAGGTATGTTTTTTTAGTACTGTTGTTTCATGTGTGGTTGAACTGAATAACTTTGTTCAACTGGCCTGTTGGTAAATACTAACAAATTGGCAATGACAGTTAAAGTTTATTAGTGGTGTTGATTTTAAATCTGTTAATACCATGTTTTATTTTTTCCTATGTGTTGCATTGAATGATTAACTATTTTTCCCCTTGTTTGTAGTGGAAAACTAATGAGGAGGTTGTTTTTCCAAGTGTATAAACAGCCAGTCCTGGAGATGTCGTCGTCTCAGGTTTCGAAGTTTTCATCTCTGCCCGATGAGTTGAGGGATGGTCGTGGTGTTGAGGGTGATGGTTATGTCCCCCCTCGCCCTAGTAATGCTAGTACTTCACAGAGGCAGGGTTTTGGTATTGATGTTGTTGTTTCAGCGTTGGAGCGCGCTGAGCATATCTTAAGTAATGTGTGTTCTGAGCTGCAAAAGGTCCCAACGACAGTTGAGCGTCTGAGCTGTATCAATGGTATCCTTCCTGAAGGTCATCAATTTAATGCTGAGGAAGTTGTTGACTACATTGAGATGGAGAGAATTTTAATTGGTGATATGCGTGATGGTGCCGCTGATCTAGTTTAGAGCTCGGTTCATCTGTTGAACAACATGAAGCGTTTCAGAACTATGCAAGACTCTCGCTGCAAGCCATATGAAGAAAGTGCAAATGTTGTTATCTAGCAGATTGAGTAGGATGAGGCTGCTGCCACCGACAACAGGGCTGGTGATGGTACTGAGGCTAATGTTTCTGATCACGAAACGAATGATGTTGGCCTGGAGCGTCCTGATGTTGATGTGAGTCAGTCCTCGGTGTTTGCAATTTTTACTATGTTGTTCTGCTGTCAGTGTTGTAGTTGAACTTCCTCATTTTCATCTATTTATTAATAATTTTCTTTCATGCAGATTGAGCAGGATGAGGCTGCCGCCACCGACAGCAGGGCTGATGATGGTACTGAGGCTAATGTTTCTAATCACCATACGAATGATGTTGGCTTGGAGCACCCTGTTGTTGATGTGAGTCAGTCCTCATTGTTAGTATGTTTTTACAATGTTGTTCTGCTGTCAGTATTGTAGTTGAACTTCCTGATCTACATCTGTTTATTAATTTTTCTTTTCATGCAGGAGTCCAGTCATAATGTTGAGGCTGTTGTTGACCATGGAGTTATTGATCCATCTACTGATAAGTGCAAGGTTATTTTTATTTTTATTGTGTTTATTCATATTTTCTTGAATTTTCATGCGCACCAATGTGTCTTGCTTGTTCATTTTTCTATCCCACACCGTTTAGAGTTTGCAAGTGGTACCTACCTTTTTTGTTACTGTGGTTTAATTCCTTGTGTTTATTGTTGCTAATAATAGTAGTGTTTTTTTGCCTCATTACATTTGAATCAGGGTCCTCTTGTTGGCGACGATCCTTGTTTGCCCGTTGGTGATGTTGCTTTGAATGTTAGCAGCAGCAAGATCGATGATATTGCTGTGAATGCTTCTAAGGTTTGTTTTTATGTGCACCTCTTGGTAGCTTATTTTTTATTGTTAGTTTTGCTCATATTATTCACTTTTTCTGAATTTTTATTTTTGTCAGATTACTGATGTTGAGCGTGAGGTTGTCCTTAGTGGTGGAGATGATGCTCGTGGTGTTCCATTGAGTAGTGGATGCAATGTTGGTACCAAAGTTACTGATGAGAATGCTGGTGCTGCCAGCATACTTGATGCCAAATCGCCTGGTGTTGGTATTGCTGGGAATGAAAATGTTTCTGATGGTGAAGATTTGCCGCCAGATAATTTCCCGCCTGGAGGTCTTGATTACGGTGATGCATTGCAAGATGCTTCTAGCGTGGAGGAGGTGCCATCCGAGGATGATGATTTACTTCTGTCAATTTCTTCTGATCCCTTGACGCGGGAGGCGCTCTTGTCGTCCCAGGATTTTCTTTCTACTGACCCTGAAAGCGCAACAATATTGGTGTCCTCTTAAGATGTCCCATCGTCAAACCCTGAAACTAGAGGCATAATGGTCTCATCACAGGAACTACCGTTGTCGTCAAACCCTGATAGTCCAGGTAAGGACTTGTAAATGAGGCGTACTTCTCAATTTTGGCATTTTGGACATGTTCTCTTGTAGTGGTTGAACTTATTATTTTTCTTCTTTTTCTGCAAGTAGAAAGTGGTAATGTTGTTAAGGTTGATACGTTTTTCTTCGCTGTTACAAGGTTGCGCACGAACCGTATGAAATGGTTAGTTTGGGATTTTGCACGTACCATTTTTGTCTCTTTTTTTTTCTCTCGTATGATTATTGTTGTTGTTACAGTAGTTTTAATTCATGTAATCTTTTCTGTTTTTCTAGTCACAAGCCGATGTTTCAAAATAAAGAATGTGATGCCAGTGTTGGTTCTATTGCTAAAGCGTTTGTCCCCACTGGCATGCTCAACTCGGACAGTGTTGACGTTGTTTTATATTCTCTACGTCAGAAGTACCAAGACACTAACAAGTTGATAGTTCCCAGATGGGTGACGATCAGTATTTTGCTTTTTGTAAATAGGATGATAACTTGTTTTGCCAATTTTCTAACTGTTGTTATTCTTTTTGTACAATAGACCAAGATCCGTGATGGAAATATTGATTCCAATGTGCTAAATTGGTTCACGAGATCAGGTGCTGATGGTTTTGACCAAGTAGGTGAACTTGGACCTTTTGCACTCATGAACTAGAACTGTCATGTTTTCTTTGCAGTTTTGGGAGGTGGGGGAATGAACTTGATTAGCCTGCTTTTACACTTGTACTTATGAATGATGTGTGCTTCTTTTTTTAAAGCTGCACTTATTGTTGCAAGGAAATTGAACTGATATGTTTGTTCCTCAATTTTGGGCGGTCGATATAAACTCTTATGATTATCTGATTTTTGTTTGTACTTCTGAATTTCAATTTCCCTCTTTTATTTTATTGTTTGGAGGCTGAATTTTTTGTTTCATTATGATTTGGTAAATTCATTTTTCCTTTGCGATTTTTTTTAGCTTTTTTCCCTACATTTGATCCGTCGTCATTTGTGGCTACCATGAAGCCTAGCGAAGAATCTGGGCATTGGTGCTTGATTGTTCTGAATTTGAGGTTCTGTCGTTTCAAGTGTCTTGATTCACTCCGTGATGAAACCTGGGGTGATGCAGTTAGATTCTTGAGGAATATGACAGATAATATAAAGAAGCTTTGGAGGGAGTCGAGTGTAGACAGGGCCAAACCATTCTTGCCGGTGCATATTGATGGTTTCGCTTGCGAGTTTGTGCGGGTACCGCAATAGGAAAACATGTGAGTATCCGTTTTTAATGATTTTTGTTAGTTGTTTTTGTTGCTGGGAGGATGTTGTTCCTGTATTTTCGGATTTGTGTTGTACCATTTTGTTTTTTCCTTTGTTTACAGGCATGATTGTGGATTCTTTATGCTACAAACTGCAAGACCTATCATTGCCGGGAGGATGGTGTAATCGAAATGGTTGATTACAACCATGAAGACATTCTTGACATTAGGTAGACTTTGTTGTATACCTACGCAACTAGCGATGTGTTTGATGTTGACTTCCGGGGTTTGTTTGGCATCGAACCCTGTACGTGTGCATGGCCTTTTGTAATTTTTTGCAGCGTGTACTTCTCTATTAGTACTGTCATGAATTATCTATTTGAACTTACCCTTGTGCAGTCTTCTTTTTTGTTTTTGTTTTTGCAGGTGAGTGGCTGGATCTTGGTGAGCATGACTACAGGTTCTTTGGCAGTCAGTTCTCGAAGCTCGAGCGCGTAGCTATTGATCTTAGCCAGGGGCGTTCTCCCGAAAAGACAAGATCTGGTGTTATGAAGGGGCGGTTGGGAGCTCTGAGAGGTTCTGCGGCTGCTTGTGCAGAGAGCCCCACTACACCCAAGAATCCCATTGTGGATGCCAAAGGTTTATCTCCCCTTGCTGGAATAGTGGCTCGTAGAGCTGGTGGTGCTAGGAAAGATCCTGCTTTGGATTCTGGCAATGTTGTAAGCACGAAGCATGCGCCCAGAGCTCCTATAAAGTTTTGCTCCCCTGTGCAGTAGCTTCACCCTCATAAATTCCCTCACCTGGACAAGGCTTGCAACTTGTATAATCTGTTGCTTAGTGATGAATGGTGTGAGAAGTATGCCAAGTGAGTATCTCTCATTATTTTTCCTCTTCTTTTTCTTGTGTTGTTGGTAACTGCTAGATAAATATGACCTGAACTGTTCCTTTTTATACAACTTGAACTGCTATGAATGCCTTATCTTGCTTCTCCTTCTTTTTGTTCTTGTGTGCGCTGCAGGAATACATTCTCAATTATACCTCAGCCTGATGAAAGCGTAACTAGCTTCACTGGGAATTGCATCTGGGAAGTTTTTTTTACCTGGGCAAATGATGGAGGGAGATGTAATGGACTTGCTCATTGATGATTGGAAGCAAGATCCCGAGAGAAATGCTGACTTTGCATCTAGGAAAAGGGTATTGCTGAGTCCATATTTCATCACGGTAATCAATCAGATCGTTTCTTTCTATTGAACAAGACTCCCTATTATTTTTATGAATTTTAATAATACTTTGCTTGTTGATCCTTTTCCGTTGTCTATTTATTTTTTGGCTTTTTTGCAGGTTGTGCTTGACTGTATGTTTTACGGTGATGAAAATAAAGTGTTTAATGTGGAGAGTGCAGCGAGAGATTTCAAGAGCTATGTTAAAGATAAGGAAGACTTGCTCAGGGCCGACCTTGTGAGATCTACTAGCTGGTTTTTGGTTTTATTTGTTTGTTGTGATGCTGGTTTTTATTTTGAATATTTAACATCTCTTTTTTGGTCATTTGTTTTTAGATCATGATGCCTATATTCAAGCCTATGATTTTAGCAAAGGATAAGAAAGTGAACCACTTTTCCTTATATGTCATGAATCGGTACCGAAGCAGCGTTGACATCCTTGACTCTTTACCTTATCCGAAGAACCGTCGTCCTTCAAAGAACACCTATCATAAAGACTGCGAGAAGATTGTGAGTGACATTTATTATCTGTACTGGATTAATTTTTCTGCATCTTTGTTTCTGCTTTTTCTGAGACCTAAAGATGTGTGGTTTCTTTTGTTTTTTTTACAAATTTCTAAATTGGTCAAATTAATGAAGGTTGTGTATGGTGATGCTTAGTACAATGCAGCAAGCAACCCAATTGGGAGCTGTTTGCAAAGAAACCAAAGTTTGTCAAGGTTCCACTTCAAGGGCCGAATGAATGTGGCCATTATACTCTGAAGTATGCGGGGTCCTATGATGGTGAAAAAATCGTTGAGAACATTCTAGATAATGATGTGGGTTCTAGTTGAGCTTTTCACTTCTATGTTTGGCTTATTGTATATCCGGTTTTTTTATGTGTCATGATTTTTGATAATTTGTTTTATTGTTTTGCAGCCACGTATTGTTGATTGGAACACTGAGGATCTGTATAGAGTTGTCTTCAACCGGAATAACCATCTTATGGTGACGGAGCTTCCCAAGGAGGTTCAGGCTTTGGCTCCTGCTGCATAGAAGAAATGGTCATCATTTGCGTAGTGAATGGGATAGTTGTGTGATATATCTCTTGAAAGCATTGTAGGCTCTATTTGTAGTGTTTGATGTCTTGTCAATTACTATGTAATAACTCGTATATTTTGTGTTGTGTTTAAGTGTGGCACAATGTTTAACAAACTTTTTTCCCATGATGATAGTGTGGTTGAATAGTTGTTTCACTTGTGTATGTTTCATCGGGAATTAGTTTTGGTTAAGTTATATTTTTTGTACTGAAGACTTATATACTAGTTGAACTGAAAACACCTTTTTTCAAGTGTATTACGATTTGTTGCTGAGAAAGTGAGATTTATTTTATTTTTATCTGATTCCAACCTAAGTTGGACCTTTTAATGTTTCTGTACCCTCGTTTTCTTGTACTTATGATATAGTTCTGTTAGTACTGATTTGTAATCTCATTCAGCATAAGGCTTTTAAAATTTGGTGCCAAATTTTTGTTTGAACTTCTTGAACTTTAGTAGTTGAACTTCATAGTAAAAGTTAAAGCACTGGTTTAAATTAGCTACATTTAAGAGATAGCCCTATTAAGTTCAAAACTACTTCTTACTCAAGGCATTAATTGGTATCATCATAGCACTTACCGAATAAACTAAGTTGTACTGAGATTTCAATTGTGCTAGTACTTTGATTATTTATTTATTTTTTGTGTTGTTTGAAACTAGTACGTCGTTGGTCAATGTGGGCTGATGCTTCTATTGTCTTTCTTGTGATTTTTCTCCTTGGTTGAACTGATATCGTTTTGGTTTAGTTTTGGTCTTCTTTTTTCTAGGTTGTGGTTTTTCTCAAGGCAATATTTGGTATCATCATAGTACTTGCCGTATAGGCTAAGTTGTACTGATATTTCAATTTTACTATTACTGTTATTCTTTGTGTGTCACTGTGTTAGGGAATGCGAACTGAAGCTTCTCGTTCCTTTTTATTTTTGTAGAATGTATGCACTGTGTGTTCAAGTGTATCAGTACTTTCAATCCTAGCATGCTAGTGACTAGGAAATACGTACTGATGGTTCTTTGCTTTTCCCATTGCAGTACTTAGTAATATTCTAACTACTATTAGAATGATTCTGTTAGTACTGAATGATGTCCTCGGCTGAAACTTAGTCTTTTTGGTGTTCTTCTGAAACTAAAAACTGATTTTTAGTGTGACAGTTCTGATGTACATGTCTAAGCTGTACTAAGCGTCAAAGGCTACTATTTGCTTTTGTCCATCGTTAGTCTGCCGCTGTTTTTTTTCTGAAAATATTTATATGTTATTTTTGTTTCTCCATGACTAGTGTTGTGTGGCAGCCATCAAGTTTCAACTTCAACCTACTTCAACTTCAAATGATGGATCAACAAAATAGGAAGGTAGCAAACTTGTTGGATGACATAAGCAAACAATGTACTTGATAGACATAGGCAAACTTGTTCAAACCCTGACACACATAACATAAGGTAGCTGGTTCAACATAACGAAAGAAAACTACAAATCTGAAACAAAAAGATTAAGGACAGGCAGAAGGGCGAGCAACACGAATGCAGACTTTCATGCATCTTCATCCCGCGAAGTTGCAGTGGTAATAGGGGTCAGCCTCCTGCTCTTTTGAAATATCCCAACCTATCATGATGTTGTTGATTGACTTCCATGACTTGTACGTTGCGTACACATCAATTCCTGCATACGTGATGAGGTTGTCTGGCAGCGGGCTGGTCCCCCACAGTTTGTGGTCTGCCCTGTCCATCTTCTTCTTCATGCTATCGTAGAATGGGTGGATGACGCCGCCTGCAACATCGGCCAAGGAGTCGCAGTATTTGTCGGTCTTTGGATCTTTCCACTTGCGTTGCATGTCGATGAAGTTGTTGGGGTTGATCTCCAAACGAGACTTGTCCAGCATCCGCTTGTCACCTCCAATGCTGAAACCGACAAATGTGTACAATTTCTCCTCCTGCAGGAAGTCTTTGAGGCGCTTGGGCCTGCAAGGGGGGAGACACACATTTAAAGATTAGTCTTCTTTTTTGAAGATTTATTTCTTCTGCTTTTTTGGTTTTACAAGTGATTATCCATGAGGTAGATGCTTATAGTCATGGATGA
This sequence comes from Triticum dicoccoides, assembly GCF_002162155.2. Classification (NCBI taxonomy): domain Eukaryota; kingdom Viridiplantae; phylum Streptophyta; class Magnoliopsida; order Poales; family Poaceae; genus Triticum; species Triticum dicoccoides. Next base: position 270,459,025 of record NC_041393.1, read on the forward strand.
ATGTAGTTCAGAAACTAGTACACAAAGTCCTGAAATTAAATTCAACTACACCATGTTATTTTTTATTTTTTGCTATCTTCATCGCTTCACCAAATGCTTCACCAAATTCAAGAATCATTTTACCAGAGTCAATGATATATGTGCTGCTTGATTCAAGTTTAGTTTTATTTTTTGTTGAATAAAAGACCTATACCAGTGCTTGATACATCTTTGTGCATTAATTCTATATCAAGTTTAGAAATTAATTTGAGAAATATGTGCATCAAGATATGGACCTATACCACTTCACAAAAGAACTTTTAATACATCAATTCTATAAACTATACTAGTGCATGAAGATCAGAATCTATGCTAGTACATCAAGTTGAGAAATTAATTTGGTGCATCTTCAGAATGCTATAAACATTTTTTCAGATGCTAATCTGGTGAAACAATCCACTTCACAGTTTCAGAAATGCATGTAACTTGAGAAACATGTACTCGTGCATCCACTTCATAATCTATAGTAGTTCATCTAGTTGGGAAACAAGTTTAGTTACGTTTTTAGTGAGTAGTACTAGTACAACAGATGAATGAATAGTAGTATGGATTACTATTTTGTGGCTGCTGCGATGTGGTATACCAAGCAGAGTTCCTCGACGCACAACTGTAGGACTGCCGCCATCTGTGGAGGTTCTACTTGGTTGGTGTACTCCACATCAACTCCGATGAAGCTCGGATACAAGACGCCGCCCTTCATCCTGAGCCTGCTAATCACCTTGTCGGCCTTGTATGGTACGCTGGTTCAGACGATCTCCAGCGTCTCCTTGCCATGGAGATCAACCCCTTTGAGCGTTCTGGTGTACTCGCGCTTCTCGCCGAGGACGTGAATGTCGACGAGGTTGCTGCTCTTGTTCGATGTCTCGCCATGGTGACGCTTGGCGGACGGTTCCTCCGCCATCGCCTTCCTCCGATGACTGTGGGCTTGGGAGAGAGAAGTTTGTGGCTTGTGTGAAGTGGAGATGGAAGCAGCAATGGTGGTTCTGTGAATGAGGCAGAGATGGAAGACAATGGGGTATTTTGCAGTGCGTCGACGGGGGTGTGTGGGAGGCGGTTCATCGGGGGCCTGGGTGTAGTGGTCGTGGGGGTCGCCGTTTGCAGTGCCTCGTGGCAACCGCCCAGTGGGTGGCGCGGGTGGTGGCCTGGAAGAACTAACCGTCCAAGACAAATGTTTTTTACTGCTATACTGATTAGTCTTGTCAAGCTGTACTTACGATCTGCTAAATCCCACTTGCACGTCTCTGCGGTGGTGATGATGGCATTTTGCACTGTTTAGGTGACGTATGCTTTGTGATGTTTTTCTGTGTGGATGTTAAGTATTGTTTTTCTATCGAAGTCTTATACACTACTTTATCTCAAAACATTTTTCCAGTGCCTTGGGAGTTGTTGCTCAAAACTTGTACTTATTTTATTTTTATCTGTACCAACCTAAGTTAGGCCTTTATAGTTTTTGTATTCTCATTTTAGTGCACTTATGGTTTAGTACTGTGTGAACTGAATTATAATTTCATACAGCGCACGGGTTTTAAATTTGATGTCTCAGTGGTGTGAGTAACCTGACTGATCCTGCTGTTTTAGTACTGATGTCATATGTATGTTTGAACTGAGTTTTTTTGTTTTTTTGGATGGGGGTGGGGGTTTGAGATTATTTTACGACCAAATCATTCGTTGAGGTGTGGACAGATTTTATATAAATAAGAAATTTAGCAGAATTGACAAATAAATTCTATTTGAACTTCTTGCATCTTATTAGTTGAAGTAGTCAGATTTTATATAAATAAGAAATTTAGCATAATTGATAAACATTATATATTTGAACTTTTTGCATTTTAGTAGTTGAACTTGTCATAACTGACAAACATTATATGCTTGAACTTTTTGCATTTTAGTAGTTGAACTTGTCAGATTTTATATAAATAAGAAATTTAGCATAATTGACAAGTATTATATGTTTGAACTTTTTGCGGTTTAGTAGTTGAACTTGTCGGTTTTTTACATTATGTACATTTAACAGATAGGCTATTAAGTTCTCTTCTTTTTAGAGATTCATTGGTTTTGTATCAAAATTTTCTCCTTTTTATTGTAAAGGTTAATTGACAAACATTTTTCTTGTAGTTTATATTTCTTTGTCCCGCCCTCTGGTTTTGTTTAACTGGGCTTATTGGTGGGGTGTTTTGTTGACAATGCAGGCTATTGGGCCATTTTCCGGCCCGGATAGCTCGTCCGCGCGGCTGTGCAGCGCGGCGTGCGCGTGCGCTTTGGGTTTAGTCCCACCTCGCTAGTCGAGGGGGCTCCGGACCTGTTTATAAGCGCAGCCGAGGCTCACCAGTTGAACTCCTTCGAACACTTACCTGAGCGCTTATACACAGCGCTCGCTCTCTCTCTTTACCTATGGGCCTAGTCGGCGGGTCCTGCATTGTGCGGATTACTAGGGATTCGCTCATGGGCTCGAGTTCAAGTATCTAGCATTGTCAGGGCCTGCGACTGACCTTGGGCGGTCAATTTTTTTGTTTTTTTTGTTTTCGTTTGTTTGAATCTAGTACTTGACTCCAGCAGTAACTTGGACTGATACTTTTTATTCTAGTTCTTGTCAGTTTTGTGTGAGTGTAGTCTTTTTCATATGAGTTTTTTGCCTTCTTTTTTTGTGTTTGTTTTTGTGATTATTCTCAAGGGTCTTCTGGTGTCATTTTCAGAACTATGGTACTTTGCGTGTAGACTGAGTTGTACCGATAGTGCATTCATAGTAGCACTTACGGACTGATGCTTCTTTGTACTTTTTATTGTAGTAAGTATGTATTGTCCGATCAAGTGTACTATTACTGTTATTCTTAATCTGCAAGCGACCAACATAAGTGTGTGCTGATGCTTCTTAACTTTTTTATGTTTGTAGTACTTGTTAATTTTCTAGCAGCTACATATGAATGAGAACACTACATGAAGTACTAAGAATTTTTGCTTCAACTTTTGAAGCGTTGTTAAGAAACTCGAATTGTGCTGATTGTTCTCAACGTTATGTTTTCTATACAATACTGAATCGAAACTAAACATGGAACAACGTTGTGTGATTAGTTGCATCATAACTAGTACTTTAGAGCAGCCACAACGTTCCATTCAGAAGCTACTTTTCAATTTTGAAATGATGGATTAACAACATACAAAGCTACCAAACTTATATAATGAGATATGCAAAACATTGTACTTGATGACATAACTAAACTTGTTCAAACATGACAAGCACGACATAATCATACTGGTTCAACCCAACAAGAGAAAACTACTAATTTGAAACAACAAGATAAAAGGCAAGCACAAGCGGAAGTAAAACGAAGGGAGGCTCTGATGTATCTTCATCCCTAAAAGGGGCAGAAGGGGCGGTCGTAGTAGTGGTCAGCCTCCCGCTCTTTCGCATACTCCGAACCATCTGTGATGTAGTCGATTATGAACCATGACTTGTATGTGGCATACGCATCTACTCTTGCGTACTCGATGAGGTTGTCTGGTAGCGGGCTGGTCCCCCACAGTTTGTAGTCTTCCTGCATGTTGATCTTCTTCTTCATGCCTTTTAGAATGGGTGGATGACGCTGGCTGCAACATCAGTCAAGGAGTCATACTCTTTTTTGGTGTATGGAACTCTCCACTTGCGCTGAATGTCGATGAACTTGTTGGGGTTGATCTCCATACCGGACAACTTCAGCTTCTCTTTGTCGCTTTCAATGCTGAAACCGGCAAATGTGACCAACTTCTCATGCTGCAGCATCTTGGTCAGGCGCTTGGGCCTGCAAGGGGAGAGACATTTTGAATATTAGCATTACTTTGATGTTTGAATTATTCATTTTTGTTTTTTTTACAAGCGATGAATCCATGAAGTAGTTGTTTATGTAGAATAAACAATGGATGAAGGTACTTCAAAAACTAGTAAACAAAGTTCTGAAATTAAATTAAGTACATCATGTTATTCTTCTTTTTGGATTATAAATAGTTTCAGTCAATGTTGTATGTTCTGCATTTGGTACTAGTTTAGTTTACTTTTGTTGAATTGGATAACACATAACCAGTGCTTCACCAAGTCCTTAATTTATTTTCTTATGAAAATAACATTAGATCAAATTCAGAAAATACTTCACTACATCAAGTTCAGAAACATCTTTTTAATACATCGAGTGCATAGACTACACTATTTGATCACCTTCAGAAACTACACTAGTCAATCAACTTCAGAATTTAATCTTCCACAAGATTTTCCAAATAGTAATCTAGTGCATCAGGTTCAAAAATACATTTTACAGTGTATCTACTTGAGAAAATGCAATAGTGCATCCACTTTTCACAAACCACACTAGTCATCTAGTTGGGAAACAAGTGTGATGAAATTTTCAGGATACAGTACTAATAAAACAAATAAACCATATAGGGCAAATGAGTAGGATGGCTCACCATTTTGTGGCCGCGGCGATGTGGTACACCAAGCAGAGCTCCTCGATGCACAACTGCATGACTGCTGCCATCTGGGGAGGTTCATCTTCGTTGGTGTAGTGCACAACAATGTCGATGATCCTACGACTCGGACTCTTGTCGCCAAGCTTCTTCCAGAGCCTGGTCATCACCTCGTCGGCCTTTTCTGGTACGCTGGTGCAGAAGATCTCCAGCGTCTCGTTGCCATGGAGCTCAACCCCTTTGAGGGTTGTTGTGTACTCACGCTTCTCACCGGGGACGTGAATGTCGACGAGGTTGCTGCTCTTGTTCGACTTCTCGGCATGATGACGCTTGGCGGATGGTTCCTCTGCCATCGCCTTCCTCCGGCAACTGTGGGCTTGGGAGAGAGAAGTTTTTGGTTTGTGTGCAGTGGAGATGGAAGTGGCAATGGTGGTTTGTGGGAATGAGGGAGAGATGGAAGAGAATGGGTTTTTTGCAGTGCGTGGACGGGGATTTGTGGGAGGCGGTTCGTTGGGGGCGTGGGTGTAGTGGGTGTAGTGGCGTGGGGTCACCGTTTGCAGTCCCTTGTGGCAACCGCTCAGTGGGTGGCGCGGCTGGAGGTGTGGAAGAACTAACCGTCCAAGTTAAATGGTTTTTACTGCTGCACTAACTAGTCTTGTCAAGCTGTACTTATGACCTGCTAAATCCCACTTGCATGTCTCTACGGTGGTGATGATGGCATTTTACTGTCGCACCGATTCATATAGTCAAGTTGTACTTATCAGCTGCTTATCCCACTTGCACGTGTCAGGGTCGGTGATGATGGAGGTCTGAACTCCTCTACTGTGGTACTTGGACTGGTGATTGAAGTGTAATTGAACATACCAAATACCAGTGAGACTATGTGTGGTGCTAATGTTTTCTTAAAACATTTTTTGTATTTTTTAAAGGATTGTTTATATCAAGATAATCTCTGAGTATTTTTTACAGATAAATTAGATTTTCATCAGTATAGGATGTATTATATTCGCATTTTGCTTGAGGTAATTATTTTTATGTACTGACGGTCTTTCTGAATTGGGACTGGCAGAAGCAGACATAGCTTTGTTTTTTCAAAACGATGTTTTTTTGAGGCGTTCACGGGTGTGTTTGTTTTACTATGCCTTTGTACTGACGACTGAGAAATATCAGTACTGATGTACTACAAGAGTTTAAATTTTTCCTTGACATATTTTTGTTGAGTTACTGGTCGAAAGTAGCGTTTGCATCAGATATATCCAGATAAGTTTTTTCAAATTTATTTGTGACTGCATTCAAAAGGATTATCAAATGGTTTACAAAATAATGTCACTGCTCCAGCGGGCACAAATCAGAAATTATATCAGTACTGATGTGTACTCTTCCTTGTACTGACGATTGAGAATTATCAGTACTGATGTACTACCAGAGTTTAAATTTTCCTTGACATATTTTTTTGCTGAGTTACTGGTTGACAGTAGCGTTTTGCATCAGATATATCCAGATAAGTTTTTTCAAATGTATTTGTGACTGCATTCAAAATGATTATCAAATGGTTTACATAATAATGTCACTGCTCCAGCGGGCACAAATCATAAATTATATCTTAACTATAGTACTGATTGAGAAATCGATGATAAAGCTAAATAAGTTTTGGTAACGACAGTGTTTCTGAAATGTTTCCTCATTGTGTGCCGATGCAACTGAAACTACAAGCTTATTTTTTAGTTGACGCGGCAGGATAACCACTATGTATTGTTCAATATTGAGCTTCTCCTAACTGTCCCCGAATGTTGTGCCTTGCCGGCACCCTTTCCAGGTTGAGCCTTGGCAGCTTCATCGTCAGTTTCAGTTTCCTCACCCCCGACACTATCATCTTCATTGTCTTTGTCTGATTGGTCATCATTCTCGTCAAACTCTTCTTCTTCATCGTCTTCATTTGATTGTTTGGAACTCTGTACCTTGCCCTGTTTCTGTTCAGCTCCACTGACCTCCTTGCCCACTTTGCACGTGCGGGCATTATGTCCATCAGTTCCCCCACATTTGGGGCAAGTGTAGCTATTACGTGTGTTGTCTCCATTGGTAGAAAGCTGGGTGGCTCCAATCTGCTTGTTCTTGTTGACAGTGGCATCTGTGCGGAGTGGGCATGTTCGGTAGTTATGGTTGCTCACGATGTTGCAGAATCCGCATGCCCTTATCCCGAGAGGTTTGTCGTCCGGGCCAAATTCCACGCGCTCGATGGGGCGTGGTGGCTTTTAGGTTGCTGCTTGCGTCCTGCTCTTCTTCCCCTTTGTGTTTGAGAATATGGGTTGTTTAATCACCCTTTCCTGCTGCTGCTGGTAGGATGTGCTATTGTCATGCCGTTCGCCTACAACACCATCAAGCTCATGATCTTGCATGTGAGCTTGTCGGTGCTCTTGAGTGTGCACATGGGCAAGCTCTGGTTGATGCTGCTCCTCTTCCTCGTTGTCAAACGGGTCAATAGCTCCCAGATGGTTCATCTCGGATAACATTGTAGCAATATCCTGCTCAATGGCTTCATTGTCTGTGACACCTCCATTCAGCCGAATGCATGGCGTCAAGTTCTTTTTCAAGTTTGTCCATGACGACCCGCGACCTCGCCATTTGCTCTTGGCTTCTCAATCTTTTTCTATGCACCCTCATGTTCAGCGTCAGCAGTGAGCTTTTAATGCAGCATTGGGATGCCTTGTTTGACGCTACTGTCCTCAAGTCATCTCTATCAAATGTTGGCTGGATGTTCGGGCGTTTGGTGTATCTCCTGAGGATGTATTTACCTAGAATGTTGGCAACCTTAATTGTCTACATCATGCAGAGGACATGCACGCAGAAAATACATGTATTGTTTTTGGAAGAGGTGCATGTTTTTTGTCATTTCATTCGAACAAAAACTTTGCAAAAAAAGTAGTACAGTATGTAACATCTTTTTTGTAGTCCTCACCTGTGTGGTCCCATAGCCTGCACTCGCACTCATATGTTTCTCCCACAGGGTCTGCAACGAGCTGGAACGCGTGTTGATCCCACACAGACAGTTTTTGCGGGTGGTTGTAGCGCACGAGGTACTTTGTGGGCTCTTCCATCTCTGTCGCTGTGAAGAGTGTGCTCAGTTTTAGCCTATTTCTGATCTCGCTGTACACAGCTCATGTGTACAGCTTTGCCATCTGGGTGTCAAACCCATAGAAGGTCAGCGTGTTTTGTTCCTTCTGCACATGCAAGAATGATGACCAAATTGTTAGTTTTCTCATAGCAAAAACTTCTAATAAAGTTTTACTTTAGTAAGCATGTAATTTTTTGTCTTACGACAAGTGATAGAGCTATACCCAGTTACCCATTGTCTCCTAGTTCTCTGTTTGCCTCCTGGTTTTGACGTAGGAGTTTACCTAGCTAACAAACCGGTGTAGGTTATGTCTCTTACTTACGTAGTTCTTCTTGAGCACATAGTTCATGCTCTCACTTTGCTGTGTGGATGTCATTTTGGCGCAGAAAATTTCTTTGAAGTAGGTTGATATCCATCTCTCACGTTCGTTCCACATGCCCACCATTGTGGCATCATCATGGAGGTTGTACTTATCCATGAGTCTTTTCCAGGCATCCTCAAACTCAGTTGGCATGAGGGGCCAGTTGAGCATTGATGTGAATTCATCCTTAAAGTCATCGTGCAGGTAGTACAGGTACGTGAGGTGTTCCCTATACTTCTTCATAATGTGCCAGCGGCATAGCTTATGTACTATGTTCTTGAAAACATCTGCGATCACCAAAGCCATTGCCGGGCACTGGTCTGGTAATGAGAAAATAGACTCGGAGTGCTCAGCAGATGGTTGTGCATATATACCAATAGAACTGACACAACATTTTTACTGTGTTATTTTCCTTTTCTTTTTTGGATGGGGGTGGTGGTTGGGGGTGGTTTTGGCGGTTGTACCTATGAGGATGCATGTAGGATCCTTCCTTCTCATGCACCTTAAAAATGTCTTCAACAGCCACTTGAATGAATCTGCATCCTCATCTCTTATCAGGGAGAAACCAAAGAATGTAGTCTGTAAGTGGTTGTTAGTTCCGACAAACACCCCAAGTGGCATATGGTACTTGTTGGTCTTATATATTGTGTCAAACGTTACGCAGTCCCCGAAGTCCTGATACGCCCCTCGGCAGCTTGAGTTCGCCCAGAATATGTTCTTAACTTTGTCGGACTCATCGAGTTGCATGTCACACAAGAATTCCCTGTTTATAGCTTTCATCTCCCTAAAGAAGTTGACAGTCTTTAGGACATCGTCCACATCATCAATCCTTGAATTCTTTGCTTTCCTGCATATTGAAAGTTCATTGAAAAATGCATGTTGAACTGGCGTCAGGTCATGCGTTGCGTAATATGTTAGTACTGACAGACGAAAAGATGGAGGCGGTTTATGGGAGGAGAACAAGTTTGTACTTACAGGTTAACCAGGTCTTTGGCATTCATTTCGAGGAAGTAGCTACCAGGGTCATCACCGCCCAGTATGCTCATGATTTGCGCGTTTCAATGCCTTTGAACTGCAGGTACTTGACGTACTCCAAGATTGTTTTGTCAAAGTTTTTGTGGGAGTGCAAGAATACAAGCATTTCTGCGGTGAGTTGTAGCATGTGGTTGTGTTCCCAGACTATCTCTTCTACGACAAATGTTCCATCCTTTTCCTTCTTCAGCCTCATTTTAGCCCCGCAGTTAGTTCTGGCTGTCATCTTGTTATGCTGTCTATTTGCTTCAGACACCTTGGATTCATAAACTCCATGGCACGTACAATAAAGGTAGGCTCTGGTCTTAAACTTGGGGCCTTCCCTGATAGCAAAACCCGCGTGCTTCGCATATACGTTGTAGAAGTTCTTTGTTTCTTCGGAAGTTTCAAACTGCATCTCTAGCCTTGGCAGAACGTAAGCTTCAATGTCAGGTGGCTGCACGCAACAGTGACCAAATAAAAACGTAGTTATGAAAATGTTAGATGGGGTGGTCACAGCACCATGGTATGGACTGTGCTTGCAAGTTTTTTTATATGGATACTTACATGTGTATAGCTCTGCGCTGCCTCCGGTGTTTGTTGTTCACCCTGGTTTATGGGCGCGGGTGGTGTCACCCTTGGCACATGCAGCAATGCATCTCTTGGAGGGAGCAACGTTGACGAAGATCTTCGTCTATCATTGTACGGCCGTCTCCCTTCAAATTCATTGTGAGGTTGCTCCTGTCTATATGGCTCCTATCTTGTACTTTTGAACCTGCTAGAGTGGCCAAAATTTATGTCTCTTTGGCCTGGTCTTCCCGTCGCAACGCTTTTGCAGCACGGATGATTAATGTTGATGGAGCGATTGGTGGAAGCCTTGTTGCAACCCATCCACGGCTTCCTGTCCTTGGCTTTTTGCATGCGTTGGGGAAGGAAAACATTTGTTGTTGGTGATATTGTTGGCCTTGTTGCAACCCAGCAGCAGCAAAGCTTGCATTCTCAGATATTGTTGTTTGCTGCATAGAAGAACCTGTCCGTGCTTCTGATGATTCCGGTGTATCTTGAAATCTGCCTGTATTGTTGAAGTATCCAGGTGGTATTTCTGGTGTTACCCAACCAGGTGGTGCCCCATATCTGTTTGGCTCATCAAACGCTTGCTGTGTGCGCCGCCTTGCATGCTTCTGCAAATGACATTCAACAGTTTTGTGATTAATCTAGTTTTGTTTTCAGTCGAACTGATGAGCGTTCATGCTCAACACTGATGTACTGATGAACTATTTTCTAGCACTGCTTGTAAACTGGACATTGAACTGATGCATGACTTCTCTTTTGTTCATCTATAACTTATGCAACTACACTAGAAGTCATTGAACTTACTGTGTAACAATTTTATATTTTTTTCAGTATCAGTTTTGTTACTCGTTCGAACTGATGCAATTACATGACTTGTACTCTTAGAAATAACAACATACAACTTTTAGTGGTAGCTGAACCTTAGTACTATCTACTTCGACTGATGCATAAGTTTAAGCTTTTTTACTTGAACTGAAGCTAGCATATTAGAGGTACTGACAATAACCTCAACATCCTAATCGTGCATCAATGCATCTACATTACAAGTACTGCTAGTTTATGCATTATTGAACTTACTGTGTAACAATTTTATATTTTTTTCAGTAACAGTTTTGTTACTCGTTCGAACTGACGCAACTACATGACTTGTACTCTTAGAAATAACAACATACAACTTTCAGTGGTAGCTGAACCTTAGTACTATCTACTTGGACTGATGCATAAGTTTAAGTGTTTTTTACTTGAACTGAA
>NC_041393.1:270469901-270487890 GCF_002162155.2 Triticum dicoccoides
GACATCCTAATCGTGCATCAATGCATCTACATTACAAGTACTGCTAGTTTATGCATCATTGAACTTACCGTGTAACAATTTTATATTTTTTTCAGTAACAGTTTTGTTAATCGTCCAAACTGACGCAACTACATGACTTGTACTCTTAGAAATAACAGCAGTCAACTTTCAGCGGTAGCTGAACCTTATTACTATCTACTTGTACTGATGCGTAAGTTTAAGTTTTTTTACTTGAACTGAAGCTAGCATATTAGAGGTACTGACAGTAACCTCGACATCCTAATTGTGCATCAATGCATCTACATTATAAGTACTGCTAGTTTATGCATCATTGAACTTACTGTGTAACAATTTTATAAAAAAATTCAGTAACAGTTTTGTTACTCGTTCGAACTGATGCAACTACATGACTTGTACTCTTAGAAATAACAACATACAACTTTCAGTGGTAGCTGAACCTTAGTACTATCTACTTGGACTGATGCATAAGTTTAAGTTTTTTTTACTTGAACTGAAGCTAGCATATTAGAGGTACTGACAGTAACCTCGACATCCTAATCGTGCATCAATGCATCTACATTACAAGTACTGCTAGTTTATGCATCATTGACCTTACCATGTAACAATTTTATATTTTTTCAGTAACAGTTTTGTTACTCGTTCGAACTGACGCAACTACATGACTTGTACTCTTAGAAATAACAGCATACAACTTTCAGTGGTAGCTGAACCTTAGTACTATCTACTTGGACTGATGCATAAGTTTAAGGTTTTTTACTTGAACTGAAGCTAGCATATTAGAGGTACTGACAGTAACCTCGACATCCTAATCGTGCATCAAGTGGCAGGGGTGTAAATGAACTGATGCAAGCATTTGCAATGTACCATCGGGTTCTTCTTCTTAGTAGGACTAATGAACGGATGGACTGACACAAACGTGGGAAGCGGACATTACCTCCAGTGGACTGACTTCTTCTTCTACCTCTCGTGGGCGTCATACTGGCATGTTCTTGGGAGGCGGCGCCATTGACGCAGCTCCTGCTTGTGGTGGACGTCTGGCAAAGACGTTCGTTGAGGCAGCACCTTGCGGGGATCACTGCCCCGGAGAAGGATCCCCAGCGACGGAGGGAGGTAGGAGGCGTGGATGACAGCCCCGTCGATGGATCCGGCGACGGAGGGAGGCAGGAGGCGGGGATCATGACCCCGACGATGGATCCGGCGACGGAAGGATGCAGGAGGCGGGGATCACGGCCCTGTCGATGGATCCGACGACGGAGGGAGGCAGGAGGCGGGGATGACGGTCCCGTCGTTGGATCTGGCGACGGAGGGAGGCAGGAGGCGGTGGCGGATCCGTTGCCGGCTAGTCACGGCGCCGCGGGCTCCCTCGCTCCGGCTGCCGCCGTTGGACATTACCTCCAGTGGACTGACTTCTTCTTCTACCTCTCGTGGGCGTCATACTGGCATGTTCTTGGGAGGCGGCGCCATTGACGCAGCTCCTGCTTGTGGTGGACGTCTGGCAAAGACGTTCGTTGAGGCAGCACCTTGCGGGGATCACTGCCCCGGAGAAGGATCCCCAGCGACGGAGGGAGGTAGGAGGCGTGGATGACGGCCCCGTCGATGGATCCGGCGACGGAGGGAGGCAGGAGGCGGGGATCATGACCCCGACAATGGATCCGGCGACGGAAGGATGCAGGAGGCGGGGATCACGGCCCTGTCGATGGATCCGACGACGGAGGGAGGCAGGAGGCGGGGATGACGGTCCCGTCGTTGGATCTGGCGACGGAGGGAGGCAGGAGGCGGTGGCGGATCCGTTGCTGGCTAGTCACGGCGCCGCGGGCTCCCTCGCTCCGGCTGCCGCCGTTGCTCGCTCTCCCACGACGCTTGCCTCCGGTGGAAGAAGGCGGGTTAGGGTCGGGGGATTCGACGGTGGTGTGCGCATCGCGCCTATAGGGGCGGGGGGTAACAGAATAATATTCTGTTATGGGTAACAGAATAGTCCAGCCCTATATATATATATATGTATATATGTATATATATTAGTTTATCATTGTAAATATGTTCATGTAATATATCTAAGATATTTTAAAGCAAGTTCCACGAAGAAATTTCATATGAGCCCATAGTTTTTGTTATATTTGTGAAATACATACATATTTGTTCGTAAAAAAGAGTATACTCAATATATGATACATACTACAAAAAAAGTACTCCCTCCGTCCCAAAATAAGTGACTCAAGTTTGTGCTAGCTTTAGTACAAAGTTAGGACAAACTTGAGTCACTTATTTTGGGACGGAGAGAGTAGTATACATATTGCCTAAACATTGTTATATACTACATACTACATGTACATACTCTCTGATTTGATAGATACTACATACAACATACAAAACTCAAGTGGTGGTAATAACCACCGATGGTATGAAATATACCTAAGATAGTATATACACTACTTTTTATGTAGTATGCATTGAATTTTGAGTACGCACTTTTTTACGTACAAATATATACATATTTCATAAATATAATAAAAACCATGGGCTAACTTGTAATTTTTTCATGTAACTCACTTTGAAATATGTTATACATAATATATGAACATATTTATAATGATAAAATAGTATATATAATACTATATGGTGTATATGAGATATGTGGGGTAACTACCCATAGGTGGTAGGATGCATTTTCCCTATATATATTAGTGTGGATTTTTTAACACCCGGGGACTATGCCACCCCACTAGGTGGCAGTGCCACCCATGTTATCCACGTTTAATGCATGCTTTGTGATCCATGCAAACATTATGCTATCGTCATTACTTTATCGAAATTCAGTTAATGAAGCATGCTAATGATCACACTATTACAGTTCCAGTACAGTATGTCTTAGACTAGGGGTATCAAAATATTAAGTCATGAATAATTAACCAAAAAGATTCCAAAATAGTATAAAATAGTATAACTTACTAACTTTTTATAATAGTACAAAAAATTGGTAACTAAAAGAAGTTCCCCATGAACTAAAAAAAGACAGCTCAAAAAAGATTCGTGCGTATACACATGTACCAACATTTAACCTTGTTAATACTTAGTGTTATGAACTTGTCTAAGTGCAATTAGACAAATGAAAGACTAATCAATGGCAGACCTAAAAGATGCTACACAGATCTCAAAGCCAGATCAGACAAAAGCAGGAGGGGTGGCAATGCCCACGGGTGACAAAGACATAATAATCATATATATATGGTGGGTCTACTATGATAACACCCTTAAGGCCCTCATTATGCTAACACCTAACCTTATTATGCTAACACCACCCTAACCGACCCGACGTGCACCACACTATCACAAAGCCGGTCGAAGCAATTGAAAGCACAAGTGCTCCCTGGGTGATTTTGGTAATTAATGTCAACATATCTCTTGTTGGAGTAATACTTTCATCTAGTATATTTCAGATGAGTTCAACATTGGAGTGACAGGACAAGAGGATGTGGAACCCCTTCATGATGCTAAGGACAAACATTAGCAAAAGCTCAAGACTCTACATTTCCATTTTAGTGATCCAAGATCACATTGAGTCCATAGGAAAGTCAATACTATTAAAAGGGGATGAGGTGTTGCTTAATGGCTTGCTTGCTCAAAGTGCTTAGGGATATGCTCCAAAACCCTCAACCACTTTCTCATTTCCACATATGTCCTTAACCTAAAGTAAAGCTCAGCCCCAATAATTTGATCTATCCGGCGCCACCGAGTTTACTTGACATAGCCACTGCCAGAAACCCTAATCAGTTCAGTCTCACCTATGGGATCTCAGTCTCACGGAGATAGCCTTGCAAACTCTCTGTTACCTATTGCAGTTATTTTGGTCTCATCGGGATACGCAGTCGGTCCCACCGAGTTTGCTTGACCAAGTCTCTGTTTGCTTATTGCTGAAACCGGTCTCACCGAGTTCATGCAATCGGTCTCATCGTGATGAGGTTTTGCCCTAACCCTAGCACATCGGTCTCACCGAGTTGACCTTGTTGGTCCCACCGAAAACTCTAACATTCACATTTTGAACCATATTGGTCTGAGAGTTTCACTATTCGGTTCCACCGAGTTTGGTAATTTGTGTGTAACGGCTAGATTTTGTGTGGAGGCTATATATACCCCTCCACCCCCTTCTCCATTTGAGAAAGAGCCATCAGAACGTGCCTACACTTCGACTAATAATTTTCTGAGAGAGAACCACCTACTCATGTGTTGAGACCAAGACATTCCAATCCAACCACAAGAATCTTGATCTCTAGCCTTCCCCAAGTTGCTTTCCACTCAAATCATCTTTCCACCATATCCAAATTTGTGAGAGAGAGTTGAGTGTTGGGGAGACTATCATTTGAAGCACAAGAGCAAGGATTTCATCATAAACACACCATCTCTTACCGTTTGGAGAGTGGTATCTCCTAGATTGGTTAGGTGTCACTTGGGAGCCTCCGTCAAGATTGTGGAGTTAAACCAAAGAGTTTCTAAGGGCAAGGAGATCGCCTACTTCGTGAAGATCTACCCAAGTGAGGCAAGTCCTTCATGGGCGACGGCCATGGTGGGATAGACAAGGTTGCTTCTTCGTGGACCCTTCGTGGCTGGAGCCCTCCATGGACTTGCGCAACCATTACCCTTCGTGGGTTGAATTCTCCACCAACGTTGATGTATGATAGCACCACCTATCGGAACCACTCCAAAAATCTCCGTGTCTCCAATTGCATTTGCACACTCCAATCCCATCCCTTTACTTTCTTGCAAGTTGCATGCTTTACTTTCCGTTGCTCATATACTCTTGCCATGCTTGCTTAAATTGTATTGTGAATGCTTGAAATTGTGCTAATCTCCAATCTCAACTTGAAAAACTTAAAAATTGCTACCTTTACTTGTTGAGGGTCTAAACACCCCCCTGGACACCTTTTCTCGATCCTTTGAATTGGTATCAGAGCTTTGGTCTCCATTGCTTTAGTTTAAACACCATTGGAGGAAGATGGATGAGTCTACGATTGGGAGTATTAGACATAGAGTGCCTATGCTTGATGGAGAGTTCTATAATGCTTAGAAAAATGAGATGCTTGAGATTTTCAATCAATATCACTTGAACAAGTACATTATTACCCCTTGTGTGCCCCTTGTTGACACCTTGCATCCTACCCCTGATGAGTCTCTTGAAATGATTCGTAATCTTAGAACTATCAATCTTATCACTAGAGGATTACCTAGAAATTTGATTGCTCGCTTGCCAACTCTTGAATGTGCTTACACTATACGGAGATTTCTTGAGGAACGATTTCCAAACTATTCCTTGAAAAACTTAGCTGAGATTCTTCACAAGTCCATTGCTTTGAATAAGATGAGTCCTAATGATCCTAAGTTTGGTGATTATCTATTTGAGCTTCGTGACCTTATGCGTGCCAAAGGAGATGTTGGAATCATTAGAATTCATAGAGATGCACATTGTCATGATCACAAAACTAATGAATCACTCTCTCTAAGAAATGGTCAATCCCAAGATGATGTTGAACATGGATACTATGATGAGGATGATGATAGTGACTATGATCTCAATGAGTCTATGAGACACTTTGTTCTTATGGCTAACCTTCACGGCTACATGGCTGGAGGAAAGGAATGGGTTCTTGATAGTGGATGTATCAATCAAATGACCAGAGACAAGGATATGTTTCATGAGCTTGCTGAAAATGATGGCCCTCGAAAGTATGTCATTTTTGGTGATAACTCAAAGGGTAAGGTGGTTGGCCTCGGTAAGGTGACCATCTCACATGACAGCTCCATACAAAATGTTATGATCGTTGAATCTCTTGGCTATAATTTACTTTCTGTGTCTAGACTAGCCGATTTTGGTTCCAATGTCGTATTTACTGAAGTAGATTGCCAAGTGTTTCGAAAAGATAATCATAATATGGTCTTTGCCAGCATACGTAGAGGTGACCTATACATTGTTGATTTCGCTAAAAAGGCTCAACCTAGAACTTGCTTAATTGCTAAACCTTCTAAAGGCTGGTTGTGGCATAGACGGTTAGGTCATGTGGGCATGCAAAATCTTGACAAGCTTACTAAAGGTGATCATATCCTTGGTGTTAAATATGTTATATTTCACAAGGATAGACTTTGTAGTGCTTGCCAAGAAGGAAAAAAAGTTGGAGGAAGTCATCCCATGAAGAACATCATGACCATGAGAAGACCACTCGAGCTACTTCACATGGATCTTTTCGGTCCCAACGCCTACAATACACTCAGTGGTAACTCATTCGGATTGGTCATTATTGATGATTTTTCAAGACTTACGTGGGTGTTCTTTCTTGATGATAAATCGCAGGTCCAAAAGATCTTCAAGAACTTCACTAGGAAGGCCCAAAATCAATTTGAAGTGAAGATCAAGAAGGTTCGCAGTGATAATGGAACGGAGTTCAAGAATGCCAATGTGGACACCTTCCTTGACGAAGAAGTGATTTCACATGAGTTCTCAGCTACGTACACGCCTCAACAAAATGGAGTTGTTGAGAGGAAGAACCGGACGCTCATCGAAATGGCAAGAACGATGCTTGATGAGTACAAGACGCCAAAACACTTTTGGGCGGAAGCGGTGGAGACGGCTTGCCATGCAATGGATCGTCTATATCTTCATAAGCTACTCGGCAAGACGGCATACGAGCTTCTCACCGGTAACAAACCCCAAGTTGGATACTTTCGGGTATTCGGCTCAAAGTGCTACATTCCTGATAAGCATCATCTTTCAAAATTTGCTCCTAAATCTCATGAAGGTTTCCTACTTGGTTATGGCTCAAACTCTCACACATACCGTGTGTCGTGGAATTAACACGTCAGATGTCCTTAGTGTCAGGACTTAGTCGCGAGGCCAATGCATCTATGTGGTAGCTTGAGAGGGGTTGAGCGGAATCGAGAGGCGCAACACAAGACAAGGGTTTAGACAGCTTCAGGCCCCGGGAAACATCATCCGATAACAACCCTACATGCTGTTTGAGGCTAGATCTCATTATGCTCACGAGGGAGTCGCCGTAAACCGGCTCTTCTCTAGTTGTGTCTAGCCCTAGAGATTGTTTCTTGCTTGTAGCTTGTCCCTCTTTGGGGAGCCCTACCCCTCCTTATATATGTTGAAGGGGCGGGTTACATGTGGAGTCCTATTAGGATTAGGACTAGTCTCCCTTCTAATACAAACCGGATACAAGTCCGGGTCTTCCTTGTAAAGTAAATATTCCTCACGCCTTTTCTCTTAAACCGGCCCACCATAGCATGATCCGGCCTTCCATAAACCGCCCGTTGGGCCACCGGGTCTTGTCGCTCCTCTAACTCGCCTGCCGGATTACCAATGAACCGTAAACCGCCATGTCCAAGTGGGTTGCCAGTGAATCGCCAAACTCTAGCCGGGTCATACATCCGGCGGTTTATACCGCGGGGTATATCCCCGACATTAGCCCCCAGTTTAATTTGGATTCATCCATGTTAAACTAATCTGCAACAAGAACAAATTTGTCGGGTTGTGCTCCGGTTTAAATATACTTGTAAGACGGCACTTGATCATCCTTAAATCCTTGTCATTTCTTCCTTCCAAGTTAATAACCATCTTCATAATCAATTTGCTTGCAGAAGATATTTGTAAATAAAGAACCAATTTGAATCGGCCTTCAATGCTTTGACTTGACAAAAATATTAGTCTCTGAAATATTCAACTGATATCCAGCCGGCTTGAAGATGTAAAACTTGCCGGTTTATGATTACCACCATTGTCTGGTTATAAAAACTGATAATTCCGGATCATGATTGTTGCCAACACAGGTTCATGATTGTTGATAATGCCGGTTCATGATTATTGATAACGCCGGGTTACAGACACAGGGTCATAATGATTGGTGACGCCGGGTTAATCCAGTTTGCTCAAAACAGAGAATTTGAAAATAGTTCTTCGATAATAATATAATACCTGTAGCCCCCAAGTCTTGAGCAGAACAAAGTGATGGCTTAAGACTTGCTTCAATATAAATACTGCCATTTAAGAAGAAATCCATGTTGTTCATCCCAGTGACTAGTAAAAACTGAATACTCCATACTATGTAGCCCCCAAGTGTCGGGTTATCATGCTTACAGCAACCTGGGACTTGCAATTGTCTTATACTCATAAAAACTTCAACCAATGTAGCCCCCAAGAGCCGGGTCATTATGCAATAATGAGCAGGGACTTTGTAGGTATAATCATGTAGATTTGAGCAATGATGTGTAGCCCCCAAGGGCCGGCTCAGTAAGATAATATTGAGCTGGGACTGTAATATATACTTCAATGAAAATAACATCATATGATGTAACCCTCATCATGGGACTTGAATCCACGTCCACAAGGTTAAGAGCCTTGTGCTTTACCAACTGAGCAGTGGACTCTTCAATATAATGAATAAAAAGCTTTGTACCTTCAACTGTTGACAGGATTAATTGGTAGCCCCCAAGGGCCGACTCATTATAATGTGATGAGTCAGGTCTTCTATAATATGAGCAGAAAATTACTTTGCATTAGCCCCCAAGTGCCGGGTCGTGAGCCTGCAGCGACTCGGGACTATTCCTTCCATTGTAGAATAAATCATATCCTTTGATAAAATAATAACTGTTGCGCTAAAGCGACTTTGAAAACTCAATAATACCGGTTACTAATAACCATAAAAATCCAGCCATGTTGGCTATTCAAGATAATATAATCCGGTATGAAAAATTCATCCAATATCATAATGAAAATTCAGCCAAATTTGGCTATTTGAATAATATAACCCAATCATTTATAAGCGCATGATTCCAATGGCGCAATCCAAATATATACTGGCGACGTATAGTCCAAAGCCAGGCCGGTTTAATAAACTCCGGATAATTTCCCATCATATACTAGCAACTTATCGTCTTAAAGCCAGGCCGGTTTAATAAACACCGGATAATTTATCATCATGCTTTATTCAACCTGTCTCTGCATACAACAAGTTTAAAGTGTCCTGGTGGCTTACCGCCGGACGGGTCATAATGCCCAACATATAACCCAGGTTTATAACCAAGGCTGCACTTAAGAATAATCAGTGAAATATATCATACCTGTGATATTGAATCACATCATTGGTTTACCAATTTTTTGTAGTAAGAGTGATAACCCCAATCTTGAGTAATGATAACTCCTTTCATACTGTGCCGGTTGATGATAAACCGTACCGGGTTGTGATAAACACCGGTTTAATCATATATAATACTGGCGACTCGTAGTCAAACCAGACCGGGCTGATAGTCTCCGGATTATAACTTGATCCTGTATTGACAACTTGTAATTGAAAGTCAAGCTGGGTTGATAAACACCGGTTTACTCCATAATAGGATGGTAACAGAAAATCAAACCGGGCAGATGGCCTCCGGATTAAGATTTGACCGTGTTCCGTCAATTTGTAATTGACAGTTGAACCGGATTAAAACGTTGTCAGTTTAAAAAACGCAACAAAAATCAAATAACAGTTATGAAAAAAAATATGGAAGCAAAGGCAATGATAAAACCATTTGCAAAAAGAGGCTTTACTGAGCCGATCAGATGGTGTTACCATGGTCGGACACGACCAAGCTCCCAATAAGGTGTAGCTATGGTTCAAGTCAGCCAGGTCCCCAAATGATTCGTGGCATATATGCCAGATCAAGAGGCGTGGCAATGGTTCGGGTTCGACCAAGCCCCCAAGTGATTTTTGTGGCCTTAGGCCGACCAAGAGGCGTGACTGGTTCAGACTTGACCATGTCCCCAAGTGATCTGGTGGCTGTTGCCTATCAAAAGGTGTCCCGTTGGTTTGGACACGACCAAGGCCCCCAGTGATGTTATGGCACTAGGCCGATCAAGAGGCGTGGCTATGGTTCGGATACGACCAAGCCCCCAAGTGACCAATAATATGATAAGCCAATAAGGCATGATACCCATGTTTGGACCGCGCATCATGGCAGCAAGTCTTCTTTGGCACCCTTTAACTTTTTGCAAGAGATAAATCCTTCTTGAACCGGGATTTTGAACCGGATATTGAGAGCTTCAAGGATTTGTGGGAGACATCTTTCCCTTGAACCGGATTGTAAACCGGAATCTTCATTTTCAGCCGGAAATTTTCTGATGGCCTTTCAACTCGAACTTGCGAGAAGTTAATTCCTTTTTGAACCGGACAATTTTAAACCGGATTTGAGAGTTTGAGAGCTTTCTGGGAGAATATATTTCCCTTGAACCGGATTGTAAACTGGATACTTGAGAGCTTCAGTGAGACTGACTTCCCTTGAGCCGGATTTTAAACCGGAATCCTTTTTGATGATCCGGAACTTCTTCACTGAGCCGGGATTTTGTAACTGTTATATACTTTCTAAGACGGAAATTTTCCGACAGCCTTTAAATTTTCATAACAGTAGCCTCCGGGACCGGGTTATCTTTCCCTCCATCGTCCTGGGTTTTTAACTTTGCTGAAACTGGCAAGATTTGCTGAGTTATGTCATCGTAGCCCCCGAGTCTTAAGATGACTCAAGGAGTTGTCTTGAGATTCTCCATACTTGACCATAGCAGAAGGTATATATCATCGGTGTTGATAACGCCATGTGAATCCACCGAAGGTCGAGGTGACTGTGGCGGGTTATAAATGATCTCGTATGAGCCGTGTCAGCAACTCGGCCAATGGTTCCTTCCAACTGGTTGTTTGAAGTTGACCAAACTGTAGTGACGGCAACTTGTGCGCATGTCTATTTAGCCATCCAGCGCAAAGTTCCCCTGAATGATAGGTTTGCCTCCAATTTGTGGAAAGAAAACCAGACTACCCAAGCTATGGTTTGATCAAACAGTTCATGCAGACAGGTGCGGCCCGGTATGTTGGTGTAGACCAGGCCGCGAGAGATGGACGACAAAAACGACCGCAACATCAGAGGTGACTCGTATGGCCGCGACATTGTAAACCGGTGCGGATGGGGAAAATCGGCACCGGTGTTGTAAACGGGTGCGGATGCGTGAACCGGTCGTCCGTTCATCAGGTAATATGACACAGAGAAAAACACCGTTGTAGAACGTTGCCAGCTCATGCTCCATACCGGCAGTATAAATAGAATTGTCCTGCGTATAAAAAATACAGCAAGGCATAGTAGTTGTTTGTGAAAAGAGATCAACATGCACTTAACAAACAATATACAGGATAAATATCACCTGATTTGTTTTTGTTGGAGAACGTAGATGCTAGCGCCATATAATACTAAGTAGTATATGAACGTTCAGTTCCGCTGATGTGCTGTAGCATAACATCCACGTGGCCCCTTTTTTTTATATGCTCATAGCCGTCTTGTTGACAGTAATACTGCTTCCGCTGACCTCATTTTTTGAATCAGAGCAAAAGTACTGGTATTGTGTAGTATTCCTTTTACTCTGCATGGGATTTTTTACCTATCCCTGTAGCCTCCAAGTGATGAGTAGGAGTGCTAATTGGAAGTTTTTGATTATTGGGTTGGCTTCGGCCTTCACGTGGACTGTAGATAACTTTTTGTAGGAGCAATAGTAGGTGTCTGCAGGCTTTGCTGATTCAGTGTGCTGCTTTGAAGCAGGTTGTACTGCTTTCAATGAGGCGCTCAAAGGCAAGGCCGCTCCGCGGCAAAGTCATATACGAGCTGTGACAAACAGATTTGCACGAGGCCGGTGTCGGAGACGAAACCGCTCAACGGCAACTCAGCGACTGCCCTATCCGGCGGGTCAGCAGGATGGTTTCAAAGCGCCCGGCGACTTGGGAGACGAGCACACGAGAACTGCGACCAGCGGCTTGTCACGATGAGCCGGCTATAAACATGAATCAGCAAGCAAAACCAAACAATGACAACAATGGGTCAACTGCTGTTGTAAGCCGGCCAACACAGTAAGGCGGCTGAATTGAACTTTGATTTATCTCCATTCCCTTAATAGCTCCAGACCTCAAACATGTCTGTCCTCCCACTGGGCACTTTTAGCAGTCATCTATGATAATCTCCTTTCTTTTCTTTTGTCTAAATGTAATGATAATCCCATAGTAGCTCTTGCCGTCAGACAACAAATTTTACGAGGGCATCCATCAGTTTATCTGGCGCACTTGAGGCAGACCGGACTGTACGCCTATCTTGAGACCTGGATTCCCTTATATGGCTGGCCTCAGTATACGCTTTTTTAATCCGGGACCAGTTTGCTTTGTACACCGAACGATAGCAATGGTGAAAACGAACGCCTAGCTTCAATACGCGGCAAGTTAAAGCTATCATGGAAACTCCGTGGGCGGTTTGGGCGATGGAGGCAGTCAGGCCAGGCCGGATTGAGGCTGGGGAGGGGCACGGGCGCTGTCAGTAAATCGGCGCGCGTGGACAGCGGAGGCGAAGTACGGCAGCGTGGGGTCGCGGTGGTTTGAATAGGTAAGGCGCTGCAGCAGTTGGAGGAGGCGGTGACTGAACCGAGATAGAGCAAGGCCGCGGCGGCGGTTTACCGCGCCGAATCCAGGTTGTGGATGTAGATGAAGCGCAGCAGTGACTCAGACGAAAAACGGAGTCCAGTCAAGCTTAAGGGGATTTTCCGAGTCAACATGAACAAAACTGGTACGCTTTGAAGTGGTTCCATGATGGCGCGTGCGAAGGCGGCTGGGTTGCAGCATGATGCGGGGACGACTCACATCCTTCGACGTTCCCGTGCTCCGGCAGGTTGTAGCGGCGGCTTGGTAGGCGACGCCGGACAGCAGGAAGCCATGGCGCGGCCAGGCGAGTTGGACGCCGGACGGGGCAGGCCGCACAAAGCCGGTGAGGTGGCGAACGGGGCCGGGCGTAGCCGGGTCACGGGACACCGGAAGAGGCTGGCCGGATTTCGAGGAAGGCGGCGTGGAACCGGAACGGCGCGGACCCGGCAAGGGCAGGCGGGAGGACGGATGCGCAGGAGGCCGGGTCACGCGACCGGCCTGGTCGGACGGGCGCGAGGCCGGACGTGGCCAGGCTCGGGGCGGCGACCCGGAGCCAGCGCTGGCCGGGAGCGCCGATGGCGGGGGAGCGGGACGCGGCCATGCTTGGGGGAGGCCGGGATGGAGAAGGAGGTTAACCGGCGTTTTTACTACAGCAGCTGGCGGGTCAACGGAAAAGGCAATCCGGGCGAGTCGAGGCACGGCCGTAGCTGTAGCAGAGGTAGAGACCGTGGAGGTTTCAAACTCCGAATCCTTCCCTGGGCTGTAGTTATTTTAACCGTAGTCAACCGGATTATACGATTAGTGGTGGGACCCTGTGGCGATGGACCGAATCTTTCTCAGCACTTTGTTTTCTTTTCTTGACTTTTCCTTGCTGTTGACGGTTGAACGGTCATGGTGACTCTGATCATATAGATTTTGGCGAGCCAACGACGGAACTTGACATACCGGTCATACTGCCGGTTTACAGCAACCATCAAATCGCAACTTTAACTTCCCTTATTAAACCTTCCAAACTAGGATTCCGGACCAATGAACTTGAAACTGATACAGATCCTTTCAAACCGGCTCTTTCATCTAGAAAATTGCAAGCTCCTCGATCCCTGTGAGAGATCCCTCCAAAAACTCATCACCATCGTGCGCAGCCCCACGGTGGGCGCCAACTGTCGTGGAATTAACACGTCAGATGTCCTTAGTGTCAGGACTTAGTCGCGAGGCCAACGCATCTATGTGGTAGCTTGAGAAGGGTTGAGCGGAATCGAGAGGCGCAACACAAGACAAGGGTTTAGACAGCTTCGGGCCCCGGGAAACATCATCCGGTAACAACCCTACATGCTGTTTGAGGCTAGATCTCATTATGCTCACGAGGGAGTCGTCGTAAACCGGCTCTTCTCTAGTTGTGTCTAGCCCTAGAGATTGTTTCTTGCTTGTAGCTTGTCCCTCTTTGGGGAGCCCTACCCCTCCTTATATATGTTGAAGGGGTGGGTTACATGTGGAGTCCTATTAGGATTAGGACTAGTCTCCCTTCTAATACAAACCGGATACAAGTCCGGGTCTTCCTTGTAAAGTAAATATTCCTCACGCCTTTTCTCTTAAACCGGCCCACCATAGCATGATCCGGCCTTCCATAAACCGCCCGTTGGGCCACCGGGTCTTGTCGCTCCTCTGACTCGCCTGCCGGATTACCAATGAACCGTAAACCGCCATGTCCAAGTGGGTTGCCAGTGAATCGCCAAACTCTAGCCGGGTCATACATCCGGCGGTTTATACCGCGGGGTATATCCCCGACACCGTGTCTACAACAATTTCACCCGAAAGGTTGAAGAGACGGTAGATGTGAAGTTTGATGAATCTAACATCTCACAAGTAGAGCAATTGCCAATTGATGTAGGTGACAAAGATCCTTTGGAAGCTATACAACACTTGTCTATTGGCAAGATTCGCCCACAGAGGTGAAGGAGAGTACCTCGAACGTCCAAGTGGAAGCCTCAACCTCACCCCAAGGTGAACCACAAGTTGACTTGGAGGCATCCACATGTGCAATGCATCAAGACGATGGAAACGAGGATGTACAACAAGACGAACCTCGTCGACCTCCCTCTCCACCTCCACGAGAGAACAACAACGCCAACGACAATGGAGAAAGACAAGAAGAAGAACAAGACAATGAAGAGGATGGTCCACCCCGACCCAAACAAAAGCTCTCACGAGTTCGAGCAAGAGTCTCACGAGATCATCCCGTCGAACAAATCTATGATGATATTAAAACCGGGAGAATTACTTGCTCTAAAACTCGTTTGGCTAACTTTTGTGAACATTACTCATTGATTTCTAGTATTGAACCTATGAAGGTTGAATATTCTCTTGATGATCCGGATTGGGTGAACGCCATGCATGAAGAGCTACACAATTTCAAGAGGAACCAAGTATGGGCGTTGGTTGAAAAGCCCGATGAGAAGCACAATGTCGTTGGAACCAAATGGGTGTATCGGAATAAGCAACATGAAGATGGACAAGTTATACGTAACAAGGCTCGTCTCATCGCTCAAGGTTACACTCAAGTTGAAGGTATGGACTATGGTGACACATATGCCCCCGTTGCTAGAATTGAATCCATTCACATCTTACTAGCTTATGCCAATCATCATGATATCACTTTATATCAAATGGACATTAAAATTGCTTTTCTTAATGGTGAAATTGAGGAGCATGTCTATGTTAAACAACCTCTCGGCTTTGTTAATCCCAAGAAACCCGATCATGTATACAAACTTCACAAAGCTATTTATGGTCTTAAACAAGCTCCTAAAGCATGGTATAAATGCTTGACTAAGTTCCTTATTGAAAAAGGCTTAGAGATTGGAAGAATAGATTCTACACTTTTTACTAAAAGGCTTAATGGTGAATTATTTGCGTGCCAAATTTATGTGCATGATATCATGTTTGGTTCGACTAACCCTCATTTTAGTGAAAAGTTTGGAAGGCTAATGTCAGAGAAGTTTGAGATGTCTATGGTGAGTGAACTCAAGTTCTTTCTTGGGTTGCAAATCAAGCAAACTAAGGAGGGTACCTTTTTTTTTATCAAACAAAGTACACCAAGGACTTATTCAAGAAGTTCAACATGTAACAATGCAAAGGTGTGAATACCCCCATGCCTACTAGTGGACATCTTGACTTGACAAAGGATGGCGAACCGGTTGACCAAAAGGTTTACCGCTCTATCATTGGTTCATTGTTATATCTATGTGCCTCCCATCCCGATATTATGCTAAATGTGTGCATGTGTGCACGATATAAAGTGGCCCCCAAAGAATGTCATCTTAAGGCTGTGAAAAGGATAGTGAGATACTTAATTCACACACCAAACTTTGGCATTTGGTATCCTAAGAGGTCTTCTTTTGATCTTGTTGGCTACTCCGATTCAGACTATGCCGGTGACAAGGTTGATAGAAAGTCCACTTCGGGTACTTGTCAATTTCTTGGTAGATCTCTTGTGTCTTGGTCCTCCAAGAAACAAAACTCGGTATCCTTATCCACCGTCGAAGCAGAATACATTGCCGCCGGTTCATGTTGTGCTCAATTACTTTGGATGACCCAAACTCTTAAAGATTATGGGATATATGTGAAACATGTTCCATTGCTTTATGACAATGAAAGTGCTATTAAGATTGCTCATAATCCCATGCAACATTCTCGAACAAAGCCTATTGAAGTTCGTCATAATTTCATTTGAGAACATGTTGCTAAGGGAGATATCAATCTTAAACATGTTCATACCGATAAGCAATTGGCGGATATATTCACAAACCGCTTGATGAGAAAGTATTTTGCCGTTTGAGAGGTGAATTGAACATCATTGATGCCTCAAACTTGGACTAGAAACTCCATTTGGATGCATGCAAGGCATGAACCTTTGTATGACTAATCCTTGATATTTCTCTTATGATGATAATCATATGTCTTGGATATACTTGTACTCCTGCATGCTATCTAAGCCTTGTAGGGACTTGGATAAACCCCACTCCATGAGATTGCAACTCAATCACAACCTAAGCAATCTCTACATCACCAAGTCTCTACAATATGGTGGTTGAAGACAAGGAAGCATGAATCCTTTCTATATATCCTTTGACAATTTCTACATATCAAGTTTCATTTGGTATCAAACTTCATGATTGTCATTTTGGATACACAAGTGATCTTCCTTGCAAAACCAACCCATGTAGGAAGATGAACTCAAACTATAAGCGGTGCTCCAAACTCTTGATGAACTACATCAACCTTGAGCATCCTACACAAGTTCAACTACATGATCAACATCAACACCACCACCAAGGTATGATATTCCATCTTAGAGAAGCTTTACCCCAAGACATGGGTCAAAGCAACTCAACAAGATGTGAATACATCAAAATGCTTAAACGAAAAATGCCAACCACATTTTGGGCTTAAACACTGAGTATGCCCTATGATCAAGTGTTTTCACTTGAGTCCTAAGTCAATATGTTCTAACATAGGTGACTTTGTCGCCGACCAAATTCTAGATGAAGTTCTCTAGTGTTTCTCTGTGTTCTTGCATTTGTCTCTTGCATGTTTGTTTCCCCTTTCAAAAAAAACTTCATCTAGACTTCTTCTTTTTTACTTTCTACATTCCATGCATTTAATTCATTGCAAATCCTTTAGTTTATTCCCTGCAAATCTTTGTGAGATCCTATTTTCCTAGTGAGCTGAGATGGAAAAATCTTTCACTATGTTGAAACTCGGCCTCACCGATCTTTCTTTTTTGGCCAGACCGAAACAACTCGGTCTCACCAAAGAAAGGGACTCGGTGTTACCGACTTCACTACTATGGAAACATTTTGCCATTTGCATCCTGCATATCTAATCCGGCTCCACTCGATGATTCTTATCCTCTACCTACATCACATTCTACATGCTGCTTTGTCATGTGACTCAAGGACAAACCTATTTGACTTATGCTCCAGAAGATCCCTTCTTGGAAATTGATGTCAAACACTACTGGAATTAGCTGATTTACCGTCTGCCAGCTCTTTGCCGTCCGCTGGTTGACGGAAAAGAAGGTCTTTGCCGTCAGCCACAAGAAAACAGACGACAAAGATGCAGCGGACGGCAACTTTGCCATCAACATATCTTTGCCGCCCGCTAGCGGACGGCAAAGAAGCTTTATCGTCAGCTAGCTGACGGCAAAGAGGGTGGGTGGCGGGCTTACGAGGGTGCCCTAACGGCCATTTTCTTTGCCGTCTGCTGGCTGACGGCAAAACTTATTTGCCGTCCGCCAGCAGTCGGCAAAGAAAATGGTCGTTAGGTTGTCCGTTTCCCCCCGGCCCCACCCCACTAGGTATGCTCTTTGCCATCTCCTAGCGGACAACAAAGAACTGTGACCTACTAAAAAGGGCCTCCCCGCGCCCCTATCTCTCTCTCTCTCTCTCTCTCGATCTCCTCCTCCTTCACCACCCGCGCCGCCGCTCCACCTCACCACCTCGCCC
>NC_041393.1:270488315-270539742 GCF_002162155.2 Triticum dicoccoides
TCCTCCACCACCGCCGAGCCAAGGTGATTTTTTACTATTTTTGTGTTTAGGTTTAATTAGGTTATAGTGGTAGCATTAGGTTACTCCCAGATTTAGGTTTAGATAATTAGAAGAAGAAAAAAATTGAAAAAAAGGCGAAGTAGAAGAAGAGGAAAAGGGGAAAAAGGAAGAGGGTTGCCGAGGGGATAGATGGTGGAGCCAGTGGGTCCCGCCAGTCCCGACGCCCATGCCGAGAACCCCCAGTCCAAGTGTTGACCTATCGACTGTGCATCGCCATACATGAGGAAAAAGAGAAAGAAGAAGAAGAAGAAGAAGAAGAAGAAGAAGAAAAAGACACCCCGACCCACACCCCGTACACCCCGACACTACATCCACTCCCACAAGTGAAGCCGACATCCGGCGTCCCAAAGCAACTGTTCTCGGTGTTGATGGCGGTCGAACACCATTGCAAATTAGGGGGTTCCTCGATGTCGATGGTACACTAAATAGCAAGTATCGTCGCGAGGTACATGTGGCCGTCGGTGTTGAATACTACATCCACATCCACAAGTGACATAGGGGTCCTGCGTCCAGCAACAACAATTCTCGGCGTCGATGGCGGTTGAACACCATTGCGAATTTGTCTGGCAGCCTTAGAGATGACGATTGAAAGCTAAGTGTTGAAACTTGAAACACCCAAACTAACTCAAGTCAGTTTGGTTGTTTGAAATTTCAAAACTTGACTTTAATCCTCATCGTACAGGCTACCAGACAAATTCGCCAAGGTGTTCGACCGTCATCGGCAACCAGAACTATTGTTGCGGGACACCGAGCGCCGACTTCACTTGTGGGATGTGGATCTAGTGTTCAACGCCGACCGCCTCAAGTACCTTGCACCGATGGTAGTTGTCGGATATAGGGTTCCAGCAAAACCCTTAAGGTTCAAACTCTAGGGTGCGCACAAAGATCTACTTCCTACCGATCCACGCCCCAAAACCTCGCCGTGAATCTAAGCTAACACGATGAACAACACAAGGGACACAAGGTTTATAATGGTTCGGGCCACCGTTGTGGTGTAATACCCTAATCCAGTGTGTAGTGTGGTGGATTTCCTCTGGGGCTGATGATGAACAGTACAAAGGAAGAACAGCCTCGCGAGGGGTGCTCTTGTGGTGGTGTGCTTGGAGAGGAATTGCTCCATCTCCATTGGCTCTAGGTGAGATTCAGCTGCCTTCTACTGTGGTGGCTCTCTCTATTTATAGAGGCCCTGGTCCTCTTCCCAAATATTGAGCGGGAAGGGAGCCAACAACAGCCATTTTGAAGGGGGACAACTAGTACAAGCTATCCTGACTAAAGTTGGTCTTCGACTGCCAAAGGCACTGGCGATGACGCCGTCTTGGGCTCCACGGTGATTTCCGTCCTACCGTCCGGCTGGTTTTGGTCTTGTTGCACCGACATGGAAACCTTTGTCTGATGCCTCGGTACTCCGTGCCCGCGCTCGCCCCCTTTGCACCAAAGAGGAAACAAGGACACTGCGCTGGCTGGCGCCCGCCTGGTGCCCGCCTGGTCTTGATCGTCATGGCTTGCGTCACGAGCACCTCACGAAGTACTCCTTGCCTTGATATCTCCGCCTCCTTGCGAGCCTGCTTGATGAGGCCGCCGCTGAGGAAGCCTTGTGTCGTCCGCCCCGCAGGGCTTGGCCCCTCACGAGGGTCTTGAGCTTGGGTTGATGTAGATGGGCCATACTGGGCCACTGCTTGAGCCACGCCGCAGGCCGTAGGCAGGCAAGTCTGGGGACCCTCGTTCCCAGAACGCCGACAGTAGCCCCTAGGCCTAAGGCGCACTCGGACTTGGCTTAGCAGCAAAGCCAAAGGGCAAGTGCGGAGCGCCGCGGGCCCCAATAGCATGTGGCCTTGGTCGCCGCGTGGTAGTTGATTGGACGTGGGCGTCTCCGCTTCCCCACGCTCCCCCAATATCCGCTGGCTAGGCGGCCATGAAGCTTTACACAGTTATTGCCCTTCGTTGCCTGCGTGCTTCCTGTTCCCCTTTCTCCCTTGAACCTTTGTTTTTTGCTTCCAATCTAACCTGAGCTCTGTCCCGCTCCATCGCCATGGCGCCAACTAGCGAAGAGAAAGGGAAGAAGCCTGCGTCCTCATCCAGTTCGCCTCTGACAATCGGGCCCGCTGTCGGCCGGTCGCTGGTGCTCAATCTGGAAGCCTTGGAGAAGGTCCGCCCCGCACTCGCCACCAGCTTCAACGAGTGCGGAAATACGATGGCTTGGCCTGCGTCCCATGCCTCCGGTGATGGGATCGTCACGGAGGTTCGATTCTTCATCGACGCCCTATGGGCTGGCCTGGTTCCTCCCTTCTCCGCCTTTTTCAATGCGGTGCTTTCCCACTACCATATCCATATGATGCATCTTGATCCTCAATCCGTTACCCTTCTTGCTGTCTTCGCCTTCGTCTGCGATGCCATTGTGGGCATTGCTCCTTCCATTGCCCTCTTGTGCCACTTCTTCTCCTTGCACCTGACCGACCCCTTGCAGTGCTCGGGGTGCGTGAGCTTTCAGGCCGTGGCAGAGACGACTGCCTCGGGGATTGATTTTAGCCTCTCGCCTTCCATGAGTGGGTTCTGGACGCGGTGGCTGTATGTGGATGTCGGAATGCCCAGCCCCCTACTCTCGCATCCGACATTGCCTGCAGTCCCTAATCTGGGCTGGGGCCACGAGAGGCTCGTGATCCCCCGGCTCTCCTTCGTTTGGCGCTGGCTGGAGAGGTTGAGGAAGCTCGGTGTGATTGCACCCCAGGTGGTGAAGGAGTTCCTCTAGTGTCGCATTGCTCCTCTCCAGTGCCGCTCTCGGCCGATGTGGGCCCTGACCGGGTATCAAGACTGCATGAGGCTTCAGGATATGGAGCTGGCGCCTGAAATGCTGAAGAACGTGCTGGAGGTCTTGACAGGCGACCCCTCGTCGGGCGATATCCGGCACGGGGGAAGCCTCCTGTATCTCTGCTCGGGTAGGGCTGAGTTCGCGAGGCAGATGCCTCACTTCGACGAATGGGGGTTGCACCCGGCCAGCCCCTTGGGGCCTCGCGAGAATCCCATCGCCGTGGCTCCCTTCCCGGTCACCAACACTGATCTTGCCCCAGGTGCCGGTGTGGGGAGGCAAGCATCACTTGAAGCCGGAAACTCTGGTGTCGTGGTGCCGACATCACATGAGGCTCCCAAGGCGTCATCCTTCGGAGCTTATGAAGCCCGCCCTGAGGCGGTTGTTGATGTGGATACGCGACCTGCGACTCCTGAGGCTGGGGCCCCCGAGGCCTCGGCAGGTCATCATGAAGTGGTGCCTGACCGCTCCTCCCAGCTTGGCGCCCTTGAGGTTGTCCGCCCGAGCGCTTCTTCATCCGCGCCTCGCGTCGGCCCGCATGCTGAGTGCATGGGCTGATTCCGCATAGATTTTGACGCCCTCCGTAAGAGAAAGGAGTCTTCAAGTGGCAGCGAGCGCCCCTACCGACCGTTGAAGCATAGGAAATACTTTGCCGTAGACGAGTAAGTACCTCATTCTCGTAATTCCTCAATCGCTGGTCCCTTTCCTAACTGTGTGTCAGGACCTCGATTCTATGCCACACCGATCTAGCATGTAACACCTCATATCACTTTGCGGCGTCACGCACGGTATTCCCATGGGTGTCGCCTTACCATGCCCGGGACCGTTTGCGCCTTTTGGCACACGTATATGAAAGTGTCGCTAGCATCCATACGACAAAGAACCCGGGCTGACATGGCTAGTCGTGAACCTAAAGTGGCACTAACTTACAGGGACAGGCATACATGACCCAACAACGAACGTGTCAGTCATCAGCGAGTGAATCCGGGCTGTAGCAGCTGGGCTAGCAGGACTCCGGAGAATCCAGGCTGTAGCAGGCTAACAGGACTCCGATAGACACCGCGTGACATTTCCCCGAAGGAACAGACACAGGAACGAAGAAGGACACATGCCGGCCAGCCTAAGTGTTCCGGAGCAGTAGCAAGCTACCAGGGCTCAGTGGAAACACTAGGAGACATTTCCTGGTAAGAGAGGCTACTAAGGATAAACAACTACATAGTCAGATCCCACACATAGCAATACACATTACACGTACGCATAACATGCAAGTATGTGTGGTACAACATGGCATCACAACATAACTAAACAACTCATATAGATAAAGGCTCAAAAGAGCCATCATAGCATTTATTACAAGCAGGGGTCACATGACCCAACAATCAGAGCATACAAGCAACAAGTGGAAGCATTACATGTCTAAGTACAGACATCTACAAATGAAAAGGCTGAAGAGCCTGACTATCTACAACATCCGATCAAGATCGTAGCTGAGGTACAAGCTACTTATCGAAATCCATGGAAACTAGTAAGACCAAAGTCTCCGCTGCAAAAACATAAATAAAGCAACATGAGTACAAAGGTACTCAGCAAGACTTACATCAGATCCTATCATACATGCATTTGTATCAAGAAGGTAATGTGGGGTTTAGTTGCAGCAAGCCAGCTTTGACTCAGTGGCTATCCTGTTCTATGACTACGAGAAACTTCTTTGAGGTGAGATGGCGCACACGAGTCCACTAATCACCACACAATACACTACTATGGATTCATCCCCTTCTCCCTACGAGAAGGCGATCCATAGCACTCACACTTGTCTTGAGCATTTTAGAGTATCCACTTCAAGTTGTCTATGTACCACGTAAGCATCCAAGCAGTCCATAATCGCAGACCTGGCTATTCAAATAGATCATGTTAACCCTGCAGGGGTGTACTTCTTCACACACGCTCTCACCACTTACCTCCATGTACACGTCATGTAACTCGGCAACCTTCAATCGGAGGCCTGGCGAGGGTGTCGGCCACGACCTGACTAACCACACAAGACCCTAGTCCAGGTTTATCACCTATTCGGGTTCCATCCGCAAGGGAGTCCGGCCGAGGTTTCCATCACGGCCCCAAACGATGTGTGCCGGGTTCCCGAGCCCACCATCCGGGTGCCACTCGGTACACCAGTCCACGTGTGCCTAGTCTGTCCCAAGCCCACCCTGCCGGGTGCCACTTGGTAGAAAAATAGCACTACCTACAAACACCAGAAACTAGTTGCGACTCCTGAACAGAGATCAAGTTGGTTAATAAGTCGAGAGGGGTCAAGTTACCGGACCCAATGTGTGGTAGTATCAAGTCATTGGACAACATACATAGAACTCAGTGCTTAAGGACGGTTCCAGTGAGACAACCCACCATGTACTCCTACATGGCCTCTCACCGCTACCTTTACCAAATCGTGTTCACACACTTCACTCTCAGCATCAGAACGTAGCACTGCACTCCAATTCATTCCAATGAACCAGACCTGTCACACTCTAAGCAATAGCAGGCATGGCATGGTAGGAACACAACAATGGCTTCAATCAACTCCTACGCATGCTAGTGGGTTTCAACTATTTACTATGGCAATGACAGGTCATGAAGAGGAATGGGTTCAACTACTGCAGCACAAAGTAGCTATTGAATCATTCTTGTCCTAATGCAATAACTGAGAGCAGGAGCGAGAGAGTAGGATTGTATCAGAATGAACAAGGGGGTTTGCTTGCCTGGTAGATCAAAGAGGGGGCACTGCTCCTCAGACAGGTACTCTGGAATGATCTCCGGAGCAGGACCTATCGAGAAGGAACGGTGTATGGAATCAATACACAAGCATATGCAACAATATGATGCATGAACATGGCATGTAGATGTGATGTTGTTTGAGCTAATGCAACTAGCATTCATTAGGTTGAAGTCCATTTGAACTTATAAATGCCATTTACATGTTTTCACTTATATAGTAGGTACAAGTTGGGTTGTCATGCATGAAACTGGTATAGATGGATAGATTGAATTTTTCTGATAATTTTTCATATATAAATTATTTCAATCTCAGTTACGGTTGAATTTCTATGATTTTTTGAGGTTTATATCATTTTTTAGAATTTCCTGATTTAATTTAAATCCAGAAAATGAATAACTGCGTCAGCACTGCGTCATGCTTGCATCAGCAAGTCAACAGCGCTGACTGGGGTCAAACCTGATGTGTGGGGTCCACACGTCAGTGACACAATGTTAAACAGGGCGGGGTTTACTAATCTAATTGAAAGATTAGGGCGCAGGGGCCCACTATGAGTATCAGGGTTTGGTTAAATGGTGATTAGCCTTAAGCTAATCACCTGGCAGGCCGGGCCCGCATGTCAGGCCGGCGAGGTCGTTGCCGGCGACCTCTGGTCACGGTGGAGTCCGCGCTGCAGGGCACGGGGGCGGCTGCTGAGAGCACCGAGGCGTAGCCCGTTCTCTCCCGCATCTAGTGGGGCTGGTGGGAGGAGCTGGGGAGGCCAGAGCTCGCCGGAGCGGAGCTCGCCGGAGCGGAGTTCGCGGCGGCGGACGGAGCTCGGGCTCGAGCGGCTGCGAGGCTACAGAGCACGGCGAGGCAGGGGAGAAGGGGGAACCGATGCAGGGGCTCACAACGGACTCGGAAGCATCGTCGGAGAGCTCGGGGGAGGGCTGGAGTCGGCGGGACGGTGATGGGGATCCACGGCGGCCGGAGGCAAAGATGGCATCGGCGACAGCTCCACGGGGCGCTCTGGCTTGCGTGGCTCAGTGGAGGGCTTCAGAGCAAGGAGGCGGAGCTCCTGGGCGTGTCGGAGAGGCAAGGGGAGGCGGTGGCTACGACAACGGCGAGCGGCGGCGACGGCAGCGCTCGGGCGGGTCGAGAGAGAGAACCAGGGGAGGAGGGGAAACAAGAGAGGGTGAAAGAGGTGTGGGGTGTCGTGGCGACGTCCAGGGAGGCTAGAGCGTCGAGGGGGAGAAGCAGGAGGTGGTGGGAGACGTGGCCGCGGCCGGTTGCAGTGCAGCCACGCAGCAGCTCCTACTGGCACGAGCTTGAAGAAGCTCCTGATAGTTGGGCTGGGCCGGCCTGCTAGCCGCTGGGCCAGGCCAGGCTGCACAGGGGCTGCAGGTAAGTTTTCCTGTTCTGTTTTGTTTCCTTTTCTATTTTTTCTCACATTTGTTTCTGCTTTAAAAATAATACTAAAATAATGTATTTTCTTATGCCAATTTTTGTAGGGGCTAGTGGTATTATTCTAGAGCTCCTCAACAACTAACATAATTTTTGGACATATATATATCCAAAGCAAATAATTACTGCATTAATTCCAAATGCCCAAAATAAATACTTATGAGCTCCTAAAAATATTGGTTTGATTTTTATCTCTGTCCAATATTTTCATAGAGCAACATGAACATTTTCTTGGACCTTTTTGGAGCAATTATTATCTGGGTCATTTCCAAAAATGATTCTGAGGGTTTCACAAATCCCCATTTCAAATTTTAAATGGAATTTAAACATGATGCACACATGACTAGCTAGCCTTGAGCATACTAGAACTAGGGATGTGACACTGTGGCCCTTCAGGATCCCTCCTGCCAAGGCTGCGGAGTCTGCCGAGAAGCAACCTCCTCCGGCCTCGCCTCCATCGCTGGCCTTGAGCGTCCCGACCTTGTGCGCTGCCCCTGACACGAGTTCGATCGGAGAAGTAAGTCGGCTTGCATGATGCCTCGAGCCTGTGCCCTTTTCGCCTTTCCTTCGCGACCTCGCCCGGGACGTGATCAACTTGCCTCGGGCCCCTTCTCTGATCGTGGACGGCGAATGGTTGAAGTCGATCTTTGGATCTTCTTCTGGGGACGGATCTGCACTGGCCTGGGTCCCTTGTAGGGCCCGTCCGGAGATCGTGGGGGTGCCAGCCCCCAGCCCCCAGCCAAGTGGGGGCAAACCGCTTCGGGGCCCACCGCCAGCGTCGGCGGCAGAGGACGACATCGACGACATGCTCAAGCGAGCGAGGGAGCGCGGCGTCATCTGCCAAGAGTTCCTCCAGAAGGCTATGGGCGCGATGGGCCAGCTCGGTGGAGAACTCGCGGACGTGGACGCATGTCTTGAAGCTGAAGTCCTGCGGCTGGTTGAGGAGCGGTGCAAGCTGAAGGTGGCAGTTAACCTTGCGCATCATTAGCACGAGCTCGACAATGCGAAGGCCGAAGCATCCCTTGCGGCCTCGCGAAAGGCCTGCTCCCGAGCTATTGAGGAGGCTCAGGAAGTAGACCGGCGACGCGAGATCGCTGAGAAGCGCACATGGGAGCTCCAAGCCTGGAGCACTTCCCTAGAGCAGCAAGTGGAGCTGCACCAGGCCGCCCTTGCGTCGCTGAAGGGGACGCCCGCCGAGGAGGAGGAGCTCCAGAGGCGTGAGGAAGCGCTGACGCTGGAGGCCACCGAGCGGAATCTCGACCTTGAGCGGTTGGAGACAAGGGAGCGCCAGGTTACCCAGGCGGAGGACGATGTCCACGCGTGGGAGGCTCGAATCCAGGAAGAGGTCGGCCACCGTGTGGCGGAATTTCCTTGTGCGCGAGTACGACGAGAGGCTGGAGCTGATTGAAGCCTAGGCTGCGGGCAGGACTGCCGCCCTCAGGTCCAAGCTGACCGAAGCGACGCAGCGCGCGAAGGCCACTGCAGTCGCCCTGGTCTCGGCGCAGAATGAGTTGGCCTCCTCCCGTGCCGAGCCACTTCTTCTTCAACAGTGGGTCGACAATGCTGAGTCTGTTGATCGGCAGAACAGAGAATAAATTCTCCAGCGGCAGACGCTGGAGCATATGCATGGCCCCATGCTCCAAACGCTCAGGGATAGGGCCAACGCGGCCCTAGGCAATATTTGCAATGCAAACACTCCGCAACCCCACGTGACCAACTATGCCGGTCACCTCCAGTTCTTCACTGACGTGGTGACACATCTGGAGAATCGCTCTGAGGGAGCTCGCCAGCTCATCGAGGAGAGGAGCCGCAGTCTGCTCGGGCGTGCATTCTCTCGTGTCTTCAGCCATCTTCATGATAGAGACCCCCACTTCAACTTCGACGCCGTCATTTCTCCGGTACTTGTGGCCATTGGAGGCGACCTGGCACAGTGGGTGGAGGATAACATAGATGCACTTGTCAGGGCCTTCGCTTCTGATGATGGTGGGGTGATAGTTGCTGCGGATGAAGGTGATTTGGTGAATGGCGGCGAAGATGGCGCCAACGACGGCGGCGGTGATGCCAGTGACAGCGACAGTGGCACCAGCGATGCCTCCGGAGGCGACCAAGAGGATGCGGTGAGCGATATTTCTGATTCATTCTGTGTCCCCCTCTTGTTTATCCTTAGCAGAAAAAGCTTGGGCGTGGCCCTGAAGGTTGTAAGAGCATTTTGGGAAGGGAAGCCCCTCATGTAAAAAGGATTGTTGTCCATATATTGTTAGGAACGACGCTGAATGAGCGCCCGCATGATGTTATGGGCCCTGCGATGGGTTAATTGCTGTGATTTACCTTTAGCCCAGGCAAGCCTTGGGTAGGCTCGCGAGGCTGTAATTCTCCGGGGGTCCTTTGGGGGGACCTGCTAACCATGTGGTGAGAGCCTCGTGAGAGCGAGTGTCAGCCGCGGGACGGCATGCGTGCGTGTGCTGAGCCCAGCCCCGCCCGCGAGAGGCTCGCGAGGGGGAGGCAGCTAGTGTGAACTCCTGATCAGGGTAGAAACCAGAGCGCAAAAGACACACGAACGAGACAAAACACCCCTCCCCGCACATACGCAAACGCAAATTCAACTTCAACTTAAATGCGAAGCAAGGAAGCTCGACCACAGAAAGGGAGGTAAAAAGCAAAAGGTTGTGTCCGGCACCTAGTCTAGTCTTTGACGTCTTCTCACCAGCGTGGAGCTAAGTGTTGTCACTAGGCGTGGGAGGGAGCCCCCGAGGCCCGAGGGCGGCTCTCCGAAGACCCCGGGGCGTGTACAGCCCCAACTCATTATTACATGAGAGTGTCACGGGCGACGAGCTTCACAGGCACTGGGCCTTCTTCACAGGTATCGGCCTTGCTTCATATCGCCATACGAGGGCCCCGCCTTGCGCCACCCTTGACCACCATTGACGGCAACCGGAAACCAAGGACGACGCCAATGGGGTAAGGGGACGCCAGCGGTTCCCCCGACGACCACGGGTCCTCTGCCGGGGGCAGGCTTTGCAGCACCTCCCCGGCAGAGGGCCTACCTCCGGGAAACACCTTGCTCCGTGCACCGTGGGGAGGGGCCTGGCTCCCGACCCCTCTCCTGCAGCCCCTAGTGCTCCCCTCCTGGCGGAAGGGAGGCCGCCGAGCTGGGGCAGCCTTCTGCTAAAGTGACTTGAACTCCCTGCGACCCATGGTTAGCATAAGCTTGCTCATGAGGAATTAGTGGTACCCGATAGTTGCTGCCGCCAACGCGGTCAGTGAGGCTTCCTTGAGGCTCCTGGAAAGGCTCAGCTCTGGCGTCTCTTCCTCCCAGCCTGGCCCGAGGAACGAGCCATGGTCGTCTTCCAGTGCGTAGTCCCGGTCCACCATATGGGGCATGTAAGCCTCCAAGGTTGCCACCCCGAAGGCTTCGCTGTAGTGCCCCACGCTCCACGCGGCTTGGCTTGAAGCGCCCTCTTGGGGGTGATAGGGCGGCGGCCCACCCGGGCTGTAGGCGGCGATACGCATGCCCTCGCTCACCTGGGTGGTGCTGGCACAACTTGACGCCCTGCGCTGATGGCTGAGCTGGCGTTGATGAAGCCTTGGGGTACACCTGAGGGCGCACGAGTGCGGATGGGCCCACCGTACGATCCGTCCGGGGCCTGGGGCGGAAGCTGGACGCAGAAAGGAGGCGCCCCTAAAGCCGCGGCATCCAGGAGCTCGGCGACGCGCTCCAGCAGCACATCATGGCCGCTCTCCTGCAGCCTGCACCGTAGCAGTTCCCGAGCCACCATGAGTGCGGCCTTCATGTTCGCTTGTTCCCGTCGGGTGTGCGGCGTTGTGGCCGCGGCGTGGCTTGAAGCTCTTGCTGCTGATCGCGCCTGCCGCGGAGTGAGGGGCAGGCGGCACCTGACCGCGTCGCCCGCGCCCTGCAGCGTTCTGCGGAACACGGGCTGCCTGAGGCGCGGGGTTGAAGTCACCTTGGGCAGGCGGCGCGGCCTGGGCAAGCCATGCCGCCCAGCGGTCGGTGTTGGCCATCGGGTCACCGGACATGGATGCGATGAAGCAGTGGAACGCATATCGGCGAGAAGAGGATTTCGGCGCACCCCTACGTGGCGCGCCAAATGTCGGATATCGGGCTCCGTCAAAACCCTTAAGGTTCGAACTCTGGGGTGCGCACGAAGATCTACTTCCTACCGATCCATGCCCCAAAACCTCGCCATGAATCTAAGCTAACACGATGAACAACACAAGGGACACAAGGTTTATACTGTTTCGGGCCACCGTTGTGGTGTAATGCCCTAATCCAGTGTGTGGTGAGGTGGATTGCCTCTGGGGCTGATGATGAATAGTACAAAGTAAGAACAGCCTCGCGAGGGGTGTACTTGTGGTGGTGTGCTTGGAGAGGAATTGCTCCGTCTCCATTGGCTCTAGGTGAGATTCAGCTGCCTTCTACTGTGGTGGATATCTCTATTTATAGAGGCCCTGGTCCTCTTCCCAAATATTGAGCGGGAAGGGATCCAACAATGGCCATTTTGAAGGGGGACACCTAGTACAAGCTATCCTGACTAAAGTTGGTCTTCGACTGCCAAAGGCACTGGCGATGACGCCGTCTCGTGCTCCATGGTGATCTCCGTCCTGCCGTCCGGCTGGTCTTGGTCTTGTTGCACCGATATGGAAACCTTTGCATGATGCCTTGGTACTCCGCGCCTGCGCTCACCCCATTTGCACCAAAGAGGAAATGAGGACACTGCGCCGGTTGGCGCCCGCCTGGTCTTGATCGTCATGGCTTGCGTCACAAGCACCTCATGAGGTACTCCTTGCCTTGATCTCTCTGCCTCCTCGCGAGCCTGCCAGATGAGGACGCCCCTGAGTAAGCCTTGTGTCGCCCTCCCTGCGAGGCTTGGCCCCTCGCGAGGGTGTTGAGCTTGGGTTGATGTAGATGGGCCGTGCTGGGCCACTGCTTGAGCCACACCACAGGCCGCAGGCAGGCAAGTCTGGGGACCCCCGTTCCCAGAACGCCGACCGTAGTTGCTATTTAGTTTACCCGGAGATGAGCGGGTTAGAGGGTTCCTCTGTGTTGATGGTACCGTAAATAGCAAGTATCGTCAGTGCGAGGTACATGTGGCCATCGGTGTCAAATACTTGTTGTGTTACTCATCTTTCGATTTAAATATGCAGTTATTTCGTCGCTGCGAGGGTCTAGTGTTCGACGAGCTCCGCCCCTGCGTTCGTTGGTGAGCACAAATGACATCTCCTCCTCCCCCCTTAATTTGCTCTGTTCCGGTCTTCGTGCCAATGAAACTTGCTAGCTATAGGTGTCAATCATCAGTATGCGTAACCACTATGCGTCTCCTATTCGAAAGGGTTACATATATAAATATGCATGCATTTGCATATTTATAATCGTGATTCTTTCAAATTGTCCAACGTTGTCCATGGACGGCCCGAGTATGTGTAGATTGGGTTTGTTTTCCCATATGCTCAGCTCCGGATCCGATGCAGAATTTTGTCAGTGCCTCCCTGTTGTTCTCCAGGTACACATCCTCTCTGCTTATTACCGAGACATGTATCAGGAGAACAGCGGGGACGTGCTGCCGAAATTTTGCCTCAGATCTGGAGTAGAGCATGGGAAAACGAACCTAATCTACACATACTTGGGTGGGATTAGGACCTATCCTTACCTATTAGTGTGTAGGTTGCATTACCGTAATAGAACTGGCAAACTCCATTAACTGAAGGATATGGTTTGCTTAATTATGTATATATTTCTTGTGTGTCCAGTAGTAAGTCAATATGAGTGATCGTGCGTGGATGTACACCGGTTACACTAGTCAGTATGTTTGAACCGAGGAATGGTTAACAAAAACTAAGGGGTTTGTTAGAGTCGCATTTGCAAATGGCCAGAAATTAAGCTGGTGCCCCTGTGTCCGGTGCGACAACTATAATCAGGGGGACGAGCTTCAAATGAGTAAACACCTGCAGAAGTTT
Source organism: Triticum dicoccoides (assembly GCF_002162155.2). Lineage (NCBI taxonomy): Eukaryota > Viridiplantae > Streptophyta > Magnoliopsida > Poales > Poaceae > Triticum > Triticum dicoccoides. The sequence continues at coordinate 270,501,362 of NC_041393.1, forward strand.
GGTTTTACACCTTATTACATGGTCTAGACATTACATGGTGAGTCTGCCCAACGTGCCAGAGCCGAGGTGGTTCGTCGTCGCACCGACGACCATGGTACCGGGACCGCAGACATGGTGCAAGACTTTGAAGATACTCAGGACTCGGACAAGGATATGGAGGAATCTGCAAAGGCCTTCACTGAAATGTTGGAGTCCTCAAAACATCCTCTCCATGAGCACACTGAGCTTTGTTAGCTGGATGTTGATACGTCCATTTTGCATCATGCTTTTATATCAATATTTATTGCATTATGGGCTGTTATTACACATTATACACTACTAGGGAAAACCCTATCAGTAGCGCTGGTTTTGTGCTCACTAGTAGCGCGGGTAGGCGCGCTACTAATAAGGCGCTACAGCTATTGCTTAGCAGTAACGCGTGCCCGCACACGCTACTACTAGGACAAATAGCTGCAGCGTTTGTTCACTCCCACGCTACTGCTAATGTAACTACTTGCAGCGTGTTTCCTGTCCATCGCTACTAGTATTCTTTTTTATTTTTTTATTTTTAGTGTATATATGTGCCATCGTACAAATATTGGTACAATACCAGTTATGAGGTTTACATCATTATGTCCATAATAGTGTGTCAAATGAAGGTGGATTAGGTTCAAGTGGAGGCAATATGTGGTGCATGTCAAAAGTATACTACTAATCCAAACTTGATCTAGTTTGGACTAGTAGTACTTTTGATGTGCACCACATTTTGCCTCCACTTGAATCTAATCCGCCAGCACAAGCTATTTAATCATCATCATAGTCATTACCACCAACAGTATTTCTTTAACCAGCACTAACACTAGCTAATAATAATCATCATAGTCATTACCACCAACACTAGCTATTTTATCATCATAGTAATAGTGTAGCACATCATCATCCTCAAACTCATTTCTAGCTAGCTAATCACTCCTGCTGCTCTCTCTTTGGTAAAATAACATAAAACATGTATAGCTCTCCTCCTTGATCAAGTTGGAGCATGCAGATGAACTTGTCTCCTAATCGTGGGTAGCGCATTTGTTTGCTGCCCCCTAGTACTTCTCTGCGCTCCCCCATCACATATTTGGTCTAGTCTTGCACTATTAAGCATCCGTCGCTAATCTTGAATGCACTAAAGTAATCTGTAGGATATCTTGGCCGTAAGCTGATAATACTCATGGTACCTTTAGTCTCGATCCCATAAGGCACAACATTCATCGGGAGTCCCTGTTGAAGAACATCGTATGGTAACATACTTAGCAATGAAGTTTAGCTTCAAAAATAATGTATGGAAAAGGTGCACTGAGGACAAATAGTAAAAATCTTACCATCCTTCCTAAATAGATGTGACCGTAGTTCATTACGAACACTATTGGTCGCACATTTTCAGTACTAACATTTCTAAATGCAGGAAGAAAATTTGTCTTGACAGTATCAAGATCCTCAAGCCATGAAACATAATGACTGAGCTCCTCGCAGTTGAGTTCAGCCCCAGGATAGTATACGGTCCTGTCTACCAAGCGCTGGATATGTTTGCTTGCACCAAAATAAGCTGACAATACAAATTAGTTGTCAACTATTTTTGAATAAACAATATCAAAGACATAAATATGGTTGAGAAACTTACATAATGGTATAACTGGAGGCGTCTGCACATCGAACCAGATGTCGGTATTGCCTTCAATATCATCTTTCGGACGAATATCAAAGGTGATAACCATATCACGCTCAAATGCATAAGTCTTGCATAGTGCTCGCCATGTTTTGCATCCAAAATAGGTCTAGTCGTCTGAATTGTATAATTTTGCATGGAATATATAACCATGCTCGGTCTTCAAGTAAACTTTCTTTTCCTCCGTAGTATGACTGAAACCTATCTTATCCAATACAAAAACTCTTGCATGGCAAGGGATACGGCTAGTAGAATAGTAAAAAAATATAAGTTGAAGGAAATGAAGCAGATGGCATGCTTAATTACGAAAAAAGACTTGTCGTTGTGACTTACTGTATCCACTTCGAAGTTCTTGTCCAGCTTGATGTTGAAGCGCCTATCATCATCTAGGAAGATTCCGTCGCACAGGCCGCGCTCGTCTTCGCAGTATTTGCAAATACCGAAATCCTTTTCATCGTCAGACATTTCCTATGTTCATAGTTAAAACATTAATTGAAAATCGATCGAAGACAACTACCAGGATACTCAACACACAAATCCGGGGCACTCAATATTTCCTACATATTCTGGCACAAGTCGTGCCAAAAATCACGGAAAAATCCGGCATGACCTTTGCTAAAATAGGACATATCGAGCGCCTGAAATTTGCCGGAACGGAAATGAATCAACACTCTGGCAAAACATAGGCCACTCGGAGGTGTAACCTGCAAACATGACCGGCCACTTGGATATTGAGCAACACCAGATATACATTTCAAAATATCTTATAGCACTCAAATTAGCATGCATTCAATAAGCAAAAGTAAATCATCTCATGCATCCGTACATCATCGAATATTATCACTAATACATCACGAATAGTGTCATACATATAACATCACTAATACAACTAAAACCCTAGCACACGACGGGTATCGGCGCGGGCAGTGGACACCCACAGAGAAGGAACCATCACGAGATCATAGCTCCAGTGAGATCCCCGGAGAAACTGACAGGTATTGGAGAACGACTTGTGCTCCAACGCAAATAAGTAGCGACAAACGTGCGTGTCCTCCTCACTGACACGGTGACGCACCACCTCTGCGGAGTCCTTGAGCCTCTGGACCGTCACTGGCCCACGTGACCGCCACCAAAGAAGGTTCGGGTCAACGACAGGCTGGCTCCTCACCAATCTGCGCCCCCCGGTAGGTAGCGCCTCCCAGTACCACCCCGGCGGAGCCCAGTCCCGGACATGGCCGATCTGGTCAAGCAGGTGTCGTCCTCCGCCGACTTGATGATGAGGATGCGGGATAGGCATCGTCCACGTCGAGGCGGGAAAAATTGCTTTAACTAAAAAATAGCAACAAGTTCTTACTAACTAGTTCTATTAATTCAACTAGTTGTTACTAAAAATAAACTTACTATAAATAAAAATATTCTAGTACCTAATTAGTACCTAGTTCTTACTAACTAATTAGTACCTAGGAACTACTGCCCTAATTACCATCTAATTTGATGAACCTCTAGGGGTGGAAAGTGGTAGCGGATATTCCAATTATCCAACTATAAAGTAAAATAAGTGGTCAAATTTTACTCGTTTTATGATTCATCTTAGAAATTTGATTCGTTTTCACCCTTACATGAACCCTAACTAATTTGAGCCGCATCCGCATCTGATTTGTTTCCACTCTTACATGAACCCTAACTAATTTGATGCAACTAAAATATAAAGAAACCCTAGGCAGAGGTAGGGGAGAGGGAGGAGCGGGCGTGCTCACCTCGGGTGCCTGCGACGAGGGAGGGGCAGGGCGGCGTTGAGGTCAGGGTCGGGGCTCGGGCGTGCGGCGGATGGAGGCATCGAGGTCGGGGTCGGGGGCGGCGTCCGGGGCGGCGTTGAGGTCGGGGGCGGGGGTGGCGTTGAATATGGGGTCGGAGCGGCGTAGAGGGTGTGCGGAGAGCGTGCGGCGGCCGACGGGTGACGGCGGCGGCCGACGGGCGACGGCGGCGGCGAGAGTGGAGAGAGTTGGATTTGGGGGAAGTGGCCGCATGGGGAAGGACGAACCCCGTGGTTAAGTCAGAAGTAGTAGTAGCGCATTCCAGGAAAACCGCTGTTGCTGCCTTAGCTACAGCGCGTTCTGGGATACACGCTACGGCTACTCCTTTCTATTTTTCCCCTTTTTCATTTAGTTTTCTTCACATTTTTTTTCTTTCACCTTATTCTATTTCTTTCATTTTCAATTACCTTTCTTTTTTCTTTCCATTTAATTTTATAACCTTTAGCAGTAGCAAGTTTATATTAAAATGCGCTGCTACAAATAAAGTAGCGGTAGCGCTGTTCGTTATAGGTCGCTACTACTATGTGTAGCCTATCGGCTAAGCCATGGGAATTTTAGTAGTAATGTGTTTACAGCCAGACGCGCTACTGCTAGAACTTTATCTGCAGCGTGGTTTCCTTAGGCGCGCTACTGCTACTTAGCACCAGCGTGCTTTTTTGACCCTCGCTACTGCTAAAGTTCTGTGTATAAGGTTTTCCCTAGTAGTGATATCTCAATACTTATGGCTATTCTCTCTTATTTTACAAGGTTTACCATGAAGAGGGGGAATGCCGGCAGCTGGATTTCTGGCTGGAAAAGGAGCAAACATTGGAAACCTATTCTGCACTGCTCCAAAAATCCTGAAACTCCACGGAAGTTATTTTTGGAATTAATAAGAATTATTGAGCGAAGAAACTACCAGAGGGGGCCCACACCCAGGCCAGGAGGGTGGGGGCGCGCCCACCCCTACTAGGCACGCCCCCTATCTCCTGGGCCCCCTGGTGTCCCTCCGGTGCCCATCTTCTGCTATATAAAGGCTTTTACCCTGGAAAAAATCAGAGGCAAGATTACGGGACGAAACTCCACCGCCACGAGGCAGAACCTTGGCGGAATCAATCTAGAGCTCCGGCAGAGCTGTTCTGCCGGGGAAACTTCCCTCCGGGAGGGGGAAATCATCACCATCATCATCACCAACGATCCTCTCATCGGGAGGGGGTCAATCTCCATCAACATATTCACCACCACCATCTCCTCTCAAAACCCTAGTTCATCTCTTGTATCCAATCTTGTAACAAAACCACAAATTGGTACCTGTGGGTTGCTAGTAGTGTTGATTACTCCTTGTAGTTGATGCTAATTGGTTTACTTGGTGGAAGATCGTATGTTCAGATCCTTAATGCATATTATTACTCCTATGATTATGAACATGACTATGCTTTGTGAGTAGTTACGTCTGTTCCTGAGGACATGGGTGAAGTCTTGCTATTAGTAGTCATGTGAATTTGGTATTCGTTCGATATTTTGATGAGATGTATGTTATCTTTCCTCTAGTGGTGTTATGCGAACGTCGACTACATGACACTTCACCATTCTTTGGGCCTAGAGGAAGGCATTGGAAAGTAATAAGTAGATGATGGGTTGCTAGAGTGACAGAAGCTTAAACCCTAGTTTATGCGTTGCTTTGTAAGGGGCTGATTTGGATCCATATGTCTAATGTTGTGGTTAGGTTTATCTTAATACTTCTTTTGTAGTTGCGGATGCTTGCAATAGGGGTTAATCATAAGTGGGATGCTTGTCCAAGTAAGGCTAGTACCCAAGCACCGGTCCACCCACATATCAAATTATCAAAGTATCGAACGCGAATCATATGAGCGTGATGAAAACTAGCTACACAGTAATTCCCATGTGTCCTCGGGAGCTCTTTTCTCATTATAAGAAATTTTTCAGGCTTGTCCTTTGCTACAAAAAGGATTGGGCCACCTTGCTGCACTTTATTTACTTTCATTGCTCGTTACTCGTTACAATTTATCTTATCACAAAACTATCTGTTACCTACAATTTCAGTGCTTGCAGAGAAAACCTTACTAAAAACCGCTTGTCATTTCCTTCTGCTCCTTGTTGGGTTCAACACTCTTACTTATCAAAAGGACTACGATAGATACCCAATACTTGTGGGTCATCAAGACTCTTTTCTGGCGCCATTGCCGGGGAGTGAAGCGCCTTTGGTGAGTGGAACTTGGTAAGGAAACATTTATATAGTGTGCTGAAATTTTCTGTCACTTGTTACTATGGAAACTAATCCTTTGAGGAGCTTGTTCGGGGTATCTTCCCCCCGACCAAAAGAGCAAAGAGTTGCTCCTCAACCTACTGAACCCACTGAAAATATTTACTTTCAGATTCCTTCGGGTATGATAGAGAAACTGCTAGCTAATCCCTTTGCTGGAGATGGTACATTGCATCCCGATTTACACCTTATCTTTGTGGACGAAGTTTGTGGATTATTTAAGCTTGCAGGTATTCCCGATGATGTTGTCAAAAGGAAGGTCTTCCCTTTATCTTTGAAGGGAGATGCATTGACATGGTATAGGCTATGTGATGATACGGGATCTTGGAATTATAAACGACTGAAGTTGGAATTTCACTAGAAGTTCTATCCTATGCATCTTGTTCATCGTGATCGTAATTACATATATAATTTCTGGCCTCGCGAAGCAGAAAGCATCGCTCAAGCTTGGGGGAGGCTTAAGTCAATGTTATATTCATGCCCCAATCATGAGCTCTCCAGAGAAATGATTATTCAAAAAAATTATGCTCGGCTTTCTCCCAATGATCGCAACATGCTCGATACTTCCTGTGCTGGTTCTTACATACTGAAGACTATTGAATTCTAATGGGATTTATTGGAAAGAATTAAACGCAAATTTGAAGATTGGGGTTCCGACAATGGTAAGGATTCAGGTATGACACCTAAGTTTGATTGTGTTAAATCTTTTATGGATACCGATGCTTTTCGTGGATTTAGCGCTAAATATGGACTTGACTCTGAGATAGTAGCTTCTTTCTGTGAATCTTTTGCTACTCACGTTGATCTCCCTAAGGAGAAGTGGTTTACATATAATCCTCCCATTGAAGTAAAAGTAGTTGCACCTATTACAGTTGATGAAAAGACTGTCACCTATAGTGATCCTATTGTTCCTACTACTTATGTTGAGAAACCTCCTTTTCCTGTTAGGATAAAGGATCATGCTAAAACTTCGACTGTTGTTCGTAAGAGTAATACTAGGACTTATACACCTCCTGAGCAAATTAAAGTCGAACCTAGTATTGATATGGTTAAAGATCTCTTGGATGATGATTTAGATGGGCATGTTATTTATTTCTGTGGTGAGACTGCTAATATTGTTAGACCAGATGCTAAGATACATAGACCTGTTGTAGGCATGCCTGTTATTTCTATTAAAATAGGAGATCATTGTTATCATGGCTTATGCGATATGGGTGCTAGTACTAGTGCAATACCCTATGACTTATATAAAGAAATTATGCATGATATTGCACCCGCTGAATTGGAAGGTATTGATGTTACTATCAAGCTTGCCAATAGAGATACTATTTCACCAATTGGGATTGTTAGAGATGTTGAAGTCTTGTGTGGGAAGGTTAAATATCCTGCTGATTTTCTTGTTCTTAGTTACCCACAAGATGATTTTTGTCCCATTATTTTTGGTAGACCCTTCTTGAATACTGTTAATGTTAGGATTGATTGTGAAAAGGATACTGTTACAATTGGCTTAGAGGATGTGTCTCATCAATTTAATTTTGCTAAGTTTCATAGACAACCTCATGATAGAGAATCACCTAGTAAGGATGAGATTATTGGTCTTTCTTCTATTGTCGGGCCTCCTACTGATCCGTTAGAACAATATTTGCTAGACCATGAAAATGATATGTTTATGAAGGAAAGAAGGGAAATAGATGAAGTGTTCCCTCAACCGGAAGCTATTCTGAAACACAACCTACCCGTTGAAATTCTAGGGGATCCCCCTCCACCCAAGGGTTATCCCGTGTTTGAACTCAAACCATTACATGATAATCTTAAGTATGCTTATCTTGATGAAAAGAAAATATATCATGTTATTATTAGTGCTAACCTTTCAGAGCAAGAAGAAGAAAGATTATTGAAAACTCTGAAGAAGAAGCATGCTGCTATTGGATATACTCTGGATGATCTCAAGGGCTTTAGTCCCACGTTATGCCAACACAAAATTAATTTGGAGGACGATGCCAAACCAGTTAGAGATCCTCAACGACAATTGAATCCTAAGATGAAAGAAGTGGTAAGAAAGGAGATATTAAAGCTCCTTGAGGCAGGTATAATTTATCCCGTTGCTGATAATGTGTCACGCCCAATATGCGACCCTATCCAAAAGGAACTCGAAGGTCCCACCAAGGATAGACCCGCATATTGAAATGCTTTTGCAAGGTGGATATCATTACATCAACATTACATAATAGATAGGGATACATACAAAAGGCATACAATGTCACATGAATACAACATCATCTTACATAAGAGCACCATCCAACTACGGATGAAACACAAACAGAAACTCAAATGACATCCACCCTGCTAGCCCAGGCTGCCGACCTGGAACCTATCCCCTGATCAAAGAAGAAGCAGAAGAAGAACTCCAAAACAAGTAAACATCGCTCTCGCGTCATGATCATCGCGAAACCTGTACCTGCACTGTTGTTGTAGTAATCTGTGAGCCACGAGGACTCAGCAATCCCATTACCATGGGTATCAAGACTAACAAAGCTTAAAGGGAAAGGAAGGGGTAAAGTGGTGAGGCTGCAGCAGCGACTAAGCATGATATGGTGGCTAACATACACAAATAAGAGCGAGAAGAGAGCAAGCAGAATGGTCGTGAAGCTAGCAATGATCAAGAAGTGATTCTGAACTCCTACTTACGTCAAACATAACCCAAAACCGTGTTCACTTCCCGGACTCCGCCGAAAAGAGACCATCACGGCTACACACGCGGTTGCTGCGTTTTACTTCCGATCTGGTGTCAAGTTATCTACAACCGGACATTAACAAATTCCCATCTGCCCATAACCGTGGGCACGGCTTTCGAAAGTTTATACCCTGCAGGGGTGTCCCAACTTAGCCCATGATAAGCTCTCGTGATCAACGAAGGATATACCTTCTCCCAGGAAGACCCGATCAGACTCGGCATCCCGGTTTACAAGACATTTCGACAATGGTAAAACAAAACCAGCAAAGCCGCCCGATGCACCGACAAATCCCGATAGGAGTTGCACATATCTCGTTCTCAGGGCAACACCGGATGAGACTAGCTACGAGTAAAACCAGACTTCGAGTTTCCCCGAGGTGGCCCCGCAGGCAGCTCAGTTCGGACCAACACTCGAAGGAGCACTGGCCCGGGGGGGCTAAAATAAAGATGACCCTCGGGCTCCGGAAACCCAAGGGAAAAAGGGCTAGGTGAGGCAAATGGTAAAACCAAGGTTGGGCCTTGCTGGAGGAGTTTTATTCAAAGCGAACTGTCAAGGGGGTCCCATAAATCACCCAACCGCGTAAGGAACGCAAAATCCGGGAACATAACACCGGTATGACGGAAACTAGGGCGGCAAGAGTGGAACAAAACACCAGGCATAAGGACGAGTCTTCCACCCTTTACCAAGTATATAGATGCATTAATTAAATAAGAGACATTGTGATATCCCAACATAATCCTGTCCACCAAGGAGAAATCTTCAACTTCACCTGCAACTAACAACGCTATAAGAGGGGCTGGGCAAAGCGGTAACATAGCCAAGCAATGGTTTGCTAGGAAGGGTGACAAAGGTTAGAGGCTCACATGGCAATTGGGAGGCTTGGAGAGCAAAAGATAGGTAGCGCAGCAAAGCGATAGAATGAAGCAACTAGCATAGCAATGATAGTAGTGAGATCCAGGGTAGCGGTCATCTTGCCTAAAATCCCGCTAGGAAGCAGTACGAGTCCATGAAGAAGATGAACGGACGTAGTCGAACGAATCCTCACAACTCCGAAATGAAACCGAAGCTAACGAGAGAAGCAAACCGAAAAGAAGCAAACAACATGGTAAACACACAAGCATAAACATGGCATGAAGCACAAACAAGTATGATGCATGTCCGGTTTAATGAGGCATGGCATGGCAAAGTGCTCAAACAATCCTACAAATTAAGTGGAGCTCAAAATGCAAAACACCACATCAATTATTTAGTTTAATCTCGTATAAGCTACCAAACAATATTAAATGTTGTTAACCATGGCAAGAGGTGAAGCATATGAAAACTACCTATCTAGGCAAGTTTAAATGAGGCCGGAAGTTACAAACAACAATTCCGGAAAATCCCCATGTGCATATTTTAGATTTGGTACTGTTCTGCCCTAAACAATATTTTAGGGTTATTAAACAACAAAAGTAAGTGCATCACGTTAATCTATGCATTTTTCCACCCCATTTACATATCAAGTTTAATAAATTTGGAGCTACGGTTATTTAGTTATGAAATAAATCATTTTAACATGGCATTTATGCAAATTAATTCAAACAACACATTTAAACAATTTTAACATAGGTGAAAGTTGCATATTATTAATCTACGCAAAATTCTAAGCATTTTACATATATAGTTTATTTAAATCTGATGCACCACTTGTGAGTTACTAAATGCATGAACTCTAGGGACTTTTCTGTAAAACATTAATTCCTGGATAATTAGACAAATTCGCAGCAGTGGGAAAAAAACACTACGGGCCGAAACTGCAGGCTTTGGGGCACTCACCATGGGCTCTTGGCTCGGTCGGTGAAGGAGGCCGGCTTGGGCTGGCAGATCTGGCGCGGCTGGGCCTTGGTGCGGTACAGTAGAAGTGGCCCAAGGCAAAGAGGCTACGCGATGTAGGCCCAGGAGCACAAAGCAGAGGGCGGTGAGCGCCGTGCTCGTTCCCGAGCAGAGGACGATGGCGAGGGGCTTGGTGCGACGCGGCTGGAGATCCGGCGAGGCGGCCATGGCTGGAAGAGGAGGCGGATCCAGCCGGATCTGGAGCGGGGAAGGGCGCAGACGGCGTCTTGGTCCATGGCGGCGGTGCTGCAAAGAATAACACCGAGAGGCCGCCATGAGAGAAAGGGAGAGAGCTTGAAGAGATGGGGAAAAAGGAGGGAAAGGGAGAGGCGACGGTCGTGGTGCTCCAATGGGTCGTCAGTCAGTCGCCGGAGACGGACGGGGAAGCGAGGCAGCGACGAGGTGGAGGCGAGGGGAGCTCGAGGCGGCTCGGGTGGTTGGGCAGGTTCGGGCGCCATGCCGGAGATGGAAAGGGAGCGAGGTCGCTCGGGGCCTGTTGCAGCTCGGGCGCAGAGGAGCTCCACGCGACTGCGGGCTGGAGGTAGCGCCTCAATCCATTTGGGATCGAGCGCTCGGGCTGGCTGCGCGACAGTCCTGGCGTTCCTGTGCACGGGAGAGAGAGAGAGATGTGAGCGAGAGACAGGGGAAAGAAGAAGCACGGGAAGAATCGGTGGAGAGGGACGCGACGGTCCTGCTAGTTGCCGGCGAGGAGTGGCTGAAGGAGAGAAGGCCGCAGGCGCCGATTGGCTCGACGGGGAATTGAAGGGAGAGGAGGTGGGCGAATCGGGATGGATCCCGAGGACGATGGTGAGTTGGTGGCGGCGGCGGACACGGAATGGATGCGACAGATCCCTAGGTTTTAGGGTTTGGTCTCAAATTAGATTAGGGGTGGACTATATATATATGGAAAGGACAGAAGTTTGGATCTTCCGATCGAAATCCGATGGACGAGAAAAATAGGCTTAGGAAGTCCAAATAAAAAAACGGAGATGTTTTAGGGACGTTTCGAGATTATCCGGATCCATCAGTAACGATGGTACGGTTCGAGTTCGGGCAAGTTTCGGACGCGCACACGAGGGGGTCTGAGAGAGGTTAGTTGGTTTGACAAGAGGGAATGGAAAACCCGGTTGGCCTTGGAACGGCCAACAAAACCAAGGGGGGACACGGCAACTACGAGCGGATTCAAGTTTTAAGAAAATGATGCCGATGCAATGCGAATGATGACATGAGACGAGATGCATAACAAGAACAAAATGCAAAACAACAGACAAAAACCCAACCACGAAGGAAATATCATATCGCATCTCCGGAAAAGGCAAGAGTTGGAGTTACAAATATGGAAAGTTGTATCCGGGGCGTTACATAGTGATTGGGTAAGCCCTGTCCATTGTGTTCGAAAAAAGGGAGGTATTACTGTCGTTCCTAATGATAAAGATGAATTGATCCCGCAAAGAATTATTATAGGTTATAGGATGGTAATTGATTTTCATAAATTAACTAAAGCTACTAAGAAAGATCATTACCCTTTACCTTTTATTGATCAAATGCTAGAAAGACTATCCAAACACACACATTTCTGCTTTCTAGATGGCTATTCTGGTTTCTCTCAGATACCTGTGTCAGCGAAGGATCAATCAAAAACTACTTTTACTTGCCCTTTCGGCACTTTTGCTTATAGACGTATGCCTTTTGGTTTTTGTAATGCACCCGCTACCTTTCAAAGATGCGTGATGGCTATATTCTCTGACTTTTGTGAAAAGATTTGTGAGGTATTCATGGATGATTTCTCCTTTTATGGATCCTCTTTTGATGATTGCTTGAGCAACCTTGATCGAGTTTTGTAGAGATGTGAAGATACTAGTCTCGTCTTGAATTGGGAAAAATGCCACTTTATGGTTAATGAAGGCATTGTCTTGGGGCATAAGATTTCTGAGAAAGGTATTGAAGTTGATAAAGCTAAATTTGATGCTATTGAGAAGATGCCATGTCCCAAGGACATAAAAGGTATAAGAAGTTTCCTTGGTCATGCCGGTTTTTATAGGAGGTTCATTAAGGGCTTTTCTAAAATCTCTAGGCCTCTGACTAATTTATTGCAAAAAAGATATTCCTTTTGTCTTTGATGATGATTGTGTAGAAGCATTTGAAATACTTAAGAAAGCTTTGATCACTGCACCTATTGTTCAGCCACATGATTGGAATTTACCCTTTGAAATTATGTGTGATGCTAGTTATTATGCTGTAGGTGTTGTTCTAGGGCAAAGAGTTGATAAGAAATTGAATGTTATCCAGTATGCTAGTAAGACTCTTGATACTGCCCAGAGAAATTATGCTACTACTGAAAAAGAGTTCTTAGCAGTTGTGTTTGCATGTGATAAGTTTAGACCTTATATTGTTGATTCTAAAGTTACTATTCACACTAATCATGCTGCTATTAAATATCTATGGAAAATAAAGATGCGAAGACTAGACTTATTAGATGGGTCCTCTTGCTCCAAGAATTTGATTTGCATATTATTGATAGAAAGGGAGTTGAGAACCCCATTGCAGACAACTTGTCTAGGTTAGAGAATGTTCTTGAGGACCCACTGCCTATTGATGATAGCTTTCCTGATGAACAATTAGCGGTCGTTAATGCTTCTCGTACTGCTCCTTGGTATGCTGATTGTGCTAATTACATTGTTGCTAAATTTATACCTCCTAATTTCACATACCAGCAAAAGAAAAAGTTCTTTTATGATTTAAAACATTACTTCTGGGATGACCCACACCTTTATAAAGAAGGAGTAGATGGTGTTATTAGATGTTGTGTACCTGAGCATGATCAGGAACAGATCCTACGCAAGTGTCACTCTGAATCATGTGGAGGACACCACGCTGGAGATAGAACTGCACATAAGGTACTGCAATCTGCTTTTTATTGGCCTACTCTCTTAGAAGATGCTCGTAAGTATGTCTTATCTTGTGATGAATGTCAAAGAATTGGTAATATTAGTAAACGTCAAGAAATGCCTATGAATTATTCTCTTGTTATTGAATCATTTGATGTTTGGGGCTTTGATTATATGGGACCTGTTCCTGCCTCTAATGGTTACACACATATTTTAGTTGTTGTTGATTATGTTATTAAGTCGGTAGAAGCTATTCCAACTAGTAGTGTTGATCATAACATTTCTATTAAAATGCTTAAAGAAGTTATTTTTCCGAGGTTTGGAGTCCCTAGATATCTTATGACTGATGGTGGTTCACATTTTATTCATGGTGCTTTCCGTAAGATGCTTGCTAAGTATGATGTTAATCATAGAATCGCATCTCCTTATCACCCGCAGTCTAGTGGTCAAGTAGAATTGAGCAATAGAGAGCTCAAATTAATTTTGCAAAAGACTGTCAATAGATCTCGAAAGAATTGGTCCAAGAAACTTGATGATGCATTATGGGCCTATAGAACTGCATACAAAAATCCTATGGGTATGTCTCCGTATAAGATGGTTTATGGAAAAGAATGTCACTTACCTCTTGAACTTGAACATAATGCATATTGGGCTATTAAAGAGCTCAACTATGACTTCAAACTTGCCGGTGAGAAGAGGTTATTTGATACTCCCTCCGTTTCTTTTTACTCCACATAAGATTTGGTCAAAGTCAAACTATACAAAGTTTGACCAAATTTATATGAAAAATTATGAACATCTACAGTACTAAAACTATATAGTATGAAAATATGTTTCATGGTACATTTGAATATATTGATTTCATATTGTGAATGTTTATATTTTTTAATATAAAGTTAGTCAAACTCTATAAAGCTTGACTTTGACCAAACCTTATATGCAGACTAAAAAGAAACAGAGGGAGTATTAGCTCACTTGATGAATGGAGAACCCAAGCCTATGAGAATGCCAATCTATTCAAAGAAAAAGTCAAACGCTGGCATGACAAAAGGATACAAAAGTGAGAATTTAACATAGGTGATTATGTGTTATTATTCAACTCTCGTTTAAGATTTTTTGCAGGAAAATTTCTTTCTAAATGGGAAGGTCCTTACATTATCGAGGAGGTCTATCGTTCCGGTGCCATAAAAATCAACAACTTCGAAGGCACAAGTCCGAGGGTGGTGAACGGTCAAAGAAGTAAACATTATATCTCAGGTAATCCTATCAATGTTGAAACTAATATTGTTGAGACCGTAACCCCGGAGGAATACATAAGGGACACTTTCCAGAACGTTCCAGACTCCGAAAAGGAATAGGTATGTGGTACGGTAAGTAAACCAACTCCAAAACAATTCTAATGGCAATTTTTATCAGTTTTGGAATATTTAAAAAATTTGGAAAGAAAGAAGTAGTCCGAGAAGGACACGAGGCCTCCACGAGGGTGGAGGGCGCGCCTACCCTTCCTGGGCGTGCCCCCCTGTCTCGTGGCCACCTCATGTGCCTCCCGGACTCCGTTTTCTTGCACGTTACGTATTTTGGTCAGTAAAAATTCATTATATAATCTCCCGAGGGTTTTGACCACCATATCACGCAAATATCCTTTGTTTTCGTTTCGAGGTGTTTCTATTACAGATTTAGAGCAATATGTCGTCTCAGGATTCAGAAGGGGAGAGCTATGTGGTTGATTACCTTGCAGACCCTAAGGTCTACGGGGACTTGGAGCATGGTGGCTGGACCACTGAAGAAGAGGAAGACTATGAGCCTAAGGGAAAGGAGGAGACGGGTTCAGATGAAGATGAAGCCCCATTACCTCAACCTGGGGACATGCATGTGGAGTTTAAAAAGTCAAGCCTCCCTGATAGAGCAAAGAAGACAAAGATCGAGTTTATCCCTTTTCATCTCTTGCAGGAAAATAAACATGAACTATGCAAAAGAATATTAAGTCTTGAGCAATAGATCGATGATCTAAAGGAGCAAAATATTATCCTCAAGCGTAAATGAAGGAAGAATCCTTCATCATCAACAACTCCTACTTCACCACCTCCGAGGACATAATCACATGGGTATGGGCACTCCCCTTGGCAACTGCCGAGCTTGGGGGAGGTGCCCCGGTATCGTATCACCATCACACTCCTATCTTTACCATTTTATTTAGTTCGATCCTTTTAGTAGTATCTTGATCTAGTAGATTGAAGTTTTAGTATCAAGTAGTTTTGAGTTTTGTTTTGTGATCTCTTTATGTAATCGAGTCCGTGAGCTATCTATAATAAAGATTAGTGTTGAGTCAAGGGCTTTGCTATCTTGCCATGATCTTGAGGAAGTAGAAAGAATAAAAGAGTTCATATTGATCTTATGGATAGTAATGACTTCACACATAGAAAGTATGAGGCATAAAAGTTGTTGAGAGTTGATAGACGTAGTTTTGGTCATCGTTGCAATTAATAGGAAGTAATAAGGAAAGACAGGTTTTCACATACAAATATATTATCTTGGACATCTTTTATGATTGTGAAGCACTCATTAAGTATGGCATGCTAAAAGAGTTGATGTTGGACAAGGAAGACAACATAATGGTTTATGTTTTCTCACATCTCAGTTAAAGTATATTATCATTGACCTTCCAAACATGTTGAGCTTGCCTTTCCCCCTCATGTTAGCCAAATTCCTTGCACCAAGTAGAGATACTACTTGTGCTTCCAAATATCCTTAAACCCAGTTTTGCCATGAGAGTCCACCAATACCTACCTATGGATTGAGTAAGATCCTTCAAGTAAGTTGTCATGTTGCGAGCAATAAAAACTGCTCTTTAAATATGTATGACTTATTATTGCAGAGAAAATAAGCTTTATACGATCTTGTTGTGGAAGCAATAAAAGCGATAGACTGCATAATAAAGGTCCATATACAAGTGGCAATATAAAGTGATGTTCTTTTGCATTAAGATTTTATGCATCCAACCCTAAAAGCACATGAGAACCTCTGCTTCCCTCTGTGAAGGGCCTATCTTTTACTTTATGTTTTTACTTTATGCTTGAGTCAAGGTGATCTTCACCTTTCCCTTTTTCATTTTATCCTTTGGCAAGCTCCTTGTGTAGGAAAGATAATGATATATATATATCCAATTGGATGTAAGTTAGCATGAATTATTATTGTTGACATCACCTAAAGGTGAATACGTTGGGAGGCAACACAATAAGCCCCTATCTTTCTCAGTGTCCGGTTGAAACTCCATAACCACAAGTATAGCGTGAGTGTTAGCGATTGTAGAAGACTACATGATAGTTGAGTATGTGGACTTGCTAAAAAGCTCTATTCTTGACTCTTTCTGATGTTATGATAAATTGCAATTGCTTCAGTGACAAAGATTATAGTTTGTTAGTTCCCAATGAAGTTTCTGAACCATACTTGACATTGTGAATTGATCGTTCCTTGAGCATAAGAAATCATATGACAAAATCTATATATGTTGTTGTTATAAGAATGATCATGATGCCCTCATGTCCGTATTTTATTTTTATCGACACCTCTATCTCTAAACATGTGGACATATATTTCGATATCGGCTTCCGCTTGAGGACAAGTGAGGTCTAAGCTTGGGGGAGTTGATACGTCCATTTTGCATCATGCTTTTATATCAATATTTATTTCATTATGGGTTGTTATTACACATTATATCTCAATACTTATGGCTATTCTCTCTTATTTTACAAGGTTTACCATGAAGAGGGGGAATGCCGGCAGCTGGAATTCTGGCTGGAAAAGGAGCAAACATTGGAAAACTATTATGCACTGCTCCAAAAATCCTGAAACTCCACGGAATTTATTTTTGGAATTAATAAGTATTATTGAGTGAAGAAACTACCAGAGGGGGCCCACACCCAGGCCAGGAGGGTGGGGGCGCTCCCACCCCTACTGTGCGCGCCCCTGTCTCCTGGGCCCCCTGGTGGCTCTCCGATGCCCATATTCTGCTATACGAAGGCTTTTACCCTGGAAAAAATCAGATGCAAGCTTACGGGACGAAACTCCGCCGCCACGAGGCGGAACCTTGGCGGAATCAATCTAGAGCTCCGGCAGAGCTGTTCTGCCGGGGAAACTTCCCTCCGGGAGGGGGAAATCATCACCATCGTCATCACCAATGATCCTATCATCGGGAGGGGGTCAATCTCCATCAACATCTTCACAAGCACCATATCCTCTCAAAACCCTAGTTCATCTCTTGTATCCAATCTTGTATCAAAACCACAAATTGGTACCTGTGGGTTGCTAGTAGTGTTGATTACTCCTTGTAGTTGATGCTAATTAGTTTACTTGGTGGAAGATCATATGTTCAGATCCTTAATGCATATTATTACTCCTTTGATTATGAACATGAATATGCTTTGTGAGTAGTTACGTTTGTTCCTGAGGACATGGGTGAAGTCTTGCTATTAGTAGTTATGTGAATTTGGTATTCGTTCGATATTTTGGTGAGATGTATGTTGTCTTTCCTCTAGTGGTGTTATGTGAACGTCGACTACATGACACTTCACCATTATTTGGGCCTAGAGGATGGCATTGGGAAGTAATAAGTAGATGATGGGTTGCTAGAGTGACAGAAGCTTAAACCCTAGTTTATGTGTTGCTTTGTAAGGGGCTGATTTCGATCCATATGTCTAATGATGTGGTTAGGTTTACCTTAATACTTCTTTTGTAGTTGCGGATGCTTGCAATAGGGGTTAATCATAAGTGGGATGCTTGTCCAAGTAAGGGCAGTACCCAAGCACCGGTCCACCCACATATCAAATTATCAAAGTACCGAACGCGAATCATATGAGCGTGATGAAAACTAGCTTGGCGATAGTTCCCATGTGTCCTCGGGAGCTCTTTTCTCATTATAAGAAATTTTCCAGGCTTGTCCTTTTCTACAAAAAGGATTGGGCAACCTTGCTTCGCTTTATTTACTTTCATTGCTCGTTACTCGTTACAATTTATCTTATAACAAAACTATATGTTACCTACAATTTCAGTGCTTGCAGAGAAAACCTTACTGAAAACCGCTTTTCATTTCCTTCTGCTCCTCATTGGGTTCGACACTCTTACTTATTGAAAGGACTACGATAGATCCCCTATACTTGTGGGTCATCAGATGCCATCTCACAAATAATGGCTTTGAAGGCTCAATTCAACTTGGGCAGAGAATGCTACGACGCGATGATGACAGTATTCGAAGGATTTCTACCCAAAGGCCATGTGCTACCTCCAAACCTGTACCAGTCAAACAAAATCCTCCGTGCTCTTAAGATGCCCTATGAGAAGATACATGCATGTGAGAAAGGATGTGTCTTATTTAGTCTTCAGTATGAGGACTTGAACTATTGTCCCATTTGCAATTCTTCCAGGTATGTTGTGGTAGACAACGGTATGGGTGAGAAGACGCAGACCAAAATACCC
The DNA here is from genome assembly GCF_002162155.2 of Triticum dicoccoides. Taxonomy (NCBI): domain Eukaryota; kingdom Viridiplantae; phylum Streptophyta; class Magnoliopsida; order Poales; family Poaceae; genus Triticum; species Triticum dicoccoides. The sequence goes on from NC_041393.1 coordinate 270,520,096, forward strand.
GTTAATGTTCTTTGGTATATGCCAATCGTACCAAGACTTCAACGTCTTTTCATGGTCGAAGAGACGGCCAGACAGATGACATGGCACAAAACGGGCAAAAGAACCGAACTAGATGCATATGGGAATGTGATGATGGTGCACACATCGGATGGTGAAGCATGGAAGCGCTTCGATGCATTACATAAGGAAAAAACGGCAAATCCAAGGCATCCTCGAGTCGCCGTCAGCACAGATGGGTTCAGTGTGTTTGGTCAGATGGCAGCCCCATACAGTTGTTGGCCCGTGTTTGTCATTCCACTCAATCTGCCCCCCCCCCCGGGCAGATTATGCAAAGAAAGAACATTTTCCTGACATTGATAATTCTAGGGCCCAACTATCCGAGGAAGAATATGAATGTGTACATGCATCCGCTTAAGGACGAATTGCAAGAAGCTTGGGATAATGGGTTCAAGACATACGACGCCTTTAGCAAAGAGAACTTCATAATGCGTGCCTGGTACATGTACTCGGCGCTTGACTTGCCGGTGTATGCGCTATTCGTTGGCTGGTGTGTGCATGGAAGGTTCCCGTGCCCCACATGCAAGGGAGCTCTTGAGTTTCATTGGCTGACGGTGGGGGACAAGTATAGTTGCTTCGACTTGCATAGACAGTTTCTAGATCCTCGCCATAAGTTCAGGAAAGACAAGAAGAACTTCATGAAAGGTAGAGTTGTCAAACACTCTACACCACCTGCGTTGACAGGCCAACAGACCCTAGATCAGTTAAACGCTCTCGAGCCAGATCTAGAGGGTCCAGGGTATTTCAAGGGGTATAATAAGGAACACGCCTGGACTCATAAGACATGCTTCTGGGATCTGCCTTACTTCAAAGACCTCCGTTGCCCACACAACATCGACATGATGCACACTGAAAAGAATATCGCTGAAGCCATTTTTGGTACATTGTTCGGCATAGAGGGGAAATCAAAGGATAATACTAAGGCTAGAGATGATCAAGAGGAGCTCTGTGATAGACCGTTACAAAACATGCAAAAACCGAAAGGAAAGCAGAACTGGAAGAAACCAAAGGCATGGTTCAATCTTGGAAGGCCAGCTATGAAGGAAATTATTTTGTGGGTGAAAATGCAGTTGATGTTCCCCGATGGTCATGCAGCAAATCTAAAGACGGGAGCGAGTCTTGATAAATTCAAAATATTTGGTCTAAAAAGTCATGATTGGCACATATGGATTGAGCCGATAATGCCGGTCATGTTGCATGGCTTCATCCCTGAGGATGAATGGCTAGTACTGGCAGAGCTGAGCTATTTCTTTCGTGTTCTTTGTGCAAAAGAACTACCACCTGACCTCCTAGAAGAAATGGAACAGTTGGCGCCGGAGTTGATCTGCAAGTTAGAGATGATCTTTCCACCAAGCTTCTTTAATACAATGCAACACTTGATTTTGCATCTCCAGGCCGAGGCACGATTGGGGGGCCCGTGCAAAATCGTTGGTGCTACTCAACTGAGAGGATGCAGAAGATGCTTCGAGCAAAATGTAAAAATAAACGTAGAATAGAAGCATCGATGGCCGAGGCATTCATCACTGAGGAGTCGTCAAACTTCGTGATAGCACACTACGAAGCCAAAAATCGTCATTTGCATAATCCAAAGTCTCGGTACAGTGTTGACGAGCCTAAAAAGGGTCAATCCAACCTCAGCCTATTCAAAGGGAATGTTGCACCATCCAGTGCTTGGAAACCAGTATCGTTGAATGTTGAAGAATGGCGGACCATTTTGAGGTATCTCTTCAACAACCTAACAGAAGTGTGGTCGTACATCGAGTATGATCTTGTTACATTGTTTCACAACTTCTATTTTCTTTGAGCTGCTCTTATTCCTGGATATTTGATGCAGCCAATACATCGCCATATTCTCGTATGGAGCGATGATCCAAAAGGATTCCGTCGAAGAATGTGAGCTTCTGGCAAAGCAAGGAGGCGAATATCCCGGTTTCATCTCTTGGTTCAAAAAATGGTAATTTCCATTAGACTCATTCATTTCTTTGGCTAATTTGCAACTAATGCAACAATCCCGGTTTCATCTCTTGGTAAATTCTCTTTCATAACTATTTGTTGCATTTCGCATTTATGACAATTATGGCCATCAAGTTGACATGGAGATATTTTAATCTAGGAGGTATGTGAACCGGAATTTGAATCCAACCCTCTTGTCGAGAAGTTAAATTTAGTTGAAAAAAATGAGTATTTGAAAGAATAAATTAAAAGATTGAAGAAGAGAAGATGACATTGGAGTTGTATGCTGCCGATGTCATCGATGATCACAAGATGAAGATGAATGCAATACGCTTGAAGATGGACGCAATGCGCCTGAAGCTTAAAAAGATTAGAAAATATGCTATTGATGATGAGGTTTGGTATCATTATGCCGTTGGATCAATTGTTACCTTACTTGCAATCTTCATCATATTTGTTGTGATGAGGGTAAGTTTTCTCTAATGTTTTGCTTTAGAAATGGGTACTTAGCTTATTTTCCTCCTAAATGGCATAATTACCTAAGTTAGATAAAAAATGAGCTATACTTAGCTTATTCAGTTCATTTATGACATACTTAGCATACTTAGGTCAAAATGGCATGATAATCTTTGTTACCTCCAAAATGATATTGACTTAGCTTATTTTCCTTGAAAATGACATAATAACCTTACTAAGCTCCAAAATGACCTATTTACCTAGCTTAGCTCTAAAATTACCTAGACATAGCATTTTTACCTAGCTTAGAAATAAAATGGCATTTTTACTTACCTTAGTTAGAAGAAGAAGAAGATAAAGAAGAGGAGAGGAGAAAAAGAAAGAGAAGAAAAAATCTTCTTCTTCTTCTTCTAACTAGTCTTCTTCTTCTAACTAGTCTTCTTCTTCTTATTCTAACTTTCATCTTTCCCAATTTGCAGATTTGCTTTACATGAGGAAGGCTTGGATTCATGGAGTGTACTATTCTTCTGGTGCTTCCTTGTTGTTTATGAAAACTTGTTTGGATATGTATGTTTATATGGATATGTTGTTGGAAACTTGTTTGTCGTTATGTATATATGGATGTGTTGGACTTTGTTGAACTATGTTGTTGGATTTGATGAAATATGTTGTTGGACATGTTGTTGGACATGTTGGATATGTTGGATATGTATGCATGTATATCTGTGTTTGAAACCATGTCTAATTAATTGGATTAAAATAAAAACAGGGGATGTATAGCCTCTTTGCCGTCCGCTCACCAACGGCAAATAGCTTTGCCATCCGCTAGCAGACGGCAAAGAGGACACATGGCAGTCACCTGTGCAAACTGGGAACACTGGCTGCCTATTTGGTCATTTTTCCATTTGCAAGCGGACGGCCAAGTGACCAAATAGGCCTAGCAAACAGGGCCATCTATGTCGTCTGCTGGTAGACGGCATAGCTGGCCACATGGCAGCTTCCCAGTGCTGCCCTAGCTAAGATCTTTGCCGCATGTCAATAGACGGCAAAGAGCGCCGTTAACCCCCTAACGGCTCTCACCCCACACAGCTGTTGTTCGTCATCGTTGCCGTCTGCTAGCCTCGGATGGCGGACGGCACAATCCTTTGCCGTCCATTTCTGCGAAGCGGACGGCAAAGAAGGCCTTTGCTGGCATGTGTTCAGTCGGACTGTTTGTCGTCCGCTGGCTGACGGCAAAGGACTTTGCCGTCCAGGATCTGTGCCTTTGCCGTCCGCCATGGCGGATGGCAAAGAAGCTGATTCCAGTAGTGAAAGGGGGAGAGAGAGATCACATCAAAGGGAGAGAAAGACTTCTTAGTCTTCCCAGATGCTTGGTATTCAAAGATGAGATAAGCCACATGTCTTTAAGAGGGGAAAGACATGTTAGTAGAAGATGTTTCTTTGTGTATTTTGCTTTGTTTTTTTCATTTGCTTTGATTTTCTATTACCCTATCTTCTCCCATTATCCAATATCACATTCAGGGGGGAAAGACATCTAGGGAAGAAAATCTTTGGAATCCATTGATATCTTTATCCCTTGGGGACATGTTAATATCCAAATAGAGTACTAAGTACTCACTCTCTACATGTCATACAAATCTTGGTACTCTTGTGGTTTCTCGTTCTTACTCTGATTAGTAGATGTTCCTGTGTTATCTAACCCTGTTTTCTCAGGTTCATCTCTTCCAAAGTTAGCTCAAGACCACAAGGTAAGTATATGCATCACACTCATGTGCATGAGGATATCTTGCTTATATACATACTGTTTGCAAGACGGACTCAAGAACATGTAGGTATATCTTCTGCAAGTCACATCATTTGCTCTGATGCATATAGCCAAGATACATGTAACTCATTGCATGCTCCAACATGTTTATGCATTCACACACTTTTATAATCTATCTTCCATTGATTGCATAGATGTAGGGGGAGCCAATGCATGTCGCATGTTCTTTGATACGTCCATTTTGCATCATGCTTTTATATCAATATTTATTGCATTATGGGCTGTTATTACACGTTATGTCACAATACTTATGGCTATTCTCTCTTATTTTACAAGGTTTATCATGAAGAGGGAGAATGCCGACAGCTGGAATTCTGGCTCGAAAAGGAGCAAATATTGGAAACCTATTCTGCACAGCTCCAAAAGTCCTAAAACTCCATGAAAGTCATTTTTTGAATTAATAAGAATTATTGAGCGAAAGAAGTACCAGAGGGGGCCCACACCCTGGCCACGAGGGTGGGGGGGCGCCCCCCCCCCCTACTAGGCACGCCCCCTGTCTCGTGGGCCCCCTGGTGGCCCTTTAGTGCCCATCTTCTTCTATATGAAGCCTCTTACCCTGAAAAAAAATCATAAGCAAGCTTACGGGACGAAACTCCGCCGCCACGAGGCGGAACCTTGGCGGAACCAATCTAGGGCTCCGGCGGAGCTGTTCTGCCGGGAAAACTTCCCTCCGGGATGGGTAAATCATCACCATCGTCCTCACCAATGATCCTCTCATTGGGAGGGGGTCAATCTCCATCAACATCTTCACCAGCACCATCTCCTCTCAAAATCCTAGTTCATCTCTTGTATCCAATCTTGTATCAAAACCACAAATTGGTACCTGTGGGTTGCTAGTAGTGTTGATTACTCCTTGTAGTTGATGCTAATTGGTTAATCTGGTGGAAGATCATATGTTCAGATCCTTAATGCATATTAATACTCCTCTGATCATGAACATGAATATGCTTTGTAAATAGTTACGTTTGTTCCTGAGGACATGGGTGAAGTCTTGCTATTAGTAGTAATGTGAATTTGGTATTCGTTCGATATTTTGATGAGATGTATGTTGTATCTCCTCTAGTGGTGTCATGTGAACACCGACTACATGACACTTCACCATTATTTGGGCCTAGAGGAAGGCACTGGGAAGTAATAAGTAGATGATGGGTTGCTAGCATGACAGAAGCTTAAACCCTAGTTTATACGTTGCTTCGTAAGGGGCTGATTTGGATCCACTAGTTTCATGCTATGGTTAGGTTTAACTTAATACTTATTTTGTAGTTGCGGATGCTTGCAATAGGGGTTAATCATAAGTTGGATGCTTGTCCAAGAAAGGGCAGTACCCAAGCACCGGTCCACCCACATATCAAATTATCAAAGTACCGAACGTGAATCATATGAGCGTGATGAAAACTAGCTTGACGATAATTCCCATGTGTCCTCGGGAGCGCTTTTCTCATTATAAGAAATTGTACAGGCTTGTCCTTTGCTACAAAAAGGATTGGGCCATCTTGCTGCACTTTATTTACTTTCATTGCTTGTTACCCGTTACAAATTATCTTATCACAAAACTATCTGTTACCTACAATTTCAGTGCTTGCAGAGAATACCTTACTGAAAACCGCTTGTCATTTCCTTGTGCTCCTCATTGGGTTCGACACTCTTACTTATGGAAAGGACTACGATAGATCCCCTATACATGTGGGTCAACAAGACTCTTTTCTAGTGCCGTTGCCGGGGAGTGAAGTGCCTTTGGTGAGTGGAACTTGGTAAGGAAACATTTATATAGTGTTCTGAAATTTTCTGTCATTTGTTACTATGGAAACTAATCCTTTGAGGGGCTTGTTCGGGGCATCTTTGCCCCGACCAGTTGAGCAAAGAGTTGCTCCTCAACCTACTGAACCTACTGAAAATGTTTACTTTGAGATTCCTTCGGGTATGGTAGAGAAACTACTAGCTAATCCCTTTGCAGGAGATGGAACATTGCATCCCGATTTACACCTTATCTATGTGGATGAAGTTTGTGGATTATTTAAGCTTGCAGGTATACCCGATGATGTTGTCAAGAGGAAGGTCTTCCCTTTATCTTTGAAGGGAGATGCATTGACATGGTATAGGCCATGTGATGATACGGGATCTTGGAACTATAAACGATTGAAATTGGAATTTCCCCAGAAGTTCTATCCTATGCATCTTGTTCATCGTGATCGTAATTACATATATAATTTTTGGCCTCGCGAAGGAGAAAGCATCACTCAAGCTTGGGGGAGGCTTAAGTCAATGTTATATTCATGCCCCAATCATGAGCTCTCACGAGATATGATTATTCAAAAAAAAATATGCTCGGCTTTCTCTCAATGATCGCACCATGCTCGATACTTCCTAAGCTGGTTCTTATATGCTGAAGACTATTGAATTCAAGTGGGACTTATTGGCAAGAATTAAATGCAACTCTGAAGATTGGGGTTCCGACGATGGTAAGGAGTTAGGTATGACACCTAAGTTTGATTGTGTTAAATCTTTTATGGATACCGATGCTTTTCGTGGATTTAGCGCTAAATATGGACTTGACTCTGAAATAGTAGCTTCTTTCTGTGAATCTTTTGCTACTCACGTTGATCTCCCTAAGGAGAAGTGGTTTAAATATAATCCTCCCACTGAAGTAAAAGTAGTTGCAGCTATTACAGTTGAAGAAAATATTATCACTTATAACGATCCTATTGTTCCTACTACTTATGTTGAGAAACCAACTTTCCCTGTTAGGATAAAGGATCATGCTAAAGCTTCAACTGTGGTTCGTAAGAGTAATACTAGAACATATACACCCCCGGAGCAAATTAAAGTTGAACCTAGTATTGCTATGGTTAAAGATCTCTTGGCTGATAATATAGATGGGCATGTTATTTACTTCTATGAGGAAGCTGCTAATATTGCTAAACCCGATGCTAAGATACATAGACATGTTGTAGGCATGCCTGTTATTTCTGTTAAAATAGGAGATCATTGTTATCATGGCTTTGTGATATGGGTGCTAGTGCTAGTGCAATACCTATTTCCTTATATAATGAAATTATGCATGATATTGCACCTGCTGAGTTAGAAGATATTGATGTTACAATTAAGCTTGCCAATAGAGATACTATTTCACCAGTTGGGATTGTTAGAGATGTTGAAGTCTTGTGTGGGAAAGTTAAATATCCTGCTGATTTTCTTGTTCTTGGTTCCCCACAAGATAGCTTTTGTCCCATTATATTTGGTAGACCCTTCTTGAATACCGTCAATGCTAGGATAGATGGCAAAAAGGATGTTGTTACGATTGGCCTAGGAGATATGTCTCATGAGTTTAATTTTGCTAAATTTCGTAGACAATCCCATGATAAAGAATTGCCTAGTAAGGATGAAATTATTGGTCTTGCTTCTATTGTCGTGCCTCCTACTGATCCTTTAGAACAATATTTGCTAGACCACGAAAATGATATGTTTAGAATGAAAGAAGGGAGATAGATGAAGTATTCTTTCAACAGGGTCCTATTCTGAAACACAACTTGCCTGTTGAAATCCTAGGGGATCCTCCTCCACCCAAGGGTGATCCCGTGTTTGAGCTTAAACCATTACCTGATAATCTTAAATATGCTTATCTTGATGAAAAGAAGATATATCTTGTTATTATTAGTGCTAACCTTTCAGAGCAGGAAGAGGAAAGATTATTGAAAACTCTGAAGAAGCACCGTTCTTCTATTGGAGATACTCTTGATGATCTTAAGGGCATTAGTTCCACTCTATGCAAACAGAAAATTAAATTGGACAAAGGCTTCAAACTAGTTAGAGATCATCAACAAAGGTTAAATTCCAAGATGAAAGAAGTGGTAAGGAAGGAGATACTAAAGCTCCTTGAGGCAGGTATAATTTATCCCGTTACTGATAGTAATTGGGTAAGTCCTGTCCATTGTGTCCCTAAGAAGGGAGGTATTACTGTTGTTCCTAATGATAAAGATGAATTGAACCCGCAAAGAATTATTACAGGTTATAGGATGGTAATTGATTTTTGTAAATTAAATAAAGCTACTAAGAAAGATCATTACCCTTTACCTGTTATTGATCAAATGCTACAAAGGCTATCCAAACATACACATTTCTGCTTTCTAGATGGTTATTCTGGTTTCTCCCAAATACCTGTGTCAGCGGACGATCAATCAGAAACTACCTTTACTTGCCCTTTAGGTACTTTTGCTTATAGAAGTATGCCTTTTGGTTTATGTAATGCACCTGCTACCTTTCAAAGATGCAAGATGGCTATATTCTCTGACTTTTGTGAAAAGATTTGTGAGGTATTCATGGATGACTTCTCCGTTTATGGATACTCTTTTGATGATTGCTTGAGAAACCTTAATCGAGTTTTGCAGAGATGTGAAGACACTAGTCTCGTCTTGAATTGGGAAAATTGTCACTTTATGGTTAATGAAGGCATTGTCTTGGGGCATAAAATTTCTGAAAGAGGTATTGAAATTGATAAAGCTAAAGTTGATGCTATTGAAAAAATGCCGCGTCCCAACGACATTAAAGGTATATGAAGTTTCCTTGGTCATGCTGGTTTTTATAGGAGGTTCATTAAGGACTTCTCTAAAATCTCTAGGCCTCTGACTAATCTACTACAAAAAGATATCCCTTTTGTTTTCGATGATGATTGTGTAGAAGCATTTGAAATACTTAAGAAAGCTTTCATTTCTGCACCTATTGTTCAGCCACCTAATTGGAATTTACCCTTTGAAATTATGTGTGATGCTAGTGATTATGATGTAGGTGCTGTTCTAGGGCAAAGAGTTGATAAGAAACTAAATGTTATTCAACATGCTAGTAAAATTCTTGATACTGCCCAGAGAAATTATGCTACTACTGAAAAGGAGTTCTTAGCAGTTGTATTTGCTTGTTATAAGTTTAGACCTTATATTGTTGATTCTAAAGTAACTATTCACACTGATCATGCTGCTATTAAATATCTCATGGAAAAGAAAGATGCTAAACCTAGACTTATTAGGTGGGTTCTCTTGATACAAGAATTTGATTTGCATATTATTGATAGAAAGGGAGCTGAGAACCCCGTTGCAGACAACTTGTCTAGGTTAGAGAATGTTCTTGATGACCCACTACCTATAGATGATAGCTTTCCTGATGAACAATTAGCGGTTATTAATGCTTCTCATACTGCTCCATGGTATGCTGATTATGCTAATTACATTGTTGCTAAATTTATACCACCTAGTTTCACATACCAGCAAAAGAAAAAGTTCTTTTATGATTTAAGACATTACTTCTGGGATGACCACACCTTTATAAAGAAGGAGTAGATGGTGTTATTAGGCGTTGTGTACCTGAGCATGAACAGGAACAGATCTACGCAAGTGTCACTCCGGACCATATGGAGGACACCACGCTGGAGATAGAACTGCACATAAGGTATTGCAATCCAGTTTTTATTGGCCTACTATCTTCAAAGATGCCCGTAAGTTTGTCTTGTCTTGTGATGAATGTCAAATAATTGGTAATATTAGTAGACGTCAAGAAATGCCCATGAATTATTCTCTTGCTATTCAACCATTTGATGTTTGGGGCTTTGATTATATGGGACCTTTTCCTGCCTCTAATGGATATACACATATTCAAGTTGTTGTTGATTACGTTACTAAGTGGGTAGAAGCTATTCCAACTAGTAGTGCTGATCATAACACCTCTATTCAGATGCTTAAAGAAGTTATTGTTTCGAGATTTGGAGTCCCTAGATATCACATGACTGATGGTGGTTCACATTTTATTCATGGTGCTTTTCGTAAAATGCTTGCTAAGTATGACGTTAATCATAGAATTGCATCTCCTTATCACACGCAGTCTAGTGGTCAAGTAGAGTTGAGTAATAGAGAGCTCAAATTAATTTTGCAAAAGACTGTTAATAGATCTAGAAAGAATTGGTCCAAGAAACTTGATGATGCATTATGGTCCTATAGAACTGCATATAAAAATCCTATGGGTATGTCTCCATATAAAATGGTTTATGGAAAAGCATGTCACTTACCTCTCGAACTTGAACATAAGGCATATTGGGCTATTAAAGAGCTCAACTATAATTTCAAACTTGCCAGTGAGAAGAGGTTATTTGACATTAGCTCACTTGATGAATGGAGAACCCAAGCCTACGAGAATGCCAAGCTGTTCAAAGAAAAAGTTAAAAGATGGCATGACAAAAGAATACAAAAGCGTGAGTTTAACGTAGGTGATTATGTGTTGCTATTCTTGTTTAAGATTTTTTGCAGGAAAACTTCTCTATAAGTGGGAAGGTCCTTACGTTATCTAGGAGGTCTATCGTTTCGGTGGCATAAAAATCAACAACTTTGAAGGCACAAATCCGAAGGTGGTGAACGGTCAAAGAATCAAACATTATATCTTAGGTAATCCAGTAAATGTTGAAACTAATATTATTGAAACCGTAACCCCGGAGGAATACATAAGAGACACTTTCCAGAATGTTCCAGACTCCGAAAAGGAATAGGTATGTGGTACGGTAAGTAAACCAACTCCAAAACAATTCTAATGGCAATTTTTCTCCGTTTTGGAATATTTAAGAATTTAGGAAAACAAGAAGTAGTCCGGAAAGGCCACGAGGGTGGAGGGCGCGCCCACCCTTACTGGGCGCGCCCCCCTGCCTCGTGGGCACCTCGTGTGCCCTCCGGACTCTGTTTTCTTGCATGTTACTTCTTTTGGTCGGTAAAAATTAATTATATAATCTCCCGAAGGTTTTGACCACCGTATCACGCAAAAATCTTCTGTCTTTGTTTCGAGTTGTTTCTGTCACAGATTTAGAGCAAGATGTCTTCTCAAGAGTCAGTCGGGGAGAGTCGGGTGTCTCACCCGACACCAGGTCCAGGAGCAAACAGCGATGCTTATCACTTTGGGCCATCAACAAAGGATGAGATGGAGGCTGACTTAAAATGGATAGATGCCATGGAAGAGGATCAAGAAGTTACCTCTCGCTTACAAGCAGGATTCATGACGGGGGAACTACAGAGCTCAGCTATTCCAAACTCGGTCAACCCTTCCAATGTTAAATTTCTTTCTTATGAAAACATGAAAAAGAGTGTCACTTGTTCTCTAGAAGCTATGCAGCATCCTTGGGTAAAAGGAGCTTTAGCCGTCACGGGCAAGCTTTGTAAAGAAAATATGGAGCTCAAGCAACAAGTTAATAAGCTTGAGGAGGAGAATTGTATCCTGAGGGGCATCATCCCCAAGAAGATCACAACACCAACTTTGAATAAGGAGACATAATCACACGGGTATGGGCACTCCCCTTGGCAACTGCCAAGCTTGGGGGAGGTGCCCCGATATCGTATCACCATCACACTCATATCTTTACTGTTTTAATTAGTTCTATCCTTTTAGTAATATCTTGATCTAGTAGAATAAAGTTTTGGTATGAATTAGTTTTGAGTTTTGCTTTGTGATCTCTCTATGTAATCAAGTCCGTGAGCTATATATAATAAAGATTAGTGTTGATTTAAGGGCTTTGCTATCTTGCTATGATCTTGAGAAAATAGAAAGAATAAAAAGAATAAAAGAGTTCATATTGATCTTATGGATAGTAATGACTTCACACATAAAGAGTATGAGGCTTAAATGTTGTTGAGAGTGACAAACATAGTTTTGGTCATCGTTGCAATTAATAGGAAGTAATAAAGGAAGAGAGGTTCTCACACATAAATATACTATCTTGGACATCATTTATGATTGTGAGCACTCATTAAAGTATGACATGCTAAAGAGTTGATGTTGGACAAGGAAGACAACGTAATGGGTTATGTTTTCTCACATCTCAGTTAAAGTATATTGTCATGGATCGTCCAACATGTTGAGCTGCATTTCCCCCTCATGCTAGCCAAACTCCTTGCACCAAGTAGAGATACTACTTGTGCTTCCAAATATCCTTAAACCCAGTTTTGCCATGAGAGTCCACCATACCTACCTATGGATTGAGTAAGATCCTTCAAGTAAGTTATCATGTTGCAAGCAATAAAAATTGCTCTCTAAATATGTATGACTTATTAGTGCGGAGCAAATAAGCTTTATACGATCATGTGATATGGAAGTAATAAAAGCGACAGACTGTATAATAAAGGTTCATATCACAAGTGGCAATATAAAGTGACGTTCTTTTGCATTAAGATTTTGTGCATCCAACCCTAGAAGCACATGACAACCTCTGCTTCCCTCTACGAAGGGCCTATCTTTTACTTTATGTCTTTTACATTATGCAAGAGTCAAGGTGATCCTCACCTTTCCCCTTTTTCATTTTATCCTTTAGCAAGCACCTCATGTTGGAAAGATCCTGATATATATATCCAATTGGATGTAAGTTAGCATGAACTATTATTGTTGACATCACCCAAAGGTGAATAGGTTGGGAGGCAACACTATAAGCCCCTATCTTTCTCTGTGTCCGGTTAAAACTTCAGAAATATAAGTATTGCGTGAGTGTTAGCAATTGTAGAAGACTACATGATAGTTGAGTATGTGGACTTGCTGAAAATCTCTATTCTTGACTCTTTCCGATGTTACGATAAATTGCAATTGCTTCAATGACTGAGATTATAGTTTGTTAGTTCTCAATGAAGTTTCTGAACCATACTTGACATTGTGAATAGATTGTTACTTGAGCATAAGAAATCATAAGACAAAATATATATTTGTTGTTGTTATAAAAATGATCATAATGCCCTCATGTCCATATTTTATTTTAATTGACACCTCTATCTCTAAACATGTGGACATATTTTTCGATTTTGGCTTCCGCTTGAGGACAAGTGAGATCTAAGCTTGGGGGAGTTGATACGTCCATTTTGCATCATGCTTTTATATCAATATTTATTGCATTATGGGTTGTTATTACATGTTATGTCACAATATTATGGCTATTCTCTCTTATTTTACAAGGTTTATCATGAAGACGGAGAATGCCGGCAGCTGGAATTCTGGCTGGAAAAGGAGCAAATATTGGAAACCTATTCTGCACTGCTCCAAAAATCCTGAAACTCCACGGAAGTTATTTTTGGAATTAATAAGAATTATTGAGCGAAAGAAGTACCAGAGGGGGCCCACACCCTGGCCACGATGGTGGCTGGCGCGCCCCCCTACTGGGTGCACCCTCCTGTCTCGTGGGCCCCCTGGTGGCCCTCCGGTGCCCATCTTCTGCTATATGAAGCCTCTTACCCTGAAAAAATCATAAGCAAGCTTACGGGACGAAAATCCGCCGCCACGAGGCGGAACCTTGGCGGAACCAATCTAGGGCTCCGGCGGAGCTGTTCTGCCGGGGAAACTTCCCTCCGGGAGTGGGAAATCATCACCATCGTCATCACCAACGATCCTCTCATTGGGAGGGGGTCAATCTCCATCAACATCTTCACCAGCACCATCTCCTCTCAAAACCCTAGTTCATATCTTGTATCCAATCTTGTATCAAAACCACAAATTGGTACCTGTGGGTTGCTAGTAGTGTTGATTACTCCTTGTAGTTGATGCTAATTGGTTTATCTAGTGGAAGATCATATGTTCAGATCCTTAATGCATATTAATACTCCTCTGATCATGAACATGAATATTCTTTGTGAGTAGTTACGTTTGTTCCTGAGGACATGGGTGAAGTCTTGCTATTAGTAGTCATGTGAATTTGGTATTCGTTTGATATTTTGATGAGATGTATGTTGTCTCTCCTCTAGTGGTGTCATGTGAACGTCGACTACATGACACTTCACCATTATTTGGGCCTAGAGGAAGGCATTGGGAAGTAATTAGTAGATGATGGGTTGCTAGAGTGACAGAAGCTTAAACCCTAGTTTATGCGTTCCTTTGTAAGGGGCTGATTTGGATCCATATGTCTACTGATGTGGTTAGGTTTACCTTAATACTTCTTTTGTAGTTGCGGATTCTTGCAATAGGGGTTAATCATAAGTGGGATGCTTGTCCAAGAAAGGGCAGTACCCAAGCACCGGTCCACCCACATATCAAATTATCAAAGTACCGAACGCGAATCATATGAGCGTGATGAAAACTAGTTTGACGATAATTCCCATGTGTCCTCGGGAGCGCTTTTCTCATTATAAGAAATTGTCCAGGCTTGTCCTTTGCTACAAAAAGGATTGGGCCATCTAGCTGCACTTTATTTACTTTCATTGCTTGTTACCTGTTACAAATTATCTTATCACAAATTATCTGTTACCTACAATTTCAGTGCTTGCAGAGAATACCTTACTAAAAACCACTTGTCATTTCCTTCTCCTCCTCGTTGGGTTCGACACTCTTACTTATCGAAAGGACTACGATAGATCCACTATACTTGTGGGTCATCATTCTTCCAAAGCTTTACTTATTATACTTCATATCTTTATCTAAAGCTTTGATGTATGTTGTCATCAATAACCAAAAAGGGTGAGATTGAAAGCACAAGTGCTCCCTGGGTGATTTTGGTAATTAATGTCAACATATCTCTTGTTGGACTAATAGTTTCATCTAGTATATTTCAGATGAGTTTCACATTGGAGTGGCAGGACAAGAGGATGTGGAACCCCTTCATGATGCTAAGGACAAACATTGGCAAAAGCTCAAGACTCTACATTTTCATTTTAGTGATCCAAGATCACATTGAGTCCGTAGGAAAGCCACTACTATTAAAAGGGGATGAGGTGTTGCTTAATGGCTTGCTTGCTCAAAGTGCTTAGTGATATGCTCCAAATCCCTCAACCACTTTCTCATTTCCATATATGTCCTTAACTTAAAGTCAAACTCGGCCCCACTGATTTGATCTATCCGGCGCCACCGAGTTTACGTGACATAGCCACTACCAGAAACCCTAATTAGTTCGGTCTCACCGATGGGATCTCGGTCTCATCGAGGTGGCCTAGCAAACTCTCTGTTACCTGTTGCAGTTATTTCGGTCTCACAGGGATACGTAGTCGGTCCCACTGAGTTTGCTTGACCAAGTATCTATTTGCTTATTGCTAAAATTGGTCTCGCCGAGTTCATGCAATTGGTCTCACCGAGATGAGATTTTGCCCTAACCCTGGCACATCGGTCTCACGGAGTTGACCTTGTCAGTCCCACTGAAAACTCTAACATTCACATTTTGAACCATATCGGTCTGACCGAGTTTCACAATTCGGTCCCAGTGAGTTTGGTAATTTGTGTGTAACGGCTAGATTTTGTGTGGAGGCTATATATACCCCTCCACCCCCTTCTCCATTTGAGAGAGAGAGCCATCAGAACGTGCCTACACTTACACTACTCATTTTCTGAGAGAGAACCACCTACTCATGTGTTGAGACCAAGACATTCCAATCCAACCACAAGAATCTTGATCTCTAGCCTTCCCAAGTTGCTTTCCACTCAAATAATGTTTCCACCATATCCAAATTTGTGAGAGAGAGTTGAGTGTTGGGGAAACTATCATTTGAAGCACAAGAGCAAAGATTTCATCATCAACACACCGTCTATTACCTTTTGGAGAGTGGTGTCTCCTAGATTGGTTAGGTGTCACTTGGGAGCCTCTATCAAGATTGTGGAGTTGAACCGAGGAGTTTGTAAGGGCAACGATATCGCCTACTTCGTGAAGATCTACCCAAGTGAGGCAAGTCCTTTGTGGGCGATGGCCATGGTAGGATAGACAAGGTTGCTTCTTCGTGGACCCTTCGTGGGTGGAGCCCTCCGTGGACTCACGCAACCATTATCGTTCGTGGGTTGAAGTCTCCACCAACGTGAATGTACGATAGCACCACCTATCGGAACCACGCCAAAAATCTCCGTGTCTCCAATTGCGTTTGCACACTCCAATCCCATCCCTTTACTTTCTTGCAAGTTGCATGCTTTACTTTCCGCTGCTCATATACTCTTGCCATGCTTGCTGAATTGTATTGCGAATGCTTGAAATTGTGCTAATCTCTAACCTCAACTTAAAAAACTTAAAAATTGCTACCTTTACTTGTTGAGGGTCTAATCACCCCCCTCTAGACACGTCTTCTCAATCCTTTCAGCAATCCACCCACCCACTCCTCCCACGACCTCTCCTCTCCACCTTCTTCCTTCCCCGCTCCTCCCCCAGTCCCGTCCACCCCCAACCCCCCACCCCCACCCCTGCGCGCCCCCAGCACCGCCCGTAGAGGACCGCACCACCGAACCACCACCTCCAGAGCGTTGTTGCATCGCCTCCTTCCCCCATGCGGGAGGGAGTGGTGAGCGTGTCTTCGCGCTGGGGATCGCCAGATCCGAAGGTGCCCGGCAACCGGATCCAGTTTCGTGCTTGTGTCCGTTCCCATCTCCGGCGATGAGTTGGTCCAGCCAGCGGGGCCTCCAATGTCCATCCACCGACGCGACTGTCCCTCCTGTGATCGCCGGCCCTTCTTGCTCTGTGCTCCCCATGAGGGAGAGGGACCCGCACCGCCGCTCCTCCTCCACTGCGAGCTCTCTTTCAGCCTCGGTTCGATTAGAGGCCGGACAGGGAGCCCCTTCTCACCCCTTCACCGGATGCGAGGCAAACGCGACCCCTTGCCACCAGATCCGAGTGCCCATTGCCCCCTCCTGCTTGCCAGAGCCTCCAGGGAATCGTGGACGCCGGCGGCCGTCGGATCTGGCTTCCACCGTGCCAGTAGCCACGGCATCCATGGATCACCGTCCGGATCTGCACCACCACCGGTGCCTCGTCGCACACCTGTCCGCCGCCAGGGGCCGAGGAGGAGACCAGGCGGCCTCCATATCTCCTCTCCGGTGAGGCCTCCGATGAGCATCTCTGCCTCATATCCAGTTCCTACCCCGCGATCTCTTATTTTGGATCAATGTGTTTCCACAATGTCGTCTCTCCCCTCTGCAGTCCGGCGACCATCGCCGTGCAGCTCGGCGGCATGTGTGATGCGGTTCAGTGCTGGTGCACGCCGGCGCGACCACACCATCTCCAGCGCACACGGCTCCCTTCAAGCGTGCGGTTCATTTGCGAGGTCCCTGACCGTGACATTGAAGTGCATCTAGATACCTCGAGCAGTGTACGACACGCCCTCATGCAGCTCATCCACGGGCACCGGCAAAAAAATTGTAGTTCCCCTCCGCTCCCCTGATATACTGTGTGTTTTTGCGGTTTTGTTTTGCTGTTTTTACAAGAAGGGATAATAATGCCGCACTGTTTTGAGTAGGAAAAGGCTTGATTGAGCTCCGATGGTGAAAAAGTGGGCGACGGGCGACCACACGAGGGCGCTGGGAGACATGTGCAGTTTGGCAGCGAGCTCCTCCTCACGTCTATAGTACAGCATGCATCACACTTTGCATCTTTGTAGTTTGGAACCCGGCATGTTGCAACTTCATATTGTGCAGCAGAAAATTTATTCTAGTGCGGTTAACTTTGTAAAACAGAGACGGAAAATAAAAACATGAGAAGTTCGTTTACTTTTTAATGCAGTTTATTTCAACTGCCCAGCGGCCATAAGAAAACAAAAACCTAAACAATTTCTACAAAAGAAAATGCAGTTTGCTGGAAATGACTCGGCAGTCGAGACACACTTATAGGAAAAGAAAATGTTATGAAGTTCACTAGCCTCGGCATTCACTTTGGTCGCATTTGTAAAAAAAAGAAACATAGGAAAAAATAAACACATTTCATTTAGAGAGGCAGACTATGGCTAGATCCTTGATATAATGCGGTTCACTTTCATGAGCGATGTTGTTCACTTGTGCCCAACATGAAAAGTGATTTTTTTAGCAAAACAACAACATATTAATGTGGTTCACTTCGATATATGTCACGGTTCACTTGCCCTCATCTCTGCGGTACACTCTCGTTCATGAAAAAGTTGGAAAAAATACAACAAAAACTCATTTGAGAAAAATTAGGTCTGACAAAATAAATTATGCAGCTCGCTTGCCCGTCCGATCAAGTGCAGTTTTCATTCTGAAGCAGTGCGGTTTTCTGTCTAATGCAGTACATACGATGATTTTGGGTCGCAAAAAAATAGTGTCCGCATTTCATTAAAAATCGAAATTGCTCTTAAACTGTAAAGAATTGGAGAGAGTGTTCTACATGAAAAAGTTGCGCCTCATCAATATCTTTCCAACGGTGTATAATGTGAATCATTTCGACAAGCGGTTTGCAAAAAAATCGTGAAAAGCGGCCGCTGCCTCTCGTCGTCAACTGCACGATTTTCAAAATTAACTAAAAACCGTAACGAATCTCAAAAACATTTCAACATATGAAAGTTGCACCTCGTTTGTAGCTTTCCAACGGCGTATCATATGACTCGTTTCGACAAACGGTTCAAAAACTGGAGTGAAATAGTACCGAAAATTGCAAAAGTTTCAAAAAAAACTGAATTCCACGGTTTAGTAAATTTAAAACTGCTCTTAAACCGTTGCAAATTAGAGAAAATAATAGATATGAAAGAGATGTGCCTCGATGATATATTTTCAACGATGTATCATTTGCTTCATTCCAACGAGCGGTTTAGAAAAAAGGCAAAAAAAAACTCGCTGTCATTCGTCGTGAGCTGCACCGTTTTTGAAACTGCTCTTAAACTATGATGAGTCTCAAAAAGTATTCAACATTGTGAAGTTGCGCCTAATCCATAGCTTCTCAACGGTATATTACACGCATCGTTCCGATATATGGTTTAAAAAACTAGAGCGAAAAAGGTGCCGAAAAAACACCGCGTGCAGTTTTTTCCGACACGAAGTTCACTAGTCTCTGTATTGCAGTACCCCCGGTACTGAAAGTGCAGTGCCCTCGCGTTGAGCGTGCAGTACAGAAGTGTTATCAGAATAGTTATTCTGCTAATATTAGCAGAATAGACCGGCTGTGTGTGTGTGTGTGTGTGTATTACGCGTCAAGAACCCTCGCTCCGTGTGGGGACTTCCCGGTTCCAAAAGCATGGTGCCATATCAAAGTTGTGCATTGGGTATTCAAACACCGCATAAAACTTCCATACATATGTTTGGCCGACATGCATGCAGTGGTTGTCTTCAGGCACTCCCTCGCGTGGTTATCGGCGACAAGCTAGCCCATTTGTGGGGCCGTGTGTGGACGTCCATCACTTTGACCCAACAACGAGAGAGGTTATACGACCAAGGTGGTGATTCTTCTTGGTTAGTGTTACAACACATCTTGGTGAGATGGCCCCTCCCACTGACTCAAACTATGTGTGTTGGGGGGGCACTACTTCGCACTTGCTGAACCTCCGTGGGGTCGGGGATGTCCAGTTAATTTGTGAGGCTCATGTGCCACATGAAAATTGTGAATTGGGTATTTAAATATCACACCACACCATTTTGACACACACACACACGCACGCACACACACACACACA
>NC_041393.1:270540248-270578083 GCF_002162155.2 Triticum dicoccoides
AGCACACATTTGTGGGCGCGCGCACAGTCCAAATTTGACCGGAAGCAAAACTGGGGGTTGACCATGATGGACTCCTTTCGGTTTTGTGTTACGGTAGGCTGAGATGTCAGACCTAACTATTTGGAGGCATGCGTTCATAGCTAGGATTCCGCTTCCGCCAACATGAAGTGTGTGTGTGTGTGGGGGGGGCTAGCAATAATAAAGCGCACTCTGTCATTCAGATGCCACATCAAAGTTGTGCGTTGGGTATTTGAACATCAAACCGCCCTTTTCATACATATATTTGGTCCACATGCAAGTGTGTTTGTGTTCTGACCCTTTTCCGTGTGTGTTTTGCCAAAATTATAAACAACAGACGAGTTGGACGCAACAACCATCTCGATCGGGTACACAACAAACACGGTTCCCTAGCACTACCCATGTGCCGCACCATCTCAAAATTATCTGCTCGACTGGAGGATTTTTCTTTTTGATAGCACACGATTATTATGTTTTAACCGTGTGTGATGTTTGTTACTCCCGCCCCGCTCTGCTTCAATCCATTGGTCCAAATTTTCAGTAGCCCCGCCATTTTACTCCCGCCTTGTAGAATTTTCAGTACCCACGACATTTCCTCAAACACCACCTTGCCCCCCCCCTCCACATAGACCCCCAAATCCTCCGCTCACAAAAACCTGAAATCCCCCGCTCACACACACACACACACACACACACACACCACCCCTCCATCGCTCGAAATCCTAGCTAGATCGCCGCTGCCGCCACCATCGTCAACCTTTGTCGGTCTGCCTGTGCAGGTTACCCACCGATATACATACCCTCGCCGCCCCGAGTTTCTTAGATGACGCCTGCGAAACACCCCCTTTCCCGCAGATCCCCATCCCCCTCCCCCACTCTAGAGCGTCGCAGCCTAAGCCCGTCTATGGTTCCCGGGGAGCTCGAGGAGCGAATGGCCTAAAAGAGGTTTACCGCGGCCTCTTCGCCCGATGTCAGCGAGGTGGCCGCCGAGGAGCTGACGACGATGACTGGCCGCAACCTTTCAATCAGTGGGCTAGGGCATTCTGGTATGTCATGGACGTCGGCTACGACATCGAGGTCGTCGACTATGACGGCTTGACGCGGGCTATGTCACGGGTTAAGTTCCCTAGCCCCACCCCCTCGGGTTTGACAGCCATCGATCTCATCGATGGCCCTACCGCTGATATCATGTGGCTCATTATGAACAATTTGCCATCCTTCATTGCCATGGAGCCCCTTTTGTCATTTTTGAAGGACACATTCTGTGATGCTGGCTTGGGATCCTCAGCTGCCAAGTCAGACCTCATCGACGGCGCCCACGAGCAGGCTCCCATCTGTGACAAGTGAGTAAACCCACGATTTGTTTTGTCGTGCCTCTTCACCAGGGGAATCCCATGATTTGTTTTCTCGAACCCCTTATGTAGTGAGAATCTATCCAGTATTTATTGCTATATTTTGTTGTTTGCATCATGCCTTGTTTATTTCAACGATTTTTGATTATTTGGTTGTTTGTAGTTAGCATATATCCAGTTTCAATTGATATCTTTGGTTGTTCGTAGTATGTCTTGTTTATTTTAGTTATTCACAATGTAATATTCTATATGTGCAAGTGTGAATTGTACAGTTCAATTTCATCAATACCAGTTTCAACAATAGCTCTATGAATTATTATACTTGGTTGATGCTAAGCATGTTGTATTTAACATGCCTTTACATTTGATTTAACAATAACTAGTGTACTTAGACATGCACAATACCAGTTTGAATGACTATGTTTGCTTGTTTTCAAATGTTAGGCCTGTTGCAGTTAACACACCTTTCCAGATCTTGTTTTTCTTAACTAGCGTGCTTAAACCTTCGCCATGAAGCTACCATTTGGAGATTATGTTGTCTACCATGGATATATTTGGTTGATGTTTATCCTATTGTGCTTAACATGCCTTTAGATGTACTTACACATGACAATATTGGGAACAACTGTTGTTTACCATCGTGGTTAGTTTCATCCTATGGCTTATATATATTCATTGTTTAGGATATCGGTAGCTGGTACCATATAGGCAGGGGGCTGATAAGGGATTAAACGTTTAATCGGACATTTAACTGAATATATATATGTAACCCATTTATCGGTAGGCTAACTAGGGCCATAATTCTAACATATCTCGGGCTACATCGACACATGCATTGTACTGAATGATTAAATATGCAATCCTAGGCCACATAGCAACAAGGAATGGCCGTTTGGTTCTACGCCTAGGAGTGACACACTTTTCCATACAATGTTGCCAAATTTACCAAAGGTTAGTTCTTAAAAACGAGAGCCACAAGTTGGCACACCTAAGAGAATCTTGCCACACCTTTTGAGTGTATGTGATGTGGGATCATAGTGTGGCTTGAACCAAACAAACACCTAAGTTGGTCAAACTTGCCTAACCTTAGGTGTGGCAACCTTTGGCAAATGTAGTCTCAAACCAAGAGTGTTACCTTAATGTTCTGATGATGCACTACAAAAAAAAACATCTGTGACATTTTGGGGCAAACGAAAAAAAATTCTATCATACTTATGACACTTCTATGACGATAATTGTCACACAACCCGATATCATCATAGATGTGGTGGGCTCCTACTTCTATGACAAAATATCATGACAGAAAATGGGCTTTTCGTCCTGGGCGGGTCGGAGACGCGGCTGCATGACATTCTTTGGGCCGTCCATGACGGGAAAAACCATGGTAGAAGCGAGGGCGAGGAAAATTTCGGGGAGTTCCCAGTTACGGTGGGTGGTCGGGGGCCGAGCGATGCGCGTTTCTCTCGTACACGTATGCGCGTGTGTCCGAGGCGTTGGCTCTAACTGAACCCGAGCGAGGCGTTGGGCTCTAACTGAACCCGAGCGATTGCACTGCAGGCTACGCGTTACTGAACCCGAGCGATCGATTGATGGCTATTAACTGAACCCGATCGAGCGATTCCTTCGCTACTGCTGCTAATTGAAGCCGATTGATGCTTCCTCTCTGGATGAACAGTGAGTGTTGCGGGGGGCGTTGGATGAACAGTGAGCGGTGGCGTTGCCTCTGGATGAACAGGACCTCGAGCGATCGAGTCGGTGGGGGCTGGATGAACAGGACCCCATGGAGGGCTGGGTGAACAGGACAACCCCGTGGAGGTATGGATGAACAGTAGACGGTGGAGGGGTGCCCGTGGAGGGGTGGTTGAACAGTAGCTGATGGAGTAGTGCGTGATGGAGGCTTGATGAACAGGAGCCCGTGGAGGCTGGAGGAGGTCGACGGTTGCCTGTGGAGGCCGAAGGAGGTCGGCGGCGGAGATGAATAGTATCCCGTGGAGTCCCGTTTTGCGGTACGCCACACCCCTCCCGATGAACAGGACCCCCGTTTCGACCGTAGCGCTCCAACACGAGTCTGTTTCGTCCATTTTGCGGTACGCCACACCCCTCCCGATCGAAAGGACCCCCGTTTCGACCGTAGGAGGTCCGTTTCCTCTGTTTTGTGGTATGCCAGACCCCTCCCGATGAACAGGATCCCGTTTCGAACATGGCCGGTCGAACACAAGGCCGTTTCCTCCGTTTTGTGATACGCCAGGCCTCGTTTCCATCGCCTGTTTCGTCCAAGCCCTCTCGATGAACACGACGACGCATTCCGTTCCGACCCAGCCGGTTGGCTCCCCATGAACACGACGACGACGCTGTTTCTCCATTCCGACCCAGCCATGTACACGGGCCCTGGCCGTACATATGCGCGAGTAGGTGTTCGAGACCCCGCCCGTATGTACGTACGTGGCCGTATTTACTTTCTTGCACCCTGGCCATTGTACGTACGTGTACATGCTACGTGCGTACCTCCACTACAACACGTGCGCCTCTACATCGACCAGTATGTACGTACACGTTCGCGACCAGAATGACAACGCTACGTACGCTTCGACCAGGTGGGTCCCGACTGTCAGGCACTTCATTGTGTGCGAAGATGTAGCTGGTGGGTCCCAGCAGTCAGAGGGGTGAATCGTTTTTTTTTGCCCGGACACACTTCCTTGTGTGCGAAGATGTAGCCGGTGGGTCCCAGTAGTCAGGGGGAAACGTTTTTTTCATGAAATATGGTGGCCTGTCCAGTGGGTCCCCGCTGTTAGGTGGAGGAATAATTATTTTGCGTGTAATAAGGAGGCACTTCCTTGCTACGGCCGTGGACCCAGCTGTCAGCCTCTCCACGTACAGTCCATGTCCGATGGAAGTCGTTCCTTGATCATGTTGACCACGCCGTGCCGAAAGCACCAGGGCGGTGGACGACGGCGAGGCTGAGGAAGATGACGACACGGAGCCGGGGAAGACGCGGAAGTGGATGCCCACGCGTAGAGGAGTATGAGGGTTCACTCGTTCGGCTGCGGTGTGAGGCTGCCGTCGCCGTAGAATAACAGGGGGTGTGGGTGAGTAGAGGGATGGCCTAGCCAGCGGTGGGAGTAGTAGGGGCAGTGAGGCCTCCGCGGCATCACAGCCGGCCACGGGAGGCAGGAGCATGCGGCACGACCGGCGCTGCTTTGGGCGGCTGGAGCAAGAAGACCAGAGGTTGAAGAAGCACTACGGCTGTTGGATGGACCTTGTACGGTCATTGGAGCTAGAATTGTTCATATTGACTAAGTTGACAAAGCCCTCCGTCCCCGTCAACTTAGTAGGCCCACAAGTCAGCCTCCCACCAAGGTGGGTCCCAGCTAGCAGGGCGAGTATTTATTTTTTTGTGCGTAATAAGGAGGCACTTCCGGTGGGTCTGAGCTGACAGCGGGTGGAACGTTTTTTCCGCGAAATACGGTGGCCCGTCCGGTGGGTCCCAGCAGTCTGGGGGAAACAATTTTTTTCATGAAATACGGTGGCCCGTCCGATGGGTCCCTGCTGTCAGGTGGAGGAATCATTATTTTGCGCGTAATAAGCAGGCACTTCCTTGCGGCCGCCGTGGACCCAGCTGTCAGCCTCTCCACGTACAGTACTCTTCCGATGGAGGTCGGTCATTGACCACATGGACCACGCCGCACTGAGAGCACCACTGTGGTGGACGACAGCGAGGCCTAGGAAGGGGACGACGCGGAGCCGGGAAGACGCGGCAGTGGATGCCCACGCGAAGAGGAGTACGAGGGTTCACTGGTTCGGCTGCGATGTGAAACTGCCGTCGCCGCAGAATAATAGGGGGAGTGGGTGAGTGGAGGGATGGCCTGGCTAGCGGTGGGAGTAGTACGGGGACGGTGAGGCCTCCGCGGTAGCACAGCCGGCCACGGGAGGCAGGAGCATGCGGCACGATCGGCGTTGCTTTGGGCGGCTAGAGCAATAAGACCAGAGGTTGAAGAAGCTCTACGGCCGTTGGATGGACATCGTACGGTCACTGGGGCTAGAATCGTTCATACATTGACTAAGTTGACAAAGCCCTCCGTCCCCGTCAACTTAGTAGGCCCACAAGTCAGCCTCCCACTATGGTGGGTCCCAGCTGGCAGGGGGGTATTCATTTTTTTGTGCGGAATAAGAAGGCACTTCCTTGCGTGCGAAGATATAGTTGGTGGGTCCAACCTGTCAGTGGAGGGAACTTTTTTCCACGAAATACAGAGGCCCTTCGGGCGGGTCCCAGATGTCAGGTGGAGGAATCATTATTTTGCGCATAATAAGGAGGCATTTCCTTGTGTGCGGCCGTGGACCTAGCTGTCAGGCTCTCCACGTACAGTCCACTTCCGATGGATGTCATTTGTTGACCTAGTTGACCAAGCCGTGCCGAGAGCACCAGGGCGGTGGACGATGGCGAGGCCTATGAAGGGAACGACACGGAGGCAGGGAAGACACGGTAGTGGCTGCCCACGCGGTGGAGAGTACGAGGGTTGACTGGTTCGGCTGTCGTCGCCGGAAAATAACAGGAGGTGTGGGTGAGTAGAGGGATAGACAGGCCAGGGATGCGAGTATGATGGGGCCGTGAGGCCTGCCCAGCAGCATAGCTGGCCACGGGAGGCGGGAGCAGGCGGTTCCGAAGGCGCTGGTTTGGGCGGCTGGGGCAGGAAGATCAGAGACTGAAGAAGCACGATTGCCGTTAGATTGACATCTAACGGTCTGACGCTGGTAGAGTCGATTGTTGACTAAGTTTCTTTTTTGAGAAACCTTGTGTACGCATGAACTTAGCGGGCCCACAAGTCAGCCTCCAAATCTGTGGTAGACAACATAAATCCCATTTGCTATTTTTTTTATAATTTGCAGCCCATTTGCTAATTCTTAAGTAATTTATTATAGCCCATTTTCTGCCCAGGACCACGGTCAAAAAGTTCAACCTTATTTTGCATATTTTGGTGGAGTCCGAACTGTTGTAATCCCGAAATGATAACATTTTTTTAAGAACTTATTGATTTTCCAAAAAATCGTTTTGTTTTTGTAAGCAAATAAGACATGGGACAATTGTGTTGGTTTAAGGGAAAACCAGTGGTAAAGAAATCAGCGCTGGGTGGGAAAAAACAACAAAAATAAGGATGTAAATATGAAAAGGGAATTTTATGTGTTTTCAATATAATGATACGTGTATATGAACTAGTAAAACTATAGGTAGAGATTAGAAAACGGATGTAGGACATGCGTTTCAAGAGCAAAATAGAACTGGGCTGTGTGTTTGATTTAGTAAAAAAACTGCCTGCGGATGTTGTAAGACAAAATATAACTCACGCTGGCGGGCCAGAGGCCAGTAGATACCTACTGGATCTTTGTGCCTCGTTGTCGTCATGGGCTAGGCCTGTTAAAGACAAAACCAAGCCTGGCCAGTCTACAGCCCAGTTGAAACTTGCTTGACCTGAAAAAACAATATACGTGCTCAATAAACGAGAGAATTCTGCAAGTACAGACTCATAACTGGGATGCAGCAGGGATGTTGTTTTTTCATCGTGATAATAAGTGCATGCACATGTTTCGAAAAAATTGGAGAACTGAGAATTCGAACGGCAGGTGCTTATGCTACCCATCAAATAAAACTCAGGTGCCTGAAAATTTGTTTCGAAACAAATGATTTAGCTTTATATCCACATCGACCGTCGGCATGATGGTTGGAAACAAACGCAAGTTCATACCAAAAGATCGTTAACAACGATACCAACTTGCGGACGACAAGGTAGTACAACTACCAATATCAAACTAACTTATAATCTTTTTACTTCTGGCCCTAGTGTACGTCTGGTACAAAATCTTGCAGAGGACCAGCTCCCGCTCCTTCTCTTGCTCCAGGTCCCCGAGGTGGTACTGGTGCATCACCTAGTTGGTCCTCTGCTGGTCGAAGTTCTTGGTGGAGTGCAGCACGAGAACCTTTTTGCTACCCGTCTGCCGGCCGTTGACCATCACCGGCAAGCTATTGCCGGTCTTGTGCCACATCGCGTGCATGCTGCACTTCGACTGTATCTTGCGACGCATCCACGTGCCCCTTTTGAACACCCTGGAATTGCGATGGAAGCGATGGAAGAAATGCTTCCTTAGGCCACTCAGTGTGATACCTGCAGTATTGTCGAATACAGGTTTTAGTGTACGTAGTTGGCATTTTCATAACATCTTTGGCATGTTGCAGTCACTTGTTTCACTTTTTATTAACTGTCAAATTGTAATTGCTTCAACAGGTCTGCGTCTAAAAAGAAAAATAGAGCTATAAACAAAGGAATATGTTTGTGCAAGTAGACAGCCGATCGGTGTCTTACCTGGAAGTTTCTCAGGTTGGGTGTAGCATATGCCGTGCTCGTTGTCGATGGTTGGTATGAACAAATCGATGAGAGGATGAGATCTCGTGTTGTCAGCACTCACTTTGGCCTCAAGGTGCTCGATCAACTCCTGATCCGTGGGATCAAACTTGACGCCAGCCGGCAGCACCGACCAATCCTTCTTCGACTTGCATCGGTAATTCCAGTTATATGGTACTCAATGTATGATCAATCGACTGTTTTAAGTGAATGATGAAAGATTTCGACAGATAAGTGGTACTCCAAATCTGAAGTCCAGAATACCCGAACACGCCTCCGGGATTCTTGTGTCACCTCACACGCAGCGTGTTGTCATGTCAATTCAATGTGTGGACATGATGAATAATTTTTTTTTTGAAACTAGACATGACGAATAATTTGACCGACGTATACTAGTACTGCTACTGTACTACTTACTAGTCGTATTTAGTGTCACAATTTATACATAGGTTTAACTAACAAGTACGCACCTGAAGCCTAATTGATATATATATATATATGTGTGTGTGTGTGTGTGTGTGTGTGTGTATGTGTGTGTGTGTGTGTGTGTGTGGCTTCTGCACAGCATCTCCATCATCATTATCAGTACATCCTACGCAGGTGAGTTAGGATGCACTTGATCCTAGGAAGGTATCTATCCTTCAAACCAGAGGAGTGCTTCAAACTAACAACATTACATAATATCCAACAAAAGAGGGTCGTGCTACAACAGCAGAATACATAGTTCAGTCTAGATATCAGCATGAATCAAGTTGTGCATATTTGCTGTTGGCATGAACCACATCGCCGCATGTCGGGTTTGCAAAATCCATCCATCGCATGGAAGCTTGATGCCTTTCACACACTGAAGATTATCTGGCAACAAGTTGTGCCGACGAATCTCTGGATATGGTGATTCATGAAATCCATGGTATGATGTGTAAACACAGTCCCCCCTGGCGAATGGAAGTTGCATAGCACGGTAATCATCATCGGTGATATGATCGATGATTGGTTGGATGATCGGATAATTGAGCCCGAGGAACAAGGAGTGGTTGCGGAGGCTGTAAGCCCGCCTCCAGTTGAATACGCCTGGCCCAACGGAGTTGGGATCTTTCTTGAACACGAAGCAGCCATAGCCATCAATGTCACAAACGCCCATGCATTGTACTACATGTGGTTTGATGTAATGGTTTGATCAATTTGGTACGTGCGAATGAGCATCAAATGACCGCCGTCAGCTAAACGAGCGATAAACCACCACCCATCGGCTGGTATGATTCCAGGTCCTGGAATCATGAAGGCCAGCGCATTTGTTACTGCTGCAGCAATTCAAATTGGAGACCAAAAGGACAAAAATAAACAATCATGTTCAGAGTATGTGTGGAATTAAGATTATTATAACAATGACACATATCATAGATAGAGAATTGCAATGCGTGATCATAATCATACCCCAAGTTAAAAAAATAAGCCAATGGCTTTCATATTCTAGCAATATGTCATGGTTCAAACATCATGTAACAATGAGAGGAAACAGCTATGACAGAGCCTACTCATATTCTACCATAGCACTTACTACTACTGTTCTCATATCAACTCTAAGCAATAACATGCGTTGTTATAAAAATCTTGGAAACGAGAGTAACATATAGCAATCATGATGTTATGCTCATAATATGTATTCTAACAATCATTAGATGCCAATTGTTCTCATATCAACTCTAACAATAACATGTGTGGTCATAAAAATCTAGGAAGTGAGAGGAACATATACTCCCTCCGTCCCAAAATAACTGTCTTAAGCTTAGTACAACTTTGTACTAGAGCTAGTACAAATTTGAGACACTTATTTTGGGACGGAGGGAGTAGCAATGATGTGGTTATAGACATACTATCTATTCTAAATTTGTAACAATGAACATGCAGTCGTATTCATAAGGTAAAGATGAGATGAGATAGAACAATTACACGACGATAGATTCCACCAGTATAGGCAGCCAATCTGTGCGTCGACCACGTAAACGATGCCATCGTGCACTATAGCATTAGACAGAAATGTTGCCTCAATAGGATTGATGATGAGCCATAACCATGTATGGCGACCGGATTCCAGATAGACTAATCCCATGTCGAATAAGGCAATGAGCTTGTAATCCATGTAGTCTTCTGATGGTGTGGGCACTTCACAGATTACAACTTTCAGCAAACAGAGGTCGAGCCAAAAGCTTGACGCGTCTCGTGCGTAGTAGGTAGGAGTGTCCGGCGGGCCGCGAGGCTCGATGGCGGCGGTATCCAATGATGGAAGGGTGATCTCTCGCTGGGCATAGATATCCATGAGACGCCACGGACTGCCGGATTGGTGGATGAGGACGATCCAGTTGGCCTTCATGCCCGCCCAGTAGTGGCCGTGCATGAAGGACAGGTGGACGGGTAGTGGTAGCATGTCGAGGGGCACCACGGCAACCTCCGTAGGATCATCAAGTTGGTGTTTGGGCCACCTACGAGGATCGGGCATCAGCAATCAGGGTGTCTTGAAAAGAGCCGGTCGGTTGCAGACGAGTAGACGGTACAAAGACATCGAGCATGCGGCCAGACGGGCGGTGGTGAGTAGGTCCATATGATTACAGATCTGCTCCAAGAGAACATCGGGAAGGGAATTCCAATCACGGCTCTGCGTGTCAGTCGGTTCTGCCATTGGGTTTCAGTGCCTGCGAGCCAGCGGGGAAGTGGATTCGGGCGGGCAACGAAGAAGCTGAAGGAAATATGCCATAGAGACAATAATAAAGTTATTATTTATTTCCTTATTTCATGATAAATGTTTATTATTCATGCTAGAATTGTATTAACCGGAAACATAATACATGTGTGAATACATAGACAAACATAGTGTCACTAGTATGCCTCTACTTGACTAGCTTGTTGATCAAAGATGGTTGTGTTTCCTAACCATAGACATGAGTTGTCATTTGATTAACGGGATCACATCATTAGGAGAATGATGTGATTGACTTGACCCATTCCGTTAGCTTAGCACTTGATCGTTTAGTATGTTGCTATTGCTTTCTTCATGACTTATACATGTTCCTATGACTATGAGATTATGCAACTCCCGTTTATCGGAGGAACACTTTGTGTGCTACCAAACGTCACAACGTAACTGGGTGATTATAAAGGATCTCTACAGGTGTATCCAAAGGTACATGTTGAGTTGGCGTATTTCGAGATTAGGATTTGTCACTCCGATTGTCGGAGAGGTATCTCTAGGCCCTCTCGGTAATGCACATCAATATAAGCCTTGCAAGCATTGTAACTAATGAGTTAGTTGCGGAATGATGTATTACAGAACGAGTAAAGAGACTTGCCGGTAACAAGATTGAACTAGGTATTGGATACCGACGATCGAATCTCGGGCAAGTAACATACCGATGACAAAGGGAACAACGTATGTTGTTATGCGGTTTGACCGATAAAGATCTTCGTAGAATATGTAGGAGCCAATATGAGCATCCAGGTTCCGCTATTGGTTATTGACCGGAAACGTGTCTCGGTCATGTCTACATAGCTCTCGAACCCGTAGGGTCTGCACGCTTAAGGTTTCGATGACAGTTTTATTATGAGTTTATGAGTTTTGATCTACCGAAGGAGTTCGGACTCCTGGATGAGATCGGGGACATGACGAGGAGTCTCGACATGGTCGAGACGTAAAGATCGATATATTGGACGACTATATTCGGACATCAAAAAGGTTCCGAGTGATTCGGGTATTTTTCGGAGTACCGGGGAGTTACGGGAATACGGGGAAGAGTATTGGGCCTTAATGGGCCTTAGTGGGAAGGGGCCAGGAGGTGGCGCGCGCCCCTCCCAAACCCAGTCCGAATTGGACAAAGGGTTTGGGGCACGGCCCCCCTCTCCCTTCCTTCTCCACTCCCCTCCTTTACCCCCTTCTCCTAGTTGGACTAGGAAAGAAGGAGTCCTACTCCCGGTGGGAGTAGGACTCCCCTTGGCGCTCCCTCCTTGGCCGGCCAACCCCTCCCCCTTGGCTCCTTTATATACGGGGGCAGGGGGGCACCCCATGACACAGAAGTTGATCTTCGTGATCGTTCCTTAGCCGTGTGTGGTGCCCCCCTCCACCATATTCCACCTCGGTCATATCGTTGCGGTGCTTAGGCGAAGCCCTGCATCGGTAGAACATCATCATCGTCACCACGTCGTCGTGCTGACGGAACTCATCCCCGACACCCTGCTGGATCGGAGTTCGGGGATCATCATCGAGCTGAACGTGTGCTGAACTCGGAGGTGCCGTACGTTTGGTGCTTGGATCGGTCGGACCATGAAGACGTACGACTACATCAACCGCGTTGTCATAACGCTTCCGCTTACGGTCTATGAGGGTACGTGGACAACACTCCCCCTCTCGTTGCTATGCATCACCATGATCTTGCGTGTGCGTAGGAATTTTTTTGAAATTACTACGTTCCCCAACAGTGGTATCCGAGCCTAGGTTTTATTCGTTGATGTTATCTGCACGAGTAGAACACAAGTGAGTTGTGGGCGATACAAGTCATACTGCTTACCAGCATGTCATACTTTGGTTCAGCGGTATTGATGGATGAAGCGGCCCGGACCGACATTACGCGTACGCTTACGCGAGACTGGTTTTACCGCCGTGCTTTGCACACAGGTGACTAGCGGGTGTATGTTTCTCCAACTTTAGTTGTACCGAGTGTGGCTACGCCCGGTCCTTGCGAAGCTTAAAATAGCACTAACTTGACGAACTATCATTGTGGTTTTGATGCGTAGGTAAGAACGGTTCTTGCTCAGCCCGTAGCAGCCACGTAAAATTTGCAACAACAAAGTAGAGGACGTCTAACTTGTTTTTGCAGGGCATGTTGTGATGTGATATGGTCAAGACGTGATGCTATATTTTATTGTATGAGATGATCATGTTTTGTAACAGAGTTATCGGCAACTGGCAGAAGCCTTATGGTTATCTCTTTATTGCATAAGATGCAAGCGCCAAATAATTGCTTTACTTTATCGCTATGCAATAGCAATAGTTGCAAGAGCAATAGTTGGCGAGACGACCATGTGACGACACATTGATATAGATCAAGATGATGGAGATCATGGTGTCATGCCGGTGACGATGGAGATCATGACGATGCTTCGGAGATGGAGATCACAAGCACAAGATGATGATGGCCATATCATATCACTTATATTGATTGCATGTGATGTTTATCCTTTATGCATCTTATTTTGCTCTGATTGACGGTAGCATTTTAAGATGATCTCTCACTAATTATCAAGAATTGTTCTCCCTGAGTATGCACCATTGCGAAAGTTCTTCGTGCTGAGATACCACGTGATGATCGGGTGTGATAGGCTCTCCGTTCAAATACAACGGGTGCAAAATAGTTGCACACGCGAAATACTCAGGTTAAACTTGACGAGCCTAGAATATACAAATATGGCCTCAGAACACGGAGACCGAAAGGTCGAGCGTGAATCATATAGTAGATATGATCAACATAGTGATGTTCACCATTGAAAACTACTCCATCTCACGTGATGATCGGACATGGTTTAGTTGATTTGGATCACGTGATCACTTAGATGACTAGAGAGATGTCTGTCTAAGTGGGAGTTCTTAAGTAATACGATTAATTGAACTTAAATTTATCATGAACTTAGTCCTGGTAGTATTTTGCAAATTATGTTGTAGATCAATAGCTCGCGTTGTTGCTTTCATATGTTTATTTTGATATGTTCCTAGAGAAAATTGTGTTGAAAGATGTTAGTAGCAATAATGCGGATTGGACCTGTGATCTGAGGTTTATCCTCATTGCTGCACAGAAGAATTATGTCCTTAATGCACCGCTAGGTGACAGACCTATTGCAGGAGCAGATCCAGACGTTATGAACGTTTGGCTAGCTCAATATGATGACTACTTGATAGTTTAGTGCACCATGCTTAACGGCTTAGAATCGGGACTTCAAAGACGTTTTGAACGTCATGGACCATATGAGATGTTCCAGGAGTTGAAGTTAATATTTCCAGCAAATACCCGAGTTGAGAGATATGAAGTCTCCAACAAGTTCTATAGCTAAAAGATGGAGGAAAATTGCTCAACTAGTGAGCATGTGCTCAGATTTTCTGGGTACTTTGATCGCTTGAATCAAGTGGGAGTTAATCTTCCAGATAAGATAGTGATTGATAGAATTCTCTAATCACCATCACTAAGTTACTAGAACTTCGTGATGAACTATAGTATGCAAGGGATGACAAAAACGATTCCCGAGCTCTTCGTGATGTTGAAATCGACGAAGGTGGAAATCAAGAAAGAGCATCAAGTGTTGATGATTGACGAGACCACTAGTTTCAAGAATAGGGCAAAGGGAAAGAAAGGGAAATTCATGTAGAATGGCAAGCAAGTTGTCACTCCCGTGAAGAAGACCAAAGTTGGACCAAAGCCTGAAACTGAGTGCTTACACTGCAAAGGAAATGGTCACTGCAAGCGGAAATGTCCTGAATATTTGGTGGATAAGAAGGATGGCAAAATGAACAGGGGTATATTTGATGTACAGGTTATTGATGTGTACCTTACTAGTGTTTATAGTAGCCCCTGGGTATTTGATACTTGTTCGGTTGCTAAGATTAGTAACTCGAAATAGGAGTTACAGAATAAACAAAGACTAGTTGAAGGGGAAGTGACGATGAGTGTTGGAAGTAGTTCCAAGATTGATATGATCATCATCGCACACTCCCTATACTTTCGAGATTAGTGTTAAACCTAAATAAATGTTATTTGGCGTTTGCGTTGAGCATGAATATGAATATGATTTGATCATGTTTATTGCAATACGGTTATTCATTTAAAGTTAGAGAATAATTGTTGTTCTGTTTACATGAATAAAACCTTCAGATGGTAATACACCCAATGAAAATAGTTTGTTGGATCTCGATCATAGTGATACATATATTCATAATATTGATGCCAAAGGATGCAAAGTTAATAATGATAGTGCAACTTATTTGTGGCACTGCCGTTTGGGTCATATCGGTGTAAAGCGCATGAACAAACTCCATAAAGATGGATTTTCGGAATCACTTGGTTATGAATCATTTGATGCTTGCGAACCATGCCTTTTGGGCAAGATGACTAAAACTCCGTTCTCCGGACAATGGAACGAGCTACTGACTTATTGGAAATAATACATACCGATGTATACGATCCAATGAGTGTTGATGCTCGTGGCAAGTATCGTTATTTTCTTACCTTCACAGATGATTTGAGCAGATATGCGTATATCTACTTAATGAAGCACAAGTCTGAAACATTTGAAAAGTTCAAACAATTTCAGAGTGAAGTGAAGAATCATCGTAACAAGAAAATAAAAGTTTCTACAATCTGATCGTAGAGAAGAATATTTGAGTTCCGAGTTTGGCCTTCATTTTTTAACAATGTGGAATAGTTTCACAGCTCATGCCACATGGAACACCACAGTGTAATGGTGTGTCCGAACGTCATAACCGCACTTTATTGGATATGGTGTGATCCATGATGTATCTTACAGATTTACCACTACTTTTGGGGTTATGCATTAGAGATAGCTGCATTCACTTTAAATAGGGCACCATCTAAATCCGTTGAGACGACACCGTATGAACTATGGTTTAGCAGTAAACCTAAGTTGTCATTTCTTAAAGTTTGGAGTTGTGATGCTTATGTGAAAAGGTTTCAACCTGATAAGCTCGAACCCAAATCAGAGAAGTGCATCTTCATAGAATACCCAAAGGAAACTATTGGGTACACCTTCTATCACAGATCCGAAGGCAAATCATTCGTTGCTAAAATGGATCCTTTCCAGAGAAGGAGCTTCTCTCGAAAGAAGTGAGTGGAAGGAAAGTAGAACTTGATGAGGTAATTGTACCTTCTCCCTTATTGGAAAGTAGTTCATCACAGAAATCTGTTTCTGTGACACCTACACCAATTAGTGAGGAAGCTATTGATATTGATCATAAAACTTCAGATCAAGTTACTACCAAACCTCGTAGGTCAACCAGAGTGAGATCCGCACCAGAGTGGTAATGGTAATTCTATTCTGGAAGTCATGTTACTAGACCATGATAAACCTATGAACTATGAGGAAGCGATGATGAGCCCAGATTCCGCAAAATGGCTTGAGGCCATGAAATCTGAGATGGGATCCATGTATGAGAACAAAGTGTGGACTTTGGTAGAGTTGCCCGATGATCGGCAAGCCATATTGTATAAATGGATCTTCAAGAGGAAGACAGACGCTGATAGTAGTATTACTATCTACAAAGCTCGAATTGTCACAAAAAGGTTTTCGACAAGTTCAAGGTGTTGACTACAATGAGATTTTCTCAACTGTAGCGATGCTTAAGTCTGTCCGAATCATGTTAGCAATTGCCACATTTTATGAAATCTGGCAAATGGATGTCAAAACTGCATTCCTTAATGGTTTTCTTAAAGAAGAGTTGTATATGATGCAACCAGAAGGTTTTGTCAATGCTAAAGGTGCTAACAAAATGTGCAAGCTCCAGCGATCCATCCATGGACTGGTGCAAGCATCTCAGAGTTGGAATATACGCTTTGATAAGTTGATCAAAGCATATAGTTTTATACGGACTTACGGTGAAGCCTGTATTTACAATAAAGTGAGTGGGAGCACTACAGCCTTTCTGATTAGTATATGTGAGTGACATATTGTCGATCAGAAATGATGTAGAATTCTTCTGGAAAGCATAAAGGAGTGTTTGGAAGGAGTTCTTTAAAAGAAAGACCTTAGTAAAGCTACTTACATATTGAGCATCAAAAATCTATTGAGATAGATCAGGACGCTTGATAAGTTTTTCAATAAGTACATGCCTTGTCAAGATTTTGAAGTAGTTCAAAATGGAACAGTCAAAGAAAGACTTCTTGCCTGTGTTGCAAAGGTGTGAAATTGAGTAAGACTCAAATCCCGACCACGACAGAAAATAGAAAAGAGAATGAAAGTCATTCCCTATGCCTCAGTCATAGGTTCTATAAAAGTATGCTATGCTATGTACCAGACTTATTTTATACCTTTCTCTGAATTTGGCAAGGGAGTACAATAGTGATCTAGGAGTAGATCACTGGACATTGCTCAAGAATATTCTTAGTGAGGACTAAGCAAATATTTCTCAATTATGGAGGTGATAAAAGAGCCCGTCGTAAAGAGTTACATCGGTGCAAGCTTTCACACCGATCCAGATGACTCTAAGTCTCAATCTGGATACATATTAAAAGTGGGAGCAATTAACTAGTATCTTCGTGTAGAGCATTGTAGACATAGAATATTTGCAAAATACATACGGCTCTGAATGTGACAGACCCATTGACTAAAACTCTCTCACAAGCAAAACATGATCATACCTTAGTACTCTTTGGGTGTTAATCACATAGCGATGTGAACTAGATTATTGACTCTAGTAAACCCTTTGGGTGTTGATCACATGACGATGTGAACTATGGGTATTAATCACATACAGATGTGAATGTTGGTGTTAAATCACATGGCGATGTGAACTAGATTATTGACTCTAGTGCAAGTGGGAGACTGAAGGAAATATGCCCTAGAGGCAATAATAAAGTTATTATTTATTTCCTTATTTCATGATAAATGTTTATTATTCATGCTAGAATTGTATTAACCTGAAACATAATACATGTGTGAATACATAGACAAACGTAGTGTCACTAGTATGCCTCTATTTGACTAGCTTGTTGATCAAAGATGGTTGTGTTTCCTAACCATAGACATGAGTTGTCATTTGATTAACGGGACCACATCATTAGGAGAATGATGTGATTGACTTGACCCATTCCGTTAGCTTAGCACTTGATCGTTTAGTATGTTTCTATTGCTTTCTTCATGACTTATACATGTTCCTATGACTATGAGATTATGCAACTCCCATTTACCGGAGGAACACTTTGTGTGCTACCAAACGTCACAGCGTAACTGGGTGATTATAAAGGAGCTCTACAGGTGTATCCAAAGGTACATGTTGAGTTGGCGTATTTCGAGATTAGGATTTGTCACTCTCATTGTCGGAGAGGTATCTCTGGGCCCTCTCGGTAATGCACATCACTATAAGCCTTGCAAGCATTGTAACTAATGAGTTAGTTGCGAGATGATGTATTACGGAACGAGTAAAGAGACTTGCCAGTAATGAGATTGAATTAGGTATTGGATACCGACGATCGAATCTCGGGCAAGTAACATACTGATGACAAAGGGAACAACGTATGTTGTTATGCGGTTTAACCGATAAAGATCTTCGTAGAATATGTAGGAGCCAATATGAGCATCCAGGTTCCGCTATTGGTTATTGACCGGAAACGTGTCTCGGTCATGTCTACATAGTTCTCCAACACGTAGGGTCCGCACGCTTAAGGTTTTGATGACAGTTTTATTATGAGTTTATGATTTTTGATGTACCGAAGGAGTCCGGAGTCCCGGATGAGATCGAGGACATGACGAGGAGTCTCTAAATGGTCGAGACGTAAAGATCGATATATTGGACGACTATATTCGGACATCGGAAAGGTTCCGAGTGATTCGGGTATTTTTCGGAGTACCGGGGAGTTACGGGAATACGGGGAAGAGTATTGGGCCTTAATGGGCCTTAGTGGGAAGGAGACAGGAGGTGGCGCGCGCCCCTCCCAAGCCCAGTCCGAATTGGACAAAGGGTTTGGGGCACGGCCCCCCTCTCCCTTCCTTCTCCACTCCCCTCCTTTCCCCCCTTCTCCTAGTTGGACTAGGAAAGAAGGAGTCCTACTCCCGGTGGGAGTAGGACTCCCCTTGGCGCGTCCTCCTTGGCAGGCCAACCCCTCCCCCTTGGCTCCTTTATATACGGGGACAGGGGGGCACCCCATGACACAGAAGTTGATCTTCGTGATCGTTCCTTAGCCGTGTGCGGTGCCCCCCTCCACCATATTTCACCTCGGTCATATCGTTGTGGTGCTTAGGCGAAGCCCTGCGTCGGTAGAACATCATCATCGTCACCACGCCGTCGTGCTGACGGAACTCATCCCCGACACCCTGCTGGATCGGAGTTCGGGGATCATCATCGAGCTGAACGTGTGCTGAACTCGGAGGTGCCGTACGTTCGGTGCTTGGATCGGTTGGACCGTGAAGACGTACGACTACATCAACCACGTTGTCATAATGCTTCCGCTTACAGTCTACGAGGTTACGTGGACAACACTCTCCCCTCTCGTTACTATGCATCACCATGATCTTGCGTGTGCGTAGAATTTTTTTTGAAATTACTACGTTCACCAACAGAAGCTTCTCCTCGTGTGGCCGAGCGGTGAGCGGGGGGATATGGTACGCGCGAGCTACCAAGGAAGATGGTGCGGGCGGGCGAGCAGTGAGCGGGGGTAAATGGTGTGCGGCCGACGATGGGGAAGAGAGGATGAAGAAGAAGAGTGGAAGACGGGGAAGAAAGTGCATTAAATCTCAATTCTACTAGTACTACTACCAGGATATGCTGTCCTTCGGAGTGTAAATAGTTACACCGATGACATGTGGGTCTACCACAAGAGGGCCCATATATCAGTTAATGGAGGACAGAGGTGCGTAGGCGTATTTGCGGAAGCACGCTCTACTGGTGAACCTGATGGCAGTACTGGGTAAGGCTGATTTAGTAACACCAACACGATGGTTCGGCTTATTAATTACGTGTCCCATCTGCTGCAGCGTGTATTATCACTTCACTGCGAAGACTAGTTGAATAGTTCTCTCTGACCGAGATGGGGAATAGTGGATCACGAAGACTTCCTTTCTACAGTATCCCTATGCCTCTACGATCACTTCACTCATTTTGCTCCGTACGTAGTCAGTTGTTGAAATATCTAGAAAGACAAATACTCTGTATTTGGGAACGGAGGGAGGCTTTTACTCCGTATTTGGGAACAGAGGGAGTATCCCCATATGGAGTGAACAGAGGAAGCTTGAAATATGAACATGTCAATGGGAGGGAGTAAGCCCCATGCATGCATGCATGCAACATGCAACACTCACACGTACACATGGACGTACGCAACACTCACGCACCCATGTGACACACAGCACGTGACGCAACACACACGCTGACGCTCAAGTGCTCAACCTACTCCCTATGTCCATGAAAGACTGTACGTTTAGAGATTTACACATCGACCAGGGCATAATTAATGCCCAAAAGTAGCAGACTTGTGTGCATGCGACCATTGAGAGAAGAAGATTAAATGAAGGCCGTTGCATGCTGTAATTAAGGATAGACATGTAGCCTATACCTACAGCACAAGTTGGTGCATTAGTCAATCAATATTGATTTAGATTAAATGCTAAATGCATTGGAAGTGTAGATGTACATCATGTACTACACTCTTTGTTTTATAGCCGATGTACACTCTTTGTTAGAAGACCGAGGGAGTACACGTGCATGCACTCACATACACAGCCAGGTTGGTTCGCGCGCAAGGGTTGGACTCCTGTCGCGCCTGCGTAAAGTTTTGTTTAACTGATTTCTTTGCTGTGCCAACTGATAGGTGGGACCCGCAAACCAGGTGACGATTTAACCAGTCAACAAAGTGCCACGTCGACTATGTGGCCGGTCAGCAGGGTGCAACACGGTGCTCTACGATGAGCTAGTGATCGTATAATCACCGCAAAACTATATATAGTGACCGTAAAGAGCGTATTGTTACATACGTTGACCTCCAGTGTATTTTTCTCGTTTCAAATTAAGCCATATTAATAGGAAAGGACGCAGTATGGACTAGTACTGCTTTGATGTGTCCCGTCAACTCGCTGAATGAGGAGAAGCTTGATTACTATGCCTCTCCCTCGCCCACGCGCATGGTGGTTTGCAGGACGAGGAGAGGGTTTTGACTACAGGCCCTCTCCCTCTCCCTCTCCCTCGCCCTTGCGGTGGACGTGCAGCTGTTCAATCGGTGTCAGATTTCCAGAAGCATATTGTACTGTAGTATCATCATTGTTGGACCTTTCGAAGAGGCGAAGAGCCAAGTGCAAGGTTCACACGAGTCCGAACTGTTGAACCTCCCGAAGAGGCAGAGCCAAGAGCAAGGTTTTATAGGAGTTGTCGTCCTAGTAGGAGTGTACTACAACTATAGCGAATGATGCTACTGTATGATGCCACCACGTCACCTATATCCAAAGTTGTGCCACCTTTTTTCTCAAAGAGCGTGTTAGAGCCCATGCAACAACCACACAAGTTGCACGTACACATAACACATTTACTAGTAATAAATTCTAAAGGACAAATGCCAGTATGCCACACAAGTTCATCTCCAATTCATGTGATAAATTTGTGCATGACTAGTCTACATATATTCACAGCACTACCATTCACAATTACCATACTCCACTTACACGTTATAGATGGGCTACATGTCCTCCTCCAGGTTCCAGTCCCAGGTGTTCTTCATGGATGGCACGATCCATAGCGGTGGGCAACGTGAATCATTATCGCAGCTTTCTAGTCCGGTTCCACACGATGGAGACTCATCCAAGCTGAAGCGGCATAAATCAGGGATAGCGTGTCCCAGCATGTCGTTCATCTGGCGGTGCGCACTGAAGACACAACCATGCTTCATGAACGGCAGGCCTTCTGTGTCGTGCACGGAAGGTGGCATCCGCTTCACAATGGGGTAGTTGTCCCCGATGAAAAGCGAGTACTCTCCAAGAGTGTTCCTCGGCACCCACGTAGCATCACGAGGGTCGAACTCGGCACCGTTCATCTGGTACACGCGGCATCTCAGATCTGGACACATGGTGACGTACATAGTCAAGGTCCATGCATAACAATGTTGTGCTCAAATATGGCGGTCAGTAATACTGTGCAGCAAATAGTACTACTCCGGTATAGAGGAAGTAAGATAACCGTCTTATTATATATAGCCACTCTTGGCTACATGGATGAGATAGTAAGACATGGAAAAACAAAAATGGTGGCAGCTAGTGGGTTCAAGTCTTCAGGCTGGTCATAGTATCTTTAGACTAGTAACATGCATATGTTACTAGTGCATAGTATCATAGATTAATATCATAGGTCGTCTCATTTATTTCCATGCATGGCACATAGTAGCATTGTCGGGTGGTAGGTGCGACATATGCCAACGGGTGGCTTATCATTGTGGGAGCCAATAAGACATCGCCGGTGCCTGGAAACGGGATGAGGCGAAGACATGCACGCCGACGAATCTTACCCAGGTTCGGGGCTCTCCATGGAGATAACACCCCTAGTCCTGCTCTGCGGGGTCTCCGCATGATCACTAGATCAACAAGTGGCTACAAGAGGCTCCTTGAGCTGTTTGGCGAGAGGAAGAAGAAGGGCAAGGCTAGCTCTCTTCTCCTCTCAAAGTTGTGTCTAAAACTATTAGAGTCCAACCCTTTGCATGGGTGCCCTGGGGGGTTTATATAGGCCTACCCCCCAGGGGTACAATGGTAATCCGACTGGGCGTGGGCCCGAGCCGTCAGTGTCTACATTCGCCGGCTTCTCCGCCGACTGCTGGGGCCCGCCGACTGGTGGGTCCCGCCGGCTGCCGGCCTCCTGGTAGACAGGTAGGTCCCATTGCTTGGGGGTCTTGTCGGGGGCTGGTTACTGTTGCCTCACTCTTGATGACGAGGGCTTTGTCGAGGTAAGCATGGCTACAGTGCCGCCGCTTGGTGGGCTCTCACTGTAGCCTTACCTCGTCTTGTCTCCTTAATGGTGCGCATAATTTGAGGGAGGGAGCGAGTCGGCTGGTGAGAGCCGGCTACGTCCCAGGCCGACTAGGGGAAGCGTGGCCGCCTTTGGGTGTCTCTCTGACCGAAGGGGCCCGCCGCCTGCGGGCCGTACTGACGGCCTGTCGTGGGTGATGCCATGGTCAGCATGGCAACAGTGCCCCGCCGGACGGGTTGTGGCTGCCCCGTATGGCGTACTGTGGCCATGCGTGCTGCGGGATTCGGGGGTGGCAGGCTTCACTGTTGCCACACCCCGTCCCATCTCTGTCATGTGGGTACAGACTTTGAGGGCACGATCTTGGCCGCCTGTCGGGGGCCGGCTTCTTGGAGTCGGTCATCTCGTGGTCGGCTTCTTGGAGTCGGCCCTCTCGCGGCTTTCTTCATGAGGGTTTTAGGGTCGGGCCGCCTTCCGGTAGTTGGATCGTGGGATAGCCGGCCGGGGGAAGGCGGCCCCGCGTCTTGGGTGCTTGTAGGCTCGATCGGCCTATTATTTTTTGAAGAGCCAGAGGGAGCCAGCTAGGCTACCCGTGGTCATTTACTCCGACAGTAGTCCCCGAAGCTGGTTGTGCTTCATGGCTGAAAGGGGAACGAGAAGCTCAATCAGCTTCCTATCCTGAAGAGCCGGCAGCTAGGAGCCGGCATTACTCAAGCATGCCGTCTCGGCAAAGTTTTTTGAAGTCTGAAGGCGGGAACCAGCTGGCGCTCAAGCCAGGCTGCGGGCTGGCCGCCCACCGCCTGTGCGCCACATGGCACCCTTCGCCTGGAAGGGCCTTCCAGCCCACGTGCGTGACGGGACGCCGCCGCAGACC
The DNA here is from genome assembly GCF_002162155.2 of Triticum dicoccoides. Taxonomy (NCBI): domain Eukaryota; kingdom Viridiplantae; phylum Streptophyta; class Magnoliopsida; order Poales; family Poaceae; genus Triticum; species Triticum dicoccoides. Next base: position 270,563,589 of record NC_041393.1, read on the forward strand.
GGGGCCCGCCACTTCCATGCCTCGGCCAAAGTGCAGATCTTTTGTGGCCCCATCTGGCCGCACGTCTTCCGATGGTGGTTTCCGCTCGTCGTTAAGGCATAATAATCGCAGGACGCGGGGGAGTGGGCGCAGTTAATCCCACGCCCCCACGCCTCGCCTCCTCGGCTTCGTCGCATGAGGCTATAAGTAGGGGGAGGAGGGGGAGCGGCAGACGCTCACACGCTCGCCCTCGCTCCGCCATTCTCTTCTTATTCCTTCTCTCCGTCGCTGCAGCCGCTCTCCACCGCGCCACCGCTCCACCAATCTTCTCAGCACGTCGTAGTCTTGCTGCAGCCGAATCGTGCGCTCTCCGCCGCTGCGCTTTCCCGTCACTTTTCCGTCCTCATGGCTCCAACATCCAGCTCCTGGGACGGCTCCAACGTCCATGAGGACCACATCGACTTCCTCCAGAAGACGCGGTGGTTGCCGGGCAAGGATTACGTGCGGGTCCGTCTCGCGCTGGAGAGGGAGATCTCGTCGGCGCCGGAGGAGGGCGAGCGGGTAATCTTCCGCTCGCACTGCCTGCATGGCGTCGACCTGCCCGCGAGCGGCTTCTTTCGCTCGTTGCTCAAGTTCTATCATCTCCAGCCGCACCACCTCACTCCAAACACGATGGTGCTGCTGTCGGCCTTCGTCACTCTGTGCGAAGGCTTCCTCCGCGTCCTCCCCACCCTCGAACTTTGGGGGAGTTCTTCCAGTCCAAGCTCGGCACCGTCGTCGCGGGTGTGCCGGCCCCATGCGGTGCCTTCATCGCCATGCGGTGATCGACGACCGACAACCCATTTCCGCCCATCACACTGATCCAGTCGGTGAAGCTCTGGCAAAAATCTGACTTCTACGTGAAGAACGTCACTCCGCAAGGCGACTACGTCAATCTGTCGGCTTATGTAGCCGGCCCGTCGGCTGGGAGGCAGCCTTCATGGTCCTACCGATCCAGGTCGTTGACTCCGTATGGGGCTAGCGCTGTCGCCCGGCTTCGGGTGCTGATCCAGTCGGAAGGCCTGACCGGGTCCGACCTGGTAGCCGCCTTCGTGGAGCGCCGGGTGCTCCCACTCCAAGGCCGCCCCCACTTGATTTGCCAGATGAGTGGCCGCTTCGACCCAAGCCGGCTAAGCACCAAGGATATGCCTCACGACGAGGTATCTTACATGGTGAATTACATCGCCAACTGCAAGCTCACCGAGGAGTGGCGGTACGGCAAGGAGCCGTATTCTCGCGTCAATCCCCCTCCTGTGGTAAGCCTTCCTTCTTTTCTTCTTCTCTTGTTGTCGAGTTCTCACTGGCCGGCTTCTGACCAGTCGGCTTGTTTTTAATTAGAACCCCCTCCTTCACCCGTCGGCCGAAACCGCGGGGGCTGAATGCGAGTTTGCTCCCGACCGTGCGACGGACGACTTGGACGACCCCGACTTGGGGGCGGCCGCCTTAGACGATGACGTCATAGGGGGAGGCGGCGAGGCAGGTGGCTCCGGGCTCACGGCCGGCTTCGAGGACTGGCCGGATGATGACAAGGCCGAAGCTATTCGGCGCCGCCAGTCGGCGTCCGATCATCAAGGCGCGGGCTCATCTGCCACGCCGGCCGCTCAGGGTGGCGCACGGAAACGCCGAGCGGCGCCGGCTCTCTTCGGCAGTCGACCGAAGAACCCAAGGGTTCTGCGGCGGCGACCAAACGGGACGAGGCGGCCGCGAAGGCGGCCCGCTTCCGCAAGGTGGTGAAGCAGCCGCAGACAGTTTTGGCATAAGTGTTAATTCTCGCACGCCTTTCTTTTCTCTCTTCGGTCGGCATTCTTCTAAGCCTTTTCTTGTCTTATCAAACAGAGCTCCGCTCTCTCTTGAGCGGACTACAGCCGCCTCCATAGTCGGAGGGACGGGAGGAGCTGTAGGCTCCCGCCACGTGGACCCCCGTGCCGAGCTCCAAGAGGCGACAGAGCGGAACACGCGGGAGGCGCGGGAGGATCGGGAGGCGGAGGAGCAGAGGGCGGCCGCCGCCAGGGAGGCTCAGGAGACGACGGAGGAGTCGGCAAAGGTGCCGGCTGACGCGGCGGCCAAGGCTCAGGCGGAGGCCGCGGCTGCGGAGAGGGCAGCGGAGGCCCTGCCCAGCCAGCCTCCACAACTCATCATCCCCTTACGCACCATGGCCCTCGATATCCCGGTGCCCCTGCGAGAGGAAGCCGGCCGCGACCAGCCGGCGATGGAGAGGGATGGGGGCGACACAGTTGTCCCGGAGGGAGAGGCGGTACCACCACCGTCGGCCGGGACGGGCCAAGGCGGCCAGCCTGAGGCGCCGCCTGAGCAGCCGGCTGGAGGCAAGCCGACTGTGGGGGCGGATCTTGTAATCCTGTCATTGTCTTGTTGGCGCGCGGGGAAGGCAGCTTCAGAGCCGGACCCACAAAATGTTGCGGGCTCCAGCTCATTGGCCCATGATCTGGATACGGTCAGCTTGCCAGGGTGGACGCCGGGCGGTGGGACGACCGTGCTGTACGTGGCGGCGCAGGACGTCCGGAGCCGGCTTCAGTCCCAGGCCGCCGCGCTGAAGCAGTATACCCAAGAGTTTCTTGCAACGCGATCGGCCATTCGGGAGAGTCTTCTCGCTTTTTGTTGATCGCTCTTGATTTCTTTCGTGGGGGCGCGTCAGGGCACCCACTGGGTGTAGTCCCCGAGTTCCGAGTCGCCTACTGAGAAGGCGGCTTGGAACTTCTTAGAAGACTTTGATTGATGTCTTGTTGTTATTCGCACCTTCGTCCTGTTTGCAGGACTATCACAACCTCCATGTTGCTACCTTCAACTCCCAGACCCGGGAGATGAATCAGAAGACCATCGATCTGAGGAAGAGCCGGAGTAAGTGCTTCATTTTTTATCTCATGTGGGGGCGCGTCAGCGCACCCACTGGGTGCAGTCCCCGAGATTCGGGCCAACTGCTAAGCAGTCGGGTCGGATCTTTCCTGACAACTTCTTCCTTATTTTCTTCTTCTCCATATCGGCAGAGGCCAATGCCAACTTGAGGGAGCAGCTGGGTGGAGCTCAGACCGCCCTTCGCGCCAAGGAAACCGAGTGCAACACCTTGGTTCAGGAACGTGATCGCCTGGCCAAGAAACTGGCCGACCAGGAGGAGAACCACAAGGCGACCCTGAAGACGGCGCGGGACAGCGAGGCCGCCCTCAAAGCCGAATATGAGACCGAGGCGGCAAGCTGGGCCGAGGCGAGGCAGGCGCTGAGCGAGGGTTACAGCCGGATTGAAGATTTGATTGACGGTAGGCCGCCTTCCTCTTCGTCCCTTTGCTCGCCCCTGTCATCTGGTCTGTCTTCTAATTTGTTCTACTTCTTTCTTCTTTGTGGAGAATACTTTCCCGGTTACTCCGTTGCCGCCAACCAAGCCACCGTGACTCACCGTGAGGCCCGACGGCAGGCTGGGGTTGAGATCGCATCGGGTGCCAATCGGTCGCTTGAAGAGCAGCTTCTGGCGATTCAGGCCCGCCTCCAGCCGGCTTACCGCATGCTCCGCCGTCTTCAGCGTGTCGGGGCATAGGTGCTGGCCGCCCTCTGGCCCGGCGAGGTGATTCCCCGCACCCCCAGCCGGACCGCCGACTGGCTGGAGGTAGCGGCCGGCCGCTTCGAGGCCTGGAAGGCTTCTGCAGCTCGGTCCGGCACTCGACGGGTGCTAGAGTTCGTCCGGGCTTGGTATCCTGGGCAGAATTTGGCCCAGCTGCGCACCTGGCGGCAAGAGGCTGACGAGGAGCTGGAGGCGGTGCGGCTGGCTATCATCCAGCGCGCTTCGGCGATCGCCGTCTTCACCAACACCAGCGCCTTTGCTCCTGAGGTAAATGAAGATGGCGTCGCTCAGCCGGAGGAGTGGTTCGGGCTGAACCCGACAGAAGGAGAAGACTCAGCGGAGGAGATCGATTCTAGTGACGAGGGTGAAGAGGAAGAGGAGGAGGATGGTGAAGACGCCGTACCGGACGGCGGAGCGACCGACCAGTCTCAGCCTGATTGTTCCTCTAGCAACGAGGCGCGTGTGACCACGCCGCCTACAGCAGGTGATGATCATGCCGAGACTCGTCAGCCGGCCACTCCTCCAACCAGCGCTACCGTCTCCACCAACCTGCCCGACTCGCCTGTTGCTCCCTTGGCCTGATTCGCCGTCTTCACTTTCCTGCTCGTTACTCTTTGAACAACTTTTTATTAAATTTGCGCAGTTCCACCCACTGGGGTGTATTCAAACTATGTTGAATGCTGGCCTTTCGAAGGCCTTTTGTGTAAGTATAATCATGCATGTGCTTGGCTTCCATTCATACTTGCTTTTCATCCTTTGGCTGTTTTCTTTTGCCGCCCCCCTTGGTTGCCGCCTTCCCAGCCGAACAGCTGCTCTGCAGTCTGTGGCCGGGTAAGGGCTTGGCCGTTTGGGAGGGCAAGTACTCGAGCTTTCTTAGATTGTAGCAAAGTAAGAAGGGAAGCCGGCCAGCCGGTTGCTCTGATAGTCAGTTGGCGGGGGGGAAGCCGACTTGTGTTATATAAGTTCGTTAGTCCTTAGCCGTTTTTCATGTGGGCATCCTTTCCTGCCTTTGGCTCTTGCCAGTCGGACAGTCGATTCTTCGAGCTGTGACTTTTGACAAGAGAGGGCTTGGGTGCCAGCACACTACTTGTCTCACTGCAGGTGGAACTTGAATATAACTCAAGGCGGCAAGTCCCCGGGCCGACTGATCGAACCTGGTGTCGGACGAGAAAACGAATGTAGTAACATAATCATAGGCATGATACTCATCATTCATAGATAAAAGAGGGTAGTCCCCGAGTACTCCTTGGGGGGCCCGTTGACTCGTACTTAATACAAAAGGTAGCGTGGTACATACTGCATTTTAACTCTAAAATCTTCGGAGGAGATTGGCGTTCCATGGACGTTCCGACTCCTTGCCGGAATCATCTCTCTTGCGTGCCTTCAGCTTCTGCGCGTCGATCAGGTAGTAGGAGTCGTTGCCTAAAGCCCGGCCGATGACGAATGGGCCTTCCCAAGGGGCCGAGAGCTTGTGTTGGCCGACTGTTCGCTGGATCAGCCGGAGCACCAGATCACCCTCTTGGAAGGATCTTGGCTTGACCTTCCGGCTGTGGTAATGGCGTAGACCCTGCTGGTAGATGGCGGACCGGCTGAGGGCTAATAGCCGGCCCTTTTCCAGCAGGTCGACGCTGTCTTCTCGCGCTTCCTTAGCCTCCGCCTCCGTGTACATGGTGACCCGAGGTGAGTCGAACTCAATTTCAGTTGGGATGACGGCCTCGGCACCATATACAAGGAAGAAAGGGGTGAAGCCGGTTGACTCGTTCGGGGTAGTGCGCAAGCTCCAGAGCACGGTCGGCAGCTCGTCGAGCCAACAGCCGGCCGAACGCTCCAGTGGCACAACCAATCGGGGCTTGATGCCAGAGAGGATGAGGCCGTTTGCTCGCTCGACTTGGCCGTTTGACTGCGGGTGGGCAACGGACGCTAAGTCCAGTTGTGATATCTGCAATGAATGTCACGGCAGTCGGCCCATTTAGCTTCTTGATCGGCTTTGCTTCAATACACTTGGTAAATTTGTCCACAGCGACGAGCAGATGTGTCATGCCGCCGCGCGCCATCTTGAATGGGCCCACCATGTCCAGTCCCCAGACAGAAAAAGGCCAGGTGAGGGGGATGGTCTTGAGTGCAGAAGCCGGCAAGTGTTGCTTGGAGCTGAAGATTTGGCACCATTTGCAGTGTTTGACTAATTCCTTGGCATCGTCCAAAGCAGTCGGCCAGAAGAATCCATGGCGGAAAGCTTTGGCGACGAGTGATCTTGAGGCTGCGTGGTGGCCCCATTCGCCTTGGTGGATGTCCTTGAGGATTGCTATGCCCTTCTCTGGCTCGATGCAGTGCTGGAAGACTCCAGTGACGCTATGCCTAACGAGCTCTCGGTTCATTATTGTGTATGCTCCGGCTCGGTGTTGGACTTGCCTTGCCGAGATCTCGTCAGTCGACAGCTCTCTGTTTACTAGGAAGTTGAGGATGGGCTGGGCCCATGATGGAGCTGTGACTTCTTCTACTGTCGAACGGCTACTGCGACCCAGGCGGGTGGGCTGGGTGGGGAAGAGTTGGAGTCGGCCACCACCTATTGTGTCGATGCATTCCCTGGGCCGGCTGCAGTAGTCCCCGAGCCGGGTTCTAAAGTGCTTGAGCCGCCTGCTTGGTTCCCCAAGCCGGATCCGACTGCGTCGGGGTCAGGCGGCACGAAGATGGAATCAGATTCTGGAGACGGCTTGAGGAGGCGTTGGAGAGAGATGCCGGTTGGTATGGCTTGTCGGGTGGAGCCTATTCGTGCCAGGGCATCTGCTTGCTCGTTGTCGGCCCGTGGCACGTGGAGGAACTCGCATCCTTCAAAATATCCGCTGAGTTGCTGAACGAGGAAGCGGTAGCTCGCCATGTTTGCGTCTTTGGCGTCCCAGTCGCCAGACGATTGCTGGACTACCAAATCCGAGTCGCCATAGCACAGGATCCAGCAGATGCCGAGTTCTTTGGCTAGCCAGAGCCTGTGTATGAGCGCCTCGTACTCGGCCACATTGTTGGAGGCGGCAAAATGAATTTGCAATGTGTATCTGAGCTTGTCGCCCTTGGGAGAGGTGAGGACGATGCCGGCTCCCAAGCCGGTGCGCATCTTGGATCCGTCGAAGTGCATCCGCCAATGAGTGGAGGCGGGGGCAGGAGGCAGGTACTGGGTCTCGGCCCAGTCGACGAGTAAGTCGGCCAATGCATGGGACTTGATGGCGGTGCGAGGTTGGTAGAAGATCATGTAAGGGGCCAGCACAATGGCCCATTTTTCCACCCGGCCGGATGCATCCCGGCTGCCTATGATCTCGGCGAGCGGGGCAGTACATACGACCGTGATGGGGTGATCTTGAAAGTAGGGCTTGAGCTTCTTGGCGGCGAAGTACACACCATAGCACATCTTCTGATAGTGTGGGTAGTTTTGCTTCGAGGTGGAAAACACTTCAATCGGATAATATACCGGCCTCTGGACTAACTGAGCTCGGCCTTCTTCTAGGCGCTGAACCACGATAGCAATGTAAAGGAGCATGGGCTCTTTCTCAGTCAGTGCCGCCAAGACAGACGGCGTGGACAGCATCTTCTTTAGCTCGTGGAAAGCTTGGTCTGCTTGGTCGTTCCACTCGAAGTGAGTGGATTTCTTTACGAGTCGGTAGAGGGGGAGAGCCTTCTCTCCAAGCCGGCTGATGAAGCGGTTGAGGGAGGCTAGGCATCTGGTAAAATTTTGGACGTCTCGCAGCTTGGTAGGAATCTCCATTTTCTCTATGGCCTTGATCTTCACCGGGTTGCATTAGATGCCGCGTTCGGAGACCAGGCAGCCTAGAAGCTGGCCGGCTGGCACTCCGAACACGCATCTCTCGGGGTTGAGCTTAATCTGAAATCGGCGCAAGTTTTCAAATGTCTCTCTAAGGTCTTCTAGCAAGGTGTCACGCTTCTCCGTCTTCACCACAATATCGTCTACATAGACGTGGGCATTTCTGCCGAGTTGCTTGAGGAGGCATTTCTGCATGCAACGCTGAAAAGTGGCACCGGCATTTCTCAAGCCGAATATCATAGTCAGGTAACAAAAAGCTCTGAATGGTGTGATGAAGGCGGTCTTCAGTCGGTCAGCCGGATCCAACTTTTATCTGGTGGTAGCCTGAGTAAGCATCCAAGAAACTCAACAGCTCGCATCCGGCTGTGGAGTCTATCACTTGATCAATCCTTGGCAGAGCAAAAGGATCTTTAGGGCAGGCTTTGTTGAGGCTGGTGTAGTCGATGCACATGTGCCACTGCTTGTTCTTCTTCAACACAAGGACCGGGTTGGCAAGCCACTCAGGGAAGAACACCTCCATAATGAAGCCGGCGGCTGTCGGTGTCAAAACCGGCGGATCTCGGGTAGGGGGTCCCGATCTATGCGTCAAGGCTGATGGTAACAGGAAGCAAGGGACACAGATGTTTACCCAGGTTCGGGCCCTCTCGATGGAGGTAAAACCCTACTTCCTGCTTGATTAATATTGATGATATGGGTAGTACAAGAGTAGATCTACCATGAGATCGTAGAGGCTAAACCCTAAGAGCTAGCCTACGATGGTATGAATGTAATTGTGATCGGCCTTCTAAGGACCAACCTCTCCGGTTTATATAGACACCGGAGAGGGCTAGGGTTTACATGGAGTCGGTTACAAGGAAGGAAATATAATATCCGGATGGCCAAGCTTGCCTCCCACGCAAAGGAGAGTCCCATCCGGACACGGGCCGAAGTCTTGAGTCTTGTATCTTCACGCTTCAGTAGTCCGGATGTTGTACACAGTCCGGCTATTCGGATACCCCCTAATCCAGGACTCCCTCAGTAGCCCCTGAACCAGGCTTCAATGACGATAAGTCCGGTGTGCAATATTGTCTTCGGCATTGCAAGGCGGGTTCCTCCTCCGAATACTCCAAAGTAATCATCAAACACTTAGACCGTGTCCGGATATGCGAGATGATCTTCATATGACACCGTAGAGAGAACGATATTTTACAAATGCAATCCGCTGACAATTTTTCCTGATGACGTGACATGTTATTACGGTCAGATCATTATTCGATCCGTTCTCCCACAACCAGCTACAGTGCATATTGCGAGGCGGTTTCTCTGACACGTCTTGTCAAAGCAGAGATCGTGTCCCCTTATCACGGGATTCTCATTAATACGGGTATGGGTAATCTAACCGTGCCGCTAATCACGGTGAGTGGGAGGCAGACGGGTTCCACCAGGCAAGTGGGGAGGCACAAAAAGCTTTTATCGCCTCTATAAGGAGGTCAGATTCCTTTCTCTTTTACCCACGCCTTCTCCTCCCACTAGCTCATCCCCCTCTGTTCGAGCCCTAACGCCCAAGAACTTTTCTTCTCCATCCAAGAGAGGTTTTCCGAAGATGTCCGGATCCGGAGCTGGAGGCAGATGGATAGCCTCAACTGTCCAGGAGAAGGACATCAAGAAGCTCCGGGGAGCCGGGTATCTGGCCCAGAAGGTCGGCCACCGTCTTCCACCGGCGGGACAAGTTGTCCCCACTCCGGAACCTCATGAAAGAGTCGTGTTCCTTCCCCATTTTGTCTGTGGGCTCGGGTTTCCCCTCCACCCGTTCGTCAGAGGAGTCATGTATTACTACGAGATCGATTTTCATGATCTTTCCCCCCAACTCCTTCCTCAATATCTCGACGTTTATCGTCGTGTGTGAGGCTTTTCTCCGGATCCCACCCCACTTTGGCCTATGGCTGAAGATCTTCAATGTGAAGCCCAAGGTGGTGAGTGGCGAACATGTCGAGTGCGGCGGCGCCATGGTAAGCAAGATGCCCAAGGCTGTTTGGCCGAAAGGCGCTTTCAACGACTCCGTCAAGGAGTGGCAGCAACAGTGGTTCTATATCACCGAACCACGCAGCAAGAAGTGGGCGGCAGCTCCAGAGTTTAGATCCGGAGCTCCACTGCGGCTCATGTCCTGGCCCAAGAAGGGCCTGAACTGGTGCTCGTCCGATAAGCTGTTACTGCTCCAGACGCGCATTCAGGGAGTGGTCGATAGGGACGTCAAACTCGTCGACGTAGTCCAGGTGATGCTAGTTCGCCTGGTTCTCCCTTGTCAGCGCCGAGCTTGTGCCCTGTGGGAGTTCGATCTGGCCAAGCACCAAACCCCTCAGGAGCTTTATGATTCCTCCCACAAGGATATCTGGAAGGTGCTCTTTAAGTCCGGCAAATCGTGGCCGGGCCCCGCCGAGGACCGTGGGTATCAATCATCCCATTCTCCAAGCCCAGTAAGTCACAGCCACACTCTGTCTGTTCATGCTTTAGTTGGCATGTCATGCGGGAGACATCCTAATCGCATTTCATTGCAACTTCAGTGATGGGTAAAGAAGGTGGAGCGGCTACATTGTCCAGCCCCCCTGCCGGAGGAACCGGCCGGACCTCTTCTGACGAAGATGCTGGTCCCCACGCCTTACAAGGCGCCAAAGAAAGAGGTCTCCAAGAAGGTCAAGAAGACCCGGGGTGGCCTTCGCCGTCGTGAGGCTTCAGATGTCAAATCTGAAGACTCCAGCAATGATCCTTCGTCCGAGGACGAAGAGGAGGAAGCAGAGGAGGATGAGCCTCACTCTGATGGTGGGAGGAAGAGGACCGCCTCCACATCTCTGGAGGCCAGATCACCCAAGAGGAGGAAATTCCCTCTCAGGGGCATCCCCCACGGCTGCCGATAGCAGCACGGAGTGGGATCCCAGGGCCCAGCCCCTGGAGAAGTCATAAGTATCCGAACACACATATGCGCCCGGGATCGTTTTTTGGGTATAGTAGTTTTGACTATTTCCTACATATTGCACAGTTAGGCAAGGTCCTACGCCGGCCGGTCCTCGTCGGAGGATTCACTGGGCTCGGACGCTTTGGCGAGCGAGACGCCTCCGCAGGCCCCTTCCCCCAAGTCCGGGCGCGACACTGAGGTGTCATCTCGACAAGACCCGAACCAGGGAGGACATATCCCTGGTGCCGAACACGTGGGGACGGATACGGCCCCCGGGACCTCTAGGGTTCCTGGATCGAGCGAGCAGCCACCCCCGATGGTGGGGGGCCTTCCTACGTTGCCGGCGTCCTCTGTTCGTGCAGAGCTGCCTGGCGGTCTATCGACAGCATTGAAGAACACATCTATTGTCGATGAGCATCGGGCCCTTATGGGCGCGGTGGTTGAAAGGATTCAGTCTGCCGAGAGCGGGCTAAACGAGTCCTGCATTGGCCTTATAAAGGCTTTTGAGGTATGTTTCCTAGGAAACCCTTGAGGAATTGTCATAATATGACTAGTATCCCCTGATGCATTGTCCGGCGGAGGAGACAGAGCCGGGCAGGGGATCAAAACCCCTGCTCTTGCAGGAGCCTATGTGAATGACGTATACCCCTTTGTGTGAAAACAGGCATCCGAAGAGAGGACGGCCGCTTACAATATGGAAGTGTCCGAACTGAAGCAGAGCCTTGCACGGGCCGAGGAGGAACTTGGCCGCGTGAGGAAGCAACTGGAAGATAAGCGAGGTATGTGGAAAACATTTGTATTGGAGTTGGCACGAACGAATGGTTGTGCAGAATGAAAAATATTAGTATTGTGTGCTCTAGGAGCGGGTGCCGAATACGAGGCACTAAAGAAATCTCTGGCTGATGCCAACAACAAGGCTGAGGCCGAACAGGCGCTTCGTGAAAAACACGAGGCCAGGGTTATCACAGCTGAGCGAGAGCTCCAGGAAGCTGTGAAGAAAAGCGAGGGCTTGGAGCAGAGTCTAGAAGGGAAAGAATCCGAGCTCGCCCAAGCTCTTGAGGCTGCAGAAGGTGCTCGGAAGAAGCCCGAGGTGCTGTGCGGGACATTTAGGAGGCCCGGAAAGTGGCGGCTGGTAAGGCCTTCTGTATTCTTAGCTCTTTATATGTTGGAATGTGAAGAATCCTAAGCGGCAAGCTGAATTCTTATTTTTCCACGGGCTTTTGCGGATCTTCATCGCAGCATATCAGATGCTGCTCAATTCTACCGCACCAAGGAGAAGAAGACGGCGGAGAGGGATCTGGTCGCAGTATCTGGCGCCGAACTATCCGATGCCATTTATCGATTAGCTGAAACAGCTGGTCGAACTGCACCAGGTGGCCAAACTAGCCATGAAGGACTTAGTTGTCCGGCTGTGGCCTGCGGAGCCGATTCCAAGCAGCTACCTCGGACTCGTCAAACGGATTGTGGGCGTCTGTCCTCGGCTTGATGCTATCAAGCGATCAGTTTGTATAGAAGGCGCGCATATGGCATTTGCCCGTGCGAAAGTGCATTGGGGGAGGCTTGACGCGGAAAAGCTTATCACTCAGGGGCCGCCGGAGGGTAAGGAGCACCGCAAGCCCGAGCTGTATTATGAAGGTGTAATGAAAGGGGCCCGCCTTGTGGCGGACAAGTGTGCTAAAGACATCATATTTCCCTGAGGGCATTTGTGCCGCCTGTTGTAATATGGGATAATGGCATGTTTATTATATATTGCCTGTTTTATTTGAACATATGTTCTTCCTGTGCGGCTGTTTATTATATGCAAATTCTGAGAGTTGACCAGTCGCCGGCTTCTGCCCCCTTGTAAAAAGGATACGGGGGTGTTCGGGATATATCTGAACGCTCTTTATCCCTTAGTTGGGTCCTTTTAAGGAGGTGTATCTTTCCGCGAACCAGGCAATCGGACTATAAGGCTTTATTACTCTCACTTAGCCATAGGAATTCGAGTATGGTCGGCGCAGCCCCTAGTGTTCGGAAGGCCGTACTAGGGGCTCTACTGGCGCGTGATCAGAAGATCGATCCGTCGCACTCAACATTTATAATGGCATTGTGCGGAATAAATCTTTAAGTATTTTATAACCTCATGAACAGCGGACCGGCTCTCGCTTCATCATGACAGTCGGTTTTTGGCTTTCTCTACTGAGGTGCTTGTCCGGCTGAATCGGGACGCAATCGCAGTAGTTCTCCCAGCGCTACCTTAGCCGATAGAACGGAACGTAAGGTACCAAAACATGGGAGCCGGGCAAACCCAACCAATGACCCAAGACATGATTCGGAGCAAATGCATATAGTGCTATAAGTTCGGGGTGCCGAGCGACCGAAAAGGTGGTCGGACTTTATTGCCGTACTGCAAAGCCCTTGGTGCAACCAAGCGAACGCGAAGCGTGGCTGTCATTTTCGGCAAAGAGGCGTCGGTGATAGACGACAGCCGGTGATTGCTATTTAAGTCTACGCATTGTAGTAGGATGATATGTCTATGCATATGAGTATGATGTATGGAAAGAGGTGTTATTTGGCGGAACCTGTTGTGGCCGGACTGGAGGGGATTGTGAGTGGATCAAGGATGAATCAGAACTTCCTTCTACCTGCATGTTTCTTCCTTTGTGTGTCCGGGCTAATTCCATGCCTCCAGTCCTGTTCTGCGTCAATCGTTAGTTTGCAAATGCGAAATGCTTGAAGGCAGCTGGGTGTCCTCTTGTTGTTGGTCCCAGGGTCCCTAATCGGGCCCTGGTGTGCCTAGCCGTTAGACCGTGAGGTAGTGCGGACTCCACAATGGGTGTCCAGATAGTTGGTCTGAATAATTTACCACGTGGAATCTAGTCGACGTGGTTTTTCCCGTTAGCATACGGCAAACTTCCGCATGGTGGGAAGGTGCTGAAGATTTATTCTTTGGCGTAGCATTTTCGGGTTATCCGGAGGCAACCGTTAGAGTGGTGGGCCAAGAAAACTTGGCCTTTGCGCCTTACATCTTTTAGGAGATGTTTTTCGTGGCGTCATACCCTTGTGGGCTTTGGGTGTTATGGATCCCCCGGACTACTAGGTCTAGAGGCACTGCAATTGACTTGTTCTGGTTTATGTGATCCTTGGCGATCGGTCGTACTGTTCTGCTCTGGGGCGTGGGGCTCTTGACGAGACGTCTTCCCTTATTGCATCCGGCGCGCCACCAACCGCTTTGTTTTGAGGATCCTGCATTCTCTATTGGTATGCTTTGCGGTCCTTCTAGGAGTACCATGAATTTCACATGGTTGATCGAGCGTGTGGCTCGGGCCAAATAGGTTTGAGCTGCTCTTTGTCCGTTGACCGGACTGGTATTTAATGGACCTGGCACCCGTATCCTTGACCTGACGTTTGTTGCGCCGAGGCTTGAGGGTGCCTCTTTGCATGTGCTTCTTACTGTCTTGGGCCTTAGTGATGTGTGGGCGTTTGGGTGCGTGCCTGTAGTTTTCCTGCTCGAGTTGAAGTAGCCAGTTGTGTCGTGTATGCCCTTTGTCGGGGCTGTCGAGTTCGTATTTTTCGGTGGCCAGTACCTTGGTTGTAACGCCCCGGATTCGATGCGCCAGGTGTCTGCCAGTTATTCACCGTCATTGCCATGTCATTTTCTTGCGTGTTGCATTTTATCATGTCATCATGTGCATCTCATTTTGCATACGTGTTCGTCTCATGCATCCGAGCATTTTCCCTGTTGTCCGTTTTGCAATCCGGCACTCCTATGTCCTCCGGCGTCCCCCTTTTGTCTCTTGTTGTGAGCGGGTGTCAAACATTCTCGGAATGGACCGTGATTTTACAAGCGGCCTTGATACACCACCGGTAGACCGCCTGTCAAGTTTCATGTCATTTGAAGTCCGTTTGATACTCCAATGGTTAACCGGGTAGCCGTCAAGGCCTCTTTTGTGTGCAGCCCAACACCCCTTCATATCAGCCCATGAACCCATCCAAACCCCCTCCATGCTCTCGGTCGTTCTATCATGATCGTGTGGGCGAAAACCGCACCTCATTTGAACTCTTCTAGCTCCCTCTACCTATATAAACACACCCTCCCCCGAAATTCCGAATCAAATCCACCCTAACCCTAAAAAATCGCCCTCCGCCGCCACCGGACGCGTCCGCGACGGCCGGACACGTCCGCTGCCGCC
>NC_041393.1:270578387-270582747 GCF_002162155.2 Triticum dicoccoides
CCGCCGCCCGCGCCCGTCTCCGGCCGCCGGACCCCGTCAGCGCTTCCGCCGCTGCCTCGCCGGCGTGTCACCCGCGCCACTAGCGCCTCGCTCCCCGCCGCCGAGCGCCTCCCGCGCCCGCCTCCGCCGCCGGATCTTCTCCGCCGCCGACCGCCGCAGACCTCGTCCGCCTCGTCGGATCCGCGCCGCCCGCTCTGCCTCCAGTGCCACAACCCCGTCGGCCTCCTCCTCTTCACCTCGCGCCCCACCGCGCCTCATCCGCTCCGCCGTCGTCCCGGCGCCGCCACGGGGCCCCTCGGCCAGATCTCGTCGTGCCCTCGCCGGATCTGGTCGGGTGGACCAGATCCACCACCTCGCCGAACCAAACGCGGCCCCATCCCGGATCCCCTCTGTCCCGTGTCCTCTCCATCCTAGTTTCTCGCGAGGTGCAAATCCGCTAAGTCCCTATTGCTCTACATTCTGGTGCCCTTTTCGACATGCCATATCTCCTCATCCGTGTATCCGTTTTGCATGTGTAATATATCAAAATGATCGTTGTGAGATGATCTTCATTTCATTACATTGTTTCATGCTTGTTTGAGTCCATCTTGATGCCATTATCATCGTTTCAAGAGTGTTATATGATGTTAACTGTTGTTTGTTATCAGAACTTGCTGTTTTGTCTTTTTCGTTGCATTTTGTGTGTGCATCCTATGAGCTTGATGTCTACATGTGTTTTGAACTATATCATGTCATCTGAACAGTGGTGCAACCCATGTATTTTTGTGAGTCTTGTAGTGAGTGCATTGAGCTCGTGAAGTAGGGTACTTGCTGTTACTGTTTTGCTAGACTGAATCTGCTATATCATGATGCTATGTAAACCTGCTGCTACAGGCCATTCTATGCATAATCTTGAGATGCTCACTAAGGATGTTTTGTTATACATGTCATGATCTATCCATCCATGCCCCTGGTTGCATTTATAGCCTGGTGTATCTTGTTGTAATCTTGCTCTTAAGTTGCTAAATAATGTTGTTGTCAGCCTGTTAACATTAAGTTCAGTTTTGCCATGAGCTTTGCTAGTGATCCTTACACCCTATGAACTTGATCTTGCCATGCTTAGCTCCATAAACATGTATTATTATGGTTGGTCACCTTGTCATGCCATGTATTGCTCTGTGGTGAGTGGTACAAGATCACCAACATGCCTACTTATTGTTGTTCCTGCCATGTCTGAATCTGTCATATCACTTGCCATGTTTGCATGGATCCTACCATCTTTTCTGTTGATCTTTGGAATTAGTTCAGTAAGGGAGATTTGTTCTTTGTCTTTAGTATTAGAATGACATGCCTTTGTTTGCCATTATAAGTTCCTGTAACATGTTATTTGATAGCTCTAAACATTGCAGCCTGATGTTATTTCTACCAAGTCTGTAAACTGTTGTTATTTGCAATCTTGCCATGTCCTTTTGAGCATGTTATATTGTTTTCTGGAGATAGCTCAGTGTTCATGTTTTGTCATGCTTTACCTGTACATCATGCCCATGCCTTTTGTTCTTACGTTGAGGTGTTGTAGCATGTTGTTTTGATGCTTGGAAGATGCCTAGTTGCTGTTTTGAACAACTTGTCCTTAGACTTGTATAGAGTATGTGTTGAACCGTTGCTCCGTTTTGAGTGTTCTCTATATGAAACTTGCTTGATTTTGCATGAAGTTTCATATTATCATGTTTCATCCTTGTTGGGAGGTGTTTGCTTGATGTTTGGATGCATTTAGCATCAATGCCATGTTTGACTTGTTTTGCTCATATCTTCTAGGCCGTAGCTCCGAACTAATTGAACTTTATATGTAACTTGACTAGAATCTCGTGTAGATCATCTTGGTGCATCTTAACTTGCTGTTTAACAACTTGAACATAAGGTTTATTCAGTTCTAGACCAATTTCTAAATTTGCATATGAGGACTTACCGGAATTGTTATATGTTGTTTCCGGCCTCATTTAACCCTGCTTTGATGTGTTATTCTTATATGCATCATCTCTTGCCATGAGTAGCTTCATGTAGTCTTGTCTTGCATCATACTTGGTTGAGAATCATGCCTTGTTTATGTGCGGTGTGTTTACCATGTTGTGTGCTTCTTCTCGATAGTTCCCCTTTCGTTGTGATCATGAGGATTCGTTCGTCTACGCTTGGTTCGTCTTCGTGGCTTCATCTTCTTCATGAACTCGTTCTTCTTCCTTGCGGGATTTCAGGCAAGATGACCGCTACCCTGGATCTTATTACTCTCATTGCTATGCTAGTTGCTTCGTTCTATCACTTTGTTGCGCTACCTATCATTTGTTCTTCAAGCCTCCCAATTTGCCATGTGAGCCTCTAACCTTTTCACCCTTCCTAGCAAACCGTTGCTTGGCTATGTTACCGCCGTGCTCAGCCCCTCTTATAGCGTTGTTAGTTGCAGGTGAAGTTGAAGATTGCTCCATGGTGGACAGGATTTTGGTTGGGATATCACAATATCTCTTAATTAATTAATGCATCTATATACTTGGTAAAGGGTGGAAGACTCGGCCTTATGCCTGGTGTTTTGTTCCACTCTTGCCGCCTTAGTTTCCGTCATATTGGTATTATGCTCCCGGATTTTGCGTTCCTTACGCGGTTGGGTGATTTATGGGACCCCCTTGACAGTTCGCTTTGAATAAAACTCCTCTAGCAAGGCCCAACCTTGGTTTTACCATTTGACTCACCACCACCTACTTTTCCCTTGGGAGTCGCTCTCTCGAGGGTCATCTTTATTTTAGCCCCCCCCCCTCCGGGCCAGTGCTTCTCTAACTGCTGGTCCAAACCGAGCAGCCTGCGGGGCCACCTCGGGGATACTCGAGGTCTGGTTTTACTCGTAGCTTGACTTATCCGGTGTTGCCCTGAGAACGAGATATGTGCAGCTCCTATCAGGATTGTCGGCACATCGGGCAGCTTTGTTGGTCTTGTTTTACCATTTTCGAAATGTCTTGTAAACCGGGATTCCGAGACTGATCGGGTCTTCCTGGGAGAAGGAATATCCTTCGTTGACCGTGAGAGCTTATGATGGCCTAAGTGGGAACACCCCTGCAGGGTATAAACTTTCGAGAGCCGTGCCCGCGGTTATGTGGCAGATGGGAATTTGTTAATGTCCAGTTGTAGATAACTTGACACCAGATCCAGATTAAAACGCATCAACCGTGTGTGTAGCCGTGATGGTCTCTTTTCGGTGGAGTCCGGGAAGTGAACACGGCTTTGGGTTATGTTTGTCGTAAGTAGGTGTTCAGGATCACCTCTTCATCATTGCTAGCTTCACGACCGTTCCTTTGCTTCTCTTCTCGCTCTTATTTGCATATGTTAGCCACCATATCATGCTTAGTCGCTGTTGCAACCTCACCACTTTACCCCTTCCTTACCCATTAAGCTTTGCTAGTCTTGATACCCATGGTAATGGGATTGCTGAGTCCTCGTGGCTCACAGATTACTACAACAACAGTTGTAGGTACAGGTTATGCGATGATCATGACGCGAGAGCGATGTTTGCTTGTTTTGGAGTTCTTCTTCTGCTTCTTCTTCGATCAGGGGATAGGTTCCAGGTCGGCAGCCTAGGCTAGCAGGGTGGATGTCGTTGAGTTTCTGTTTGTGTTTCATCTGTAGTCGGATGGTGCTCTTATGTAAGATGATGTTGTATTCATGTGGCATTGTATGCCTTTTGTATGTATCCCCGTCTATTATGTAATGTTGATGTAATGATATCCACCTTGCAAAACCGTTTCAACATGCGGGTCTATCCTTGGTGGAACCTTCAAGTTCCTCTTGGATAGGGTCACATATTGGGCGTGAAAACTTGGTATCAGAACCTCGACCGACCATAGGAGCCCCCTTGATTGATCGGGTAGTTTGGCCGTTGTTGAGTCTAGAAGGAAACCGTTTTTGGAGATTAGTTATATCAGAGAGTAGGAATTCTTTTTATTCCTCAGCCCCTTCGTTGCTCTGGTGAGGAATCTTGACGTAGGTGTTTTGAATTACTTCTCTTCCTCGTCAAATTTTCTTTAGGATCAGGCAGTTGGTTTTCCGATCGTTGTTTCTCAGCTCTTTTTATCCGGTGCATTTCTCGTCAAGTTGACTCGAGCCTCTTCATCTTTGTGTTCAATCCTCAGCTGTTTTCTTTTTCCCACCCACCCACCCCTTTTCTTCTTGGAGTGGGAGTCTGCAATCGAGTATCCATCCTACTCGTGCGAAGTCTTTTTTTTCCTCAATGATTTCTACCGGTGTTTTCTCTTCAAGATATTCGTCGGGTTTTTTCCCCTTCCAAGTTGCCTTTGTTTTCCCGCCCTCCCACCCTCTTCTTCCTGGAGCCTGAGTCTCTTTC
>NC_041393.1:270583035-270742981 GCF_002162155.2 Triticum dicoccoides
TCTCTTTCGACCATCAATTTCATTCGTGTGGAACCTCTTTAGTCTTTCGTAAATTTCCTCAACCGGTGAATTCTCGTCTCGTTTGACATTCATCATCTTTTTTTTCTTTTTCTTCTCCAATGGATTCAGTTCTAGTTTTCGATAGTGATTATATTCTTTGCCTCGGCTCAAGTGTTTTCCTTACTTGTTCGCCTCTCACCAGTTTATCCTTCCGGAGTGTGCAAGACATCTCAGGAGATTCGCTTGTGTTTGAATTAATTCAAGGTTATCTCCTCATTCAAATATTTCAATTGTTCCGATGTATCATCTATCTCTTCAACAATTCTTTCCAACCGTGTTTTTCTCTTTAGTGGGCCCTAACCAACAGGTCTTTTCCCAGGATCTTACCTGACTCTTCTAATTTCCCGGAGCTATTCTCAAATTCTTTTCGGAGTTTGACGTAAGAATGAATTTCATCAGTCAGATGCCATCTCCAAGATCGCTTTCAAATTCTTTTCATCTTTGGTTCAACCCTTCCTCTTTTTCATTCTCCCAGAGTTTTTCAACAATTTTCATGGTGTTTCTCGTCGTCATTCTCAACATTTGAAGACCGAAGTAGAGTTTTTCCTCTAAATCTTGTCATTCTCCCGAAGATTCATGTCGCTAGCTTGATCCTATTTGCTCAAATTGTTTCTAGTCGTGCAATTCTTTTCATCCATCCGGAGTATTTCAGGAGTTGCTTTCTCTCTCGATCATCTGGAGGCCATCTTTTCAGAATATTTCTTTGTTCCTAGTTTTCAAATTCGTTCTCCAATTATTCTATACCCATGCCCCTTCGTTCGTCTCAATATTCTTCGAGTGCTTCGTTCAAGTATTCTTCTATCAGTTCGCGATCTCTTCGTTCTCTTGTCTCTAAATTCCTCAAGTATCCTTTTGCATTTCTAATTCTTCCTGGTGATTCATTCTCTTTCGTCAGTCATTTCCAAATTCTAATGGTGTTTCTTTCAGATTCTTTTTCTTTGATTATCATATCAATTCATTCGTTCTTTCCAATCCTACCGGTGGTTCAAGGAGACCTTCCAAAATTTGGCGCTATATCTTCCCTTAATCTTTTCCCAACGTGGATAAGTTGTGTGCAATCCATTGCTTCTCATCAATTTAATTGATGAAGGATAAGCATAACATAATTCTTATTCTTGTTTCATCAAGTGGATCAATTCCTTCCTTCGGAGGTTTTTTCATGATGATTAGTCTCTCGGTTCCGAGTTAATCTTTTCTTTTCCGGAGTTCAAATTTCCTCGGCCATTTTGTCGGAACCTCCATCTAAATCACCGCAAGGCTCATCTCATTCTTTCATCCTTTATTCTATCTCATCATCTTTTTATCACCAGCGTTCTTCATGGTGGTTCTTCATGATTTAATTCATTCTTCAAAGAGTTCATCAAGATTCTAATCGAAGGAGCTCAAGTATCCTTCTTCTTGCTTCTCGAGGTGCAATTAATTTTCCGTATTCTTTTGAAGAGGAGTTTTGCATTTCTTCGTTCTTCTCAGCTATTTAATCTTTTTCGCTTATGGTCGGAGATCACCTCATAATTTTGAGATGTTATCTACAAGTCCACAACTAGCAATTCTTTTGTTGTTGATTTTCCAACAACTTCGTTCAATCCTTTCTTCTAAGGTTGCTTTCTATTTCGTTCGTGGTAGAAGTTGCCATTTTTCTTCCTCATTTTTTTTGTTCAACTCTTTCAACTCTTCTGGAGGCGTTGTGTCGTCCCTCTCGTCAAGTATCATTCCATTTTCTTAAGTTCATGTTCTATTCCTTCCATTTTCAGCCGGAGTGCTGCCTAAAATCCTTTCAGTCTTATTCGTTTCTTATCTCGTTCTAACTGGAGTGGTTTCATAGTCTATCTGATTCCGTGAGCTTTCGATTCTCGTCATTCTCGTCGTTCATCTCTTCTTCTCAAGTGCTCTCGATTCTTTGCTTCTTCTCTTGCGTTCTTAGTTCACCTCATCCTCTTTTCCTCCCTGTCTCGGTCCTAAGATCTTGGAACGAGATCTCTTGTTAGTAGAGGGGAGTTGTAACACCCCGGATTCGATGCACTAGGTGTCTGCCAATTATTCGCCATCATTGCCATGTCATTTGCTTGCGTGTTGCATTTTACCATGTCATCATGTGCATCTCATTTTGCATACGTGTTCGTCTCATGCATCCGAGCATTTCCCCGTTGTCCGTTTTGCAATCTGGCACTCCTATGTCCTCCGGTGTCCCCCTTTTGTCTCTTGTTGTGAGCGGGTGTTAAACATTCTCGGAATGGACCGTGATTTGCCAAGCAGCCTTGGTACACCACCGGTAGATCGCCTGTCAAGTTTCGCGTCATTTGGAGTCTGTTTGATACTCCAACGGTTAACCGGGTAGCCGTAAAGGCCTCTTTTGTGTGCAGCCCAACACCCCTTCATATCAGCCCACGAACCCATCCAAACCCCCTCCATGCTCTCGGTCGTTCGATCGCAATTGTGTGGGCGAAAACCGCACCTCATTTGAACTCTCTTAGCTCCCTCTACCTATATAAACACACCCTCCCCCGAAATTCCGGATCAAATCCACCCTAACCCTAAAAAAATTGCACTCCGCCGCCACCAGACGCGTCCGCGACGGCCGGACACGTCCGCGATGGCTGGACACGTCCACCGCCGCCGCCCGACGAATCCTAGTGCGCCACGTGGCGATCCCCACCGCCAGCCACCGCCGGCCCGCGAGCCCGACTCCACCGCCCAGCGCGTCCTCCGCCGGCCCGCGAGCCCACGGCGGGCCCGCGAGCCCGACTCCACCGCCCCGCGCGTCCTCCGCTGCCCGCGCCCGTCTTCGGCCGCCGGACCCCGTCAGCGCCGCCGCCTCGCCAGCGCGTCGCCCGTGCCGCCCGTGCCTCACTCCCCGTCACCGAGCGCCTCCCGCTCCCGCCTCCGCCGCCGGATCTTCTCCGCCGCCGGCCGCCGCAGACCTCCTCCGCCTCGCCGGATCCGCACCACCGCGCCGCCCGCTCCGCCTCCAGCGCCATGACCCCGCCGGCCTCCTCCTCTCCATCTCGCGCCCCGCCGCGCCTCGTCCGCTCCGCCGTCATCCCGGCGCCGCCACGGGGCCCCTCGGCCAGATCTCGCCGTGCCCTCGCAGGAGGAGCTCGTCGGCGCCGCCGTCCTCGCCGGATCTGGTCAAGTGGACCAGATCCACCACCTCGCCGAACCAAACGCGGCCCCGTCCTGGGTCCTCCCCATCCCAGTTTCCCGCGAGGTGAAAATCTGTTGTCCCTGTTGCTCTACGTTCTGGTGTCCTTTTCGACATGCCATATCTCCTCATCCGTCAATCCGTTTTGCATGTGCATTATATCAAAATGTTCGCTGTGAGATGCTCTTCATTTCATTCCATTGTGTCATGCTTGTTTGAGTCCATATTGATGCCATTATCATCGTTGCAAGAGTGTTATATGATGTTAACGGTTGTCTGTTATCAGAACTTGCTGTTGTCTTTTTCGTTGCATTTTGTGTGTGCATCCTATGAGCTTGATGTATACATGTGTTTTGAACTACATCATGTCATCTTTACATTAGTGTGACACATGTATTTTTGTGAGTCTTATAGTGAGTGCATTGACCTCGTGAAGTAGGGTACTTGTTGTTACTGTTTTGCTAGACTGAATCCGCTATATCATGATGCTATGTAAACCTGCTGCTACAAGTCATTATATGCATAATCTGGAGATGTTCACTAAGGATGTTTTGTTATACATGTCATCCTCTATCCATCCATGCCCCTGATTGCATTTATAGCCTGCTGTAGCTTGTTGTAATCTTGCTCTTAAGTTGCTAAATAATGTTGTTGTCAGCCTGTTAACATTAAGTTCAGTTTTGCCATGAGCTTTGCTAGTGATCCTTGCACCCTATGAACTTGATCTTGCCATGCTTAGCTCCATAAACATGTATTCTTATGGTTGGTCACCTTGTCATGCCATGTATTGCTCTGTGGTGAGTGGTACACGATCACCAACATGCCTACTTATTGTTGTTCCTGCCATGTCTGAATCTGTCATATCACTTGCCATGTTTGCATGGATCCTACCATCTTTTCTGTTGATCTTTGGAATTAGTTCAGTAAGGGAGATTTGTTCTTTGTCTTTAGTATTAGAATGCCATGCCTTTGTTTGTCATTATAAGTTCCTGTAACATGTTATTTGATAGCTCTAAACATTGCAGCCTGATGTTATTTCTACCAAGTCGGTAAACTGTTATTATTTGCAATCTTGCCATGTCCTTTTGAGCATGTTATATTGTTTTCTGGAGATAGCTCAGTGTTCATGTTTTGTCATGCTTTACCTGTACATCATGCCCATGCCTTTTGTTCTTACATTGAGGTGCTGTAGCATGTTGTTTTGATGCTTGGAAGATGCCTAGTTGCTGTTTTGAACAGCTTGTCCTTAAACTTGTAGAGTGTATGTGTTGAACCGTTGCTCCGTTTTGAGTGTGCTCTATATGAAACTTGCTTGATTTTGCATGAAGTTTCATATTATCATGTTGCATCCTTGTTGGGAGGTGTTTGCTTGATGTTTGGATGCATTTAGCGTCAATGCCATGTTTGACTTGTTTTGCTCATATCTTTTAGGCCGTAGCTCCGAACTAATTGAACTTTATATGTAACTTGACTAGAATCTCGTGTACATCATCTTGGTGCATCTTAACTTGCTGTTTAACAACTTGAACATAAGGTTTATTCAGTTCTGGACCAATTTCTAAATTTCCATATGAGGACTTACCGGAATTGTTATATGTTGTTTCCGGCCTCATTTAACCTTGCTTTGATGTGTTGTTCTTGTATGCATCATATCTTGCCATGAGTAGCTTCATGTAGTCTTGTCTTGCATCATACTTGGTTGAGCATCATGCCTTGTTTATGTGTGGTGTGTTTACCATGTTGTATGCTTCTTCTCGATAGTTCCCGTTTCGTTGCGATCGTGAGGATTCGTTCATCTACGCTTGGTTCGTCTTCATGGCTTCATCTTCTTCATGGACTCGTTCTTCTTCCTTGCGGGATTTCAGGCAAGATGACCGCTACCCTGGATCTCATTACTATCATTGCGATGCTAGTTGCTTCGTTCTATCGCTTTGCTATGCTACCTATCATTTGTTCTTCAAGCCTCCCAATTTGCCATGTCAGCCTCTAACCTTTTCACCCTTCCTAGCAAACTGTTGCTTGGCTATGTTACCGCCGTGCTCAGCCCCTCTTATAGCATTGTTAGTTGCAGGTGAAGTTGAAGATTGCTCCATGGTGGACAGCAATTTGGTTAGGATATCACAATATCTCTTATTTAATTAATGCATCTATATACTTGGTAAAGGGTGGAAGACTCGGCCTTATGCCTGGTGTTTTGTTCCACTCTTGCCGCCCTAGTTTCCGTCATATCGGTATTATGTTCCTGGATTTTGCGTTCCTTACGCGGTTGGGTGATTTATGGGACCCCCTTGACAGTTTGCTTTGAATAAAACTCCTCAAGCAAGGCCCAACCTTGGTTTTACCATTTGCCTTGCCACCACCTACTTTTCCCATGGGAGTTGCTCTCTCGAGGGTCATCTTTATTTTAGCCCCCCCCCCCGGGCCAGTGCTTCTCTAAGTGCTGGTCCGAACCGAGCAGCCTGCGGGGCCACCTCGGGGAAACTCGAGGTCTGGTTTTACTCTTAGCTTGACTTATCTGGTGGTAACCTGAGAACGAGATATGTGCAGCTCCTATCGGGATTGTCGGCACATCGGGCGGCTTTGCTGGTCTTGCTTTACCATTGTCGAAATGTCTTGTAAACCGGGATTCCGAGACTGATCGGGTCTTCCTGGGAGAAGGAATATCCTCCGTTGACCATGAGAGCTTATGATGGGCTAAGTTGGGACACCCCTGGAGGGTATAAACTTTCGAGAGCCGTGCCCGCAGTTATGTGGCAGATGGAAATTTGTTAATGTCCGGTTGTAGATAACTTGACACCAGATCCGAATTAAACGCATCAACCGTGTGTGTAGCCGTGATGGTCTCTTTTTGGCGGAGTCTGGGAAGTGAACACGGTTTTGGGTTATGTTTGACGTAAGTAGGTGTTCAAGATCACCTCCTGATCATTGCTAGCTTCACGACTGTTCCTTTGCTTCTCTTCTCGCTCTTATTTGTGTATGTTAGTCACCATATCATGCTTAGTCTCTTCTGCAACCTCACCACTTTACCCCTTCCTTACCCATTAAGCTTTGCTAGTCTTGATACCCATGGTAATGGGATTGCTGAGTCCTCGTGGCTCACAGATTACTACAACAACAGTTGCAAGTACAGGTTATGCGATGATCATGACGCGAGAGCGATGTTTGCTTGTTTCGGAGTTCTTCTTCTGCTTATTCTTCGATCAGGGGATATGTTCCAGGTCGGCAGCCTGGGCTAGCAAGGTGGATGTCGTTGAGTTTCTGTTTGTGTTTCATCCGTAGTCGGATGGTGCTCTTATGTAAGATGATGTTGTATTCATGTGGCATTGTATGCCTTTTGTATGTATCCCCATCTATTATGTAATGTTGATGTAATGATATCCACCTTGCAAAAGCGTTTCAATATGCGGGTCTATCCTTGGTGGAACCTTCGAGTTCCTCTTGGATAGGGTCGCATATTGGGCGTGACATTGGTCCACATTTCCAATAGCACATCGTGGTCAGCTTTAAGCTGCTCTTGCTTCCTTTGGAGGCTCCTTGCCATGGCCATGAGCCGTCGCTTGAAGCGAACTTGCTCCACTGGGTCTGCAGGTACACCGAACTCATCATTGTCGAGGCTTGCCTCCTCGTCGGAGGGGGGTGTATAATTGCCCCTCTCCAAGTATCTCATTGTGACCGGTCCGGCCTGCTTAAGGTTAGGCTGCCCAGGGCTGTATTCCTCTTCGGCACCATCCGGACTACTTTCGTCTCTGGGGCCGGTGTTGATGTGGCGGGGCTTGGAGTGGCGCCAATGACGCGCACGTTTTGCATTTCTCCCTAAGGGGTTGTCCTCCGTTGCCTCGCCGCCATTGGTTTCCTTTGGAGTGTCTACCATATATACATCGTATGAGGAGGTCGCTGCCCACCGCCCTATGAGCGGTGGTTCCTGTAATTCTCCTATATCGTCGTCCATACCGTCGATGTCTTCGGAGTCGAAGTCAAGCACGTCGGTTAGATCCTCGATCGTGGCAATGAAGTGGGTGGTGGGTGGGCAACGAATTCCGTCGTTGTCTGCTTCCCACTCGAGCCGGATACAGTTCGGCTCGGAGTCTCCTGACAAAGAGAGAGACTTCAATAAGTCCGGCATGTCACCAAAGGGCGAGTGCTGAAATACGTCCACCGCGGTGAACTCCATCACCGGAGCCCAACCGGGATCAGCGCGCTCGGGGACGCGCGGACTGGAACTTACATCCGGATATGAATCCGGGGGTCCGGAATCACAGGCTCCCTCAAAGGTGAGACCTGTGTTCGGCTCCATCGCCGACGAGGGTATGGCCTGCGGGGCCGGGTCCAGCCCTCCGTCCTTAGGCAACGCAATCTGCCCCGGATTCAGATCCGAGGCTTATACTTTGGCGATATCCCACGCAATGTCTGACAGCAGGTCCAAGCCGTGCTCATCGTGACTGTTCGGCGCTTCTGGCGCTGGCCCGAATCCGTCGAAGATCAAGTCCCCACGAATATCCGTCGTGTAGTTCAAGTTCCCGAACTTGACCTGGTGGCCGGGGGCATAGCTATCGATCTGCTCCAGGTGGCCAAGCGAATTTTCCCGCAGTGCGAAGCCCCCGAATACGAAGATCTGTCCGGGGAGGAAAGTCTCGCCTTGGACAACGTTGTTGGTGATGATTGAAGGAGCCATCAAGCCTGACAGCGACGACACAGAGGAACTCTCAATGAAACCACCAATGTCTGTGTCAAAACCAGCGGATCTCGGGTAGGGGGTCCCGATCTGTGCGTCAAGGCTGATGGTAACAGGAAGAAGGGACACAGATGTTTACCCAGGTTCGGGCCCTCTCGATGGAGGTAAAACCCTACTTCCTGCTTGATTGATATTGATGATATGGGTAGTACAAGAGTTGATCTACCACGAGATCATAGAGGCTAAACCCTAAGAGCTAGCCTATGATGGTATGAATGTAATTGTGATCGGCCTTCTGAGGACCAACCTCTCCGGTTTATATAGAAACCGGAGAGGTCTAGGGTTTACATGGAGTCGGTTACAAGGAAGGAAATATAATATCCAAAACGCCAAGCTTGCCTCCCACGCAAAGGAGAGTCCCATCCGGACACGGGTCGAAGTCTTGAGTCTTGTATCTTCACGCTTCAATAGTCCGGACGTTGTACACAGTCCGGCTGTCCAGATACCCCCTAATCCAGGACTCCCTCAGCGGCTAGAAGCCGGGCTATTTCTTCTCCGACTACTCTTCTCTTCTCTTCTGACAGGCGGCGCAAGGGCTTCTTGACCGGCTTGGCGTCAGATCGGACATGTAGCTTGTGCTCCACGAAATCCGTCGGAACACCCAGCATGTCTTTGGGAGACCCTGTGAAGATGTCCCGATTCTCATGGAGGAAATCGACGAGCTCGCTTTCCTATTTTCTATCCAGGCATGTGCCCACGACAGCGTGCCTCTTCGGGTGCTCCGAGTCCAGAGGTATCTTCTTTGTTTCTTTGGCCAGCTGGAAAGAACATTGAGCCTCATATTCCTTGGGGTCGGGGGACAAGGCCGGTTGCTTGCCGGCCATGGCCACGACTCGGTCCAGCATCTTCTTCTCTTCAGCAATCACGAGGGACTCGGCCAGCCAGCTGCTGGCTACCGCACACTCAGAGGATTTCTTGTAGTCTCCGGCTATGGTGATGATGCCCTTGGAACTCGGCATCTTCATCTTGAGATAGGCATAGTGGGGCACAGCCATGAACTTGGCCAGAGCAGGTCGGCCAAGCAGTGCGTGGTAAGGACTCTCCAGATCCACCACTTCAAACCATATTGCTTCTCAGCGGAAATGATCTTTTTCTCCAAAGAGAACATCTATCCTGATCTTGCCAATTGGTGAGCAGGACAGGCCGGGTACGATTCCGTGGAACATAGTCCGACTAGGCATGAGCTGCTTCGTCTTGATGTTTAGCTTCTCCATGGTGTCACGGTACAGTACGTTGATGCTGCTCCCGTCATCTATCAGCACGCGGGAGAATTGGGCAGCTCGCCTTTCTGTCGCGAGGGTGGCATCCAAAACCAATGCATAGGAGCCGGGAGACGGCATCACCTCTGGGTGATCGGCCCGGCTCTAGCTGATAGGCTTCTCCGACCAGTGCATGAACTTGGGGTTGTTGGAGGCGACCGTGTTGACTTCTTGGTGCTGTCGGCGTAGGCTGCGCCGATCTTCAGGCTGGCTTGTAAAGACGACATAGGCGGCATGCTCGTCGGGGAACTCGTCTTGAACAGCCCCGACCGCTGGCCGAGCGGCCGACTGTTGAGGGGCTGGAGGCGGCTGACCAGCAGGTGGAGGCGGCACTAGCCCTTCGCCCTTGGAGATTCGTGTGAGCCAATGGCACTTCCGAGTCATGTGGTTGGAGGCCTTCGCGCCGCTGTGGAACTTGCAGGGGCATCAAGGGCTTGCTCGTAGGAGAAAGCCGGCTGCCAAGCCGGCCTGCCGCCCTTTTTCTTCTTGGGCACGGGCCGCCCTTCGGGTTGTTCGTCTTCAACTGTGGCCACTTGCCGACTGGTGGAAGTCGGCATAGGAGCCTTGCGCTTGTTGTCGTTCTGGTACGGGCGTCAGTTGGAGTCTCCAGCCGGCGTCTTGGGAGCCGGAGCGAGCACCTTCCCGGAGGCGTCTACTCGGAGCTCGGTCTTCATTGAGGAGTCGGCCGTGGCATACTTGTCTGCAATGACCAGCAGCTCGTCGAGGGTAGTCGGCTCGTCACAGAGGAGTCGGTGCTTGAGGGGGGTGCCTTCTCGGCACCCGGCGGTGAAGTACTCTATGGCCTGAACCTCGTGCACCCCCTCGCAGGAGTTGCGGAGCTCGGCCCAACGCGTGAGGTAGTCGCAAGTTGATTCATTGGGCCCTTGAATGCACAAGGAGAGCTGTCGGGGCTTGGGAGCCCGTTTGTAGGTGCTGGTGAACTTGCGAATGAAGGCTTCCGTGAAGTCTAGCCAGCTGTTGATGCTGTAAGGCTTGAGGCTGTTGAGCCAGGTGCGCGCCGTGCCTTGGAGCATGAGGGGGACATATTTCACGGCAACACGCCTGTTGCCATTTGCTATGCGAAGTGCGGTGGAGTAATCGATCAACCAATCTTCTGGCTTCACGGAGCCGTTGTACTTGGGCGTGTCTCTCGGGAGCGAGAACCCTTTGGGGAAGGGCTCGTCGCGGATGCGGGGGCCGAAGCAAGGCGGGCCGACATCATCGTCTTCTTCTAGCGCCAGGGATCGCGCTAGGCGGTCGATCCGATGGCGGGCATCATTCTCGTCGACTCCTTCGAGGCGGCCTAGTCGGCCGCTGAGAGTCGGATGCGTGACAGGCGGTGGGGTGGGGTATCTCTCCCCACGAGGTGGAGAAAGAGGCGGATCGCCTTGTTGCTCCACATCTCGAGGGCGGCCTTCGGTGTCGCGCTCGATGGTGATTCGAGTCCGACTGCGACTAGCAGTCGGCTCCTTTTTTTGCCTTGCGCGGGCGCTGCCCGTAGTCGGCGTTCATGACGTCGCGCCGTGCTCTCGGCGTGGGGGGGGGCATTCCAGCATGGACGCCAGCTTCATGCCGCTCTACGGCCGCGTCGATCAACTGCTAGATGGGTCTGGTCATGTAGGGGAGCTCGTCGGCCCCTAGTCCATTCAGCTCGTCTACGACCGACTGGGCATCGCGTAGGTTCTTGAGAGGCATGGCGTAGACTGGGCGTTCTGCTCCCAGCATGTCAGCGATGGCCGCGCCACGCTTCTTGACAATGCCGGCCCGGCTCGGCCCGTTGGGGGGGCGTACCGAAGGCGGCGTGGTCGACTTCATGCTAGTGAGCCTCAGTGAGGCGTCTCATGGTGGCTATTTTCTGGCCCTCTGCAATGAGAGCAAGGCGGCGTGCTTCCAGCGCCTCGGTGTCGGCGTCGCCCAGGATGGGGGCTGATAGGTCATGCAGCGCCGCTTGCAAGGCATCGTGGGCGTTCTCGCCAGAGGTGACGTCGTGGCTGATGACTAGCACCTCGGTGACGGTGCTGTCGCCGCTGTCGGCTCAAGGGAGAGGGTCGTCGAAGACCACCACGTTGGTGGGGAAGGCGTCAAGCGATGCCGTGTCGGAGTCGACAAGCATCGGGTCGGTGGATCCAACCGACTCCAAATCCACAGCAGGCTCGCTGGAGATGTGGAGTTGGTCATGGAGGCTGACGAGGCGGCTCTCAGGGCAGCCCGTGCCAGCGTCGGATGCGGGCTCGTCGGAGATGCGAGCCTCGCCAAGAAGATCGGTGAGGCAGCTCATTGCGTAGGCGTCGTCGACGCCTTGCAGCGCGTCGGGACAAGCGCCATCGGGCGTGCCGGGCTGGCTATGCTCGCGGGGCAGGAAAAGGGTTCCCATCCAGAGCAGGTCTCCGGAAGATGGTGCACCTGGCCCCACGGTGGGTGCCAAATGTCGGGTGGTAGGTGCGTCATATGCCAATGGGTGGCTTATCATTGTGGGAGCCAATAAGACATTGCCGGTGCCTGGAAACAGGATGAGGCGAAGACATGCACGCCGGCGAATCTTACCCAGGTTCGGGGCTCTCCGTGGAGATAACACCCCTAGTCTTGCTCTACGGGGTCTCCGCATGATCACTAGATCAACAAGTGGCTACAAGAGGCTCCTTGAGCTGTTTGGCGAGAGGAAGAAGAAGGGCAAGGCTAGCTCTCTTCTCCTCTCAAAGTTGTGTCTAAAACTATTAGAGTCCAACCCTTTGCATGGGTGCCCTGGGGGGTTTATATAGGCCTACCCCCCAGGGGTACAATGGTAATCCGACTAGGCGTGGGCCCGAGCCGTCAGTGTCTACATTCGCCGGCTTCTCCGCCTACTGCTGGGGCCCGCCGACTGGTGGGTCCCGCCGACTGCCGGCCTCCTGATAGACAGGTAGGTCCCACTGCTTGGGGGTCTTGTCGGGGGCTGGTTACTGTTGCCTCACTCTTGATGACGAGGGCTTTGTCGAGGTAAGCATGGCTACAGTGCCGCCGCCTGGCAGGCTCTCACTGTAGCCTTACCTCGTCTTGTCTCCTTAATGGTGCGCATAATTTGAGGGAGGGAGCGAGCCGGCTGGTGAGAGCCAGCTACGTCCCAGGCCTACTAGGGGAAGCGTGGCCGCCTTCGGGTGTCTCTCTGACCGAAGGGGCCTGCCGCCTACGGGCCGTACTGACGGCCTGTCGTGGGTGACGCCATGGTCAGCATGGCAACAGTGCCCCGCCGGACGGGTCATGGCTGCCCCGTACGGCATACTATGGCCATGCGTGCTCCGGGATTTGGGGGTGGCACGCTTCACTGTTGCCACGCCCCGTCCCATCTCTGTCATGTGGGTACAGACTTTGAGGGCACGATCTTGGCCGCCTGTCGGGGGCCGGCTTCTTGGAGTCGGTCATCTCGTGGTCGGCTTCTTAGAGTCAGCCCTCTCACGGCTTTCTTCATGAGGGTTTTAGAGCCGGGCCGCCTTCCGGTAGTCGGCTCATGGGATAGCCGGCCGGGGGAAGGCGTCCCCGCGTCTTGGGTGCTTGTAGGCTCGATCGGCCTATTATTTTTTGAAGAGCCAGGGGGAGCCAACTAGGCTACCCGTGGTCATTTACTCCGACAAGCATCACATTTATTATGTTACGGTATACCTATGTTACTATAACCATCTCTCTCTTCTTTAATTGTCTGCCACATAAGCATGTTTGCGAGTCTCAAGTGCATGATACTACTTATGTTACCCCCACTATGGCCAGCCTCAAGGGCCTAGCTAGCTATACGCGTCCTCCAAGGTAAAAAGTACTACTACTAGTACAACAATGAAAGAGAAGGCGAGAGGGTTAAAAAATGGAATACCTGGGTAGATGGTGACGGTCCGATCGTGGTAGATTGTGTGACCATGTTGCACACCAGTGGTACCATGGGTAACGACTGCTAAGATAGTTGATCCCAATATGCCAAAGTCAGCTACAAGGTTCCAGGTTAGACGGAATCGCGGATGCAAATGCACATCCAGGATCGGCGATCTTATTTTGATCGGGGGATGACTGGTCCCTGCAAAATAATGGAGTATCATTAGGGATGCAAATGATGGTTTGTGCATTCCATTTGTAATCTCCCGTACTGTAGGATGGCAACCAGATGAAAAAAGTCCCCTAGCTTGTCACCACGAAGATGCGGCCTAGATGGCGCACGGCGTCTTCGAACGCGTAGGGGTACAAATCTGCCGCCGCCAACATGCGCCAGCCTCTGCCGTTACTTCCTCTTGCATTGATGGCAATCCTTATGTCGAACACCACGATGAGATAGTAATCATCGTAGCCGCGTCGCTTTGTCAGCGGGTCCGCAATTGCTATCTTCTTCAATCTCATGTAGGCATCATCATACGTATTCAAGCTCAGCCAGTCTATAAGGCCGATCCCAATGGTGGAGAAGGGGTCTACCAGAACGGCCGCACTGCTGTGGATGTTGTGCAAAATGATGGTGGTATCCGGTCGGAGGTATATATGCAAGCCAATCTTCATTGGCACCGACCCAGACCTATATATAAGACGGTGGGCAGCAGAGAAATAACGGGATGGAAATGGAATAAGTAAGTACTACATGATCAAACTCCATTACTAACCTGCTCATCGGACAAAATCCGACTACCTCTCAACATCGGCAACTCTAGCGGAGTCAACATGCAACCATGGCCAGGGAGTGGTGGACTGTTTGAAGAATTGTCCCATAGAAGAACCTTCTCCTCGAGGACGCATGGAAGACCAACAAGCATGGCCTTTTCCCAAGCCTGTTTAAGCACCGTCTTGAAAAAGTTGGTGCAGGAAGCACCGAGTCTTGCGGCGGTGAGGACGTCGGAGCGGCGTGCGATTTCTCCCAAAGGATCGTCATCCAAGGTCTCCCAGCCCCGACAAGGAGGAGAACCGCCTGGCAAATCCATGGGAGCAGTGACGTACTGCCTTCTCTTCGGGGGGAGGGGAACTGGCGAGGAGGAGATAAGAGCGTAGTAACCGCAGGGCCTCGTCCCTTCCAACTATAGATCGTTCCTTAGCGAAGGGGTGAGGCTACTATTTACTACTAGTACTAGCATTATGGAACGTTATGGGATTGCATTATACTGTAAATAATAGCACTAGTAAGAAATTTTTGGCACTAGGTAGTAGTTTTTGGCGTGGATTAAGAAATTTTGGGTCTGTTTTTGCCATTTTTTGTACACGCCAACTAGTGTCAAAAAACGTCTTACATTATATGACGGAGGAGTACGTACTCGTACTGTAGCAGTACTAATACTACTTTTTCTCAACTATTAGTGCGATGTACTGTACTTCTAGTCTAGTCTAGTACAGTTCACCAGTTTTGAACTCTTGAATCTCAGGGCCAAGGAGCTAC
Source organism: Triticum dicoccoides (assembly GCF_002162155.2). NCBI lineage: Eukaryota > Viridiplantae > Streptophyta > Magnoliopsida > Poales > Poaceae > Triticum > Triticum dicoccoides. Next base: position 270,597,600 of record NC_041393.1, read on the forward strand.
AGTTGGAAGTGGAGGGTACTACTGTTCTCTAGAACCATCGCTGTACTATCAATGCAGGGAAAGTACACCTGGGTAGTGGCCTAGTGGGTACTCTCAGTGCTCTATTTAGCCGCTCCTCTCACGTAGCTGGCCTACTCAGCCGCTCCTCTCACGCACACACTAGCAGCCTGTTTATCAGCGACGGTTACTGCAAGGGCAGAACATTTGAGTTATTTGATACAGCGAGACTAGGCTTTTCACTTCCATTTGTGGAGGTGTAATGGATCTCGTCGAACTTTGTTAGTAGTTCCTTTTTTATGAATGAGATGAAGCAAAGCTTTTGCCTCCGTTTCAAAAAAACATCAAGAGGAATTTCTTTTATAGTAGAGCCGATAATGGAGTGAAGTCCATGCGTGCAACACCACAAGCTACAGAGTAGTAGTAGAGCACTTTACGTACATAGCCATATTGCACAGTTCCCAATGCCCCGCCAGGCCTTTCTGGATCCTTGGGCTTAATTGGGAGGCGCTAGTTTAAATTTAAATATGCTACTAGCTGATGAGGAAGCTGCAAGCGAGGTGCGGCTAGGGCGAGCACGCGAGCCACGGGATGCTGGGAAGGAAAACCCGTTCACGTGGCTAGGCTATCCAGTGCACCCAGATTGTGGTGCCGCACCTCCGTTTGACTTCAAAACTCAAACTACCTGTGTAAAATATTGGCTCACAACAAAGTTACTATTTAAAAAAAGGTCGCCCTGCGTTCGGCCGGGATCAAACCCACAAAACGAGGTATACACTCCCGCGACCACTAGGTAGTACTCGTTGGAGTACAACACAACCTAGAATTGCCTTTTGTTGCTAGTAGTACGTACATTGTTCCTTACAAGAAACCCCTAATAAAGCAAGAAACCACTAAAATGCTAAGAAACTACTACCACTTGCATACGTGGCAGACTTAAAATAAGACTACCTTATCAACTATTGTACATGCTCTTACCAACCAGCCCTACCAAGAAACGACTACTCTACAAAGTGTCATTATATATAGGCACGTTTCAACCCATGGCCCTGTTTGGATACATTTGTTGTCAATCTAACCCTGCCATCCAAACACCACTTTGGTTAGAGTTAGTTCAGGGTTAGAATCTAACTCTAACCTCTGACAGGGCCCATGTCGCCCATTAAGTCAACGCCTTCTATTCGATCGGGCGTTATGACTTGTGGGACCTACATGTCAGTCTACACAAAAATCCCTGAGTGACCTCCTACCTCCAGCCCGTCCACCTAGTCATCCTCGGCCATGGGACGCAGCTACCGCCGTCGGCAGAAGCCGAGGTCAAAACCGCCGGCGATGCAGACCCATGTTGCGGCAGCCCGGATGCCAGCTCCGTCGAGCTGCTTGTCTGCAAGGTTTACTAGCTAGATTGGCACGGCAGCGCGGCGGCTTGCTCGCGTGCGCCGCGCTAAGGCCAGCCATCTGGCTCGAGCGAAGGCCAGCACGGCGGCTTGCTCGCACGTGAGTCACGCTCGGGCCAACCTGCCAACCCGTGCGGAGGCCAGTGCGGCGTCCGGCCCGTCCAGCAGAGCGGCGGCCAACTTGCTCATCACCGGCGCCACCGACGAACACGCATCAGTACTGTTTGAAGCAATGTTCAGGAAAAATAATTATTTCAGGGGGAATAACAGGATAGAAGGTCAGATGTGGGTCCCTCATGTCAACGGTCAAACAAAATGTGTTGGTTTAAGCTGCCTCATCAGCACGGACGTGTGGACCAACCCTGTCATAAATGGGTTTAAATGAACCTAATCGTTAGGAGTACTAGGTACTAGTTTTTGGCATGGATTAAGAAATTTTGGGTATGTTTTTGCTATTTTTGTACAATAGATTCTTCCTAGGGCTGGTTGAAAGTGGTAGTTTTTTGTTAAATACTCTAAATATTGTAAGTAGGAGTGAAAGTTAAGCTTTGGAAGCCAATAAGCAAGGCTAGTTATATAGTGCATATGTGTACATGATTGAAAGTAAATATCAACCATGAGTTTCTAATATCTTGATGGAAAACTCGAAACTATGGAATACTAGGAAAATAAATGCATGGTTGGAAATACTAGCAATGTTCATGTGCGTTGCAACGAATCATAATTAGAATAATACTTATTCACAAACTTGATACAAAACACTCTAATTTTGATATACATATGTCACTAGAGATATATTGTGTTTCAATTAGAATATATTCCTTGGGCTGTTTTGGTGAGGTCAGGGAGGGATGTGGTTGGTTTTAAGAAACTAATTATGGGTTTTTCTGCAAATTGGTAGACAAGTGGGATGTTGGTGAGAAAAGGCAACAAACTTACCTCACAGTCGTTAGATGTAGATCTAATGGTCAGAAACGACAGATGGCATACACACCATCATCACCAACTTAGTCTTCTGTAGGAGTACTAGCAAGATCCGTGCATTGCATGGAACATTAAGATGCATTTTTTTATAAAACACTTGTTGTGATTGACCCTTGCAGGAGTAATCCCATGTGTAAAAACTAATGATATCTTGAGAAATATGAGATAAGGTGAAGAGGAGTGGGGTGTGGTGGTGATTGGTGGTCGGACTGAGCGGAGGCATGGGAATTGACGAAGCCGGCAGCGTCCACCAGGCCAGTTTGTTCCAGAGGCTTCCTTTCTTAATTGCTCAACAATGAGGTTTGTTGGAGATAAGGATGAACGAGGGAAGGCCTTGTCTACAAATGTGGAGAGGGGTGCGGGTATCTTTTAGTTTAATTTCCATCCGTCAGATATAGATCGGACGTCTATATTGCAAGATGGCACACGTACCATCATCACCAACTCGGTTTTTTATAAGAGAAGAAATATAAGTATGGAGATACAAACGTATTATCGATACTTGCTTCCGTAAACTAGCATCTACATTCTATTCAATGCCTCGGCATGTGGGGCCTTAGCACAATGACTTCTTGACTGTGTAAAACAAAGATTTTCCCGTCGCCGATAAGGAGGGGGTGACGGCAGCATGATTTTTGGCTTGCTCTAGTCCTAGTAGTCATACTAGGTGGTCTAAGCACGTGTAGATTTATTCTTTTTCATGTCTCGAGTTCGCCGCACTGCCACGACTGTTGATGAATAGACGGTAAGTTATTCACACGGAAACCCTTGTTGAGCGTGTTTGCAAGAGAGAGAGAGACAGTGTGCGTGTGTGATATGTTAGAGACTGAGGCAACGAAACAGATTCTTTGTGTCTATGTGTGTGGAGGATAGAGAGAGACATGTCATGGGGCTTTGTGTTGTGTAACATGGAGACACATATACATAATTAGAGAGTGAGTGTGTGAGATACACATGCGGACATGGGGAGAGATGAGGATCCAGATAAATGGGTGTTTGTGCGTGTCTGTGTGCGTTTGTGCACGCATTTGTCTGTGAGAGGGAGTGTGTGTATGTGGAGTAGAGAGACCACGAATGATGTAAACCTAGTATAAGGGAAGGAGGAATGGTGTGACATGTGTAGTAGCGGGATAGCATGGGTGCGGGCGGGGGAGAAGACTATTTGGAAGAGATATCGAGTGTGTGTGTGGGAGAGGGGTGTGAGAGCGTGCGAGAGAGAGAGAGAGAGAGAGAGCTAGCGACGGAGAGAGAGAGCGAGAGACGAAGAGAGGGGGCGAGAGGGGTCGTTTGTGTCCATAAATGGCATATAGATAGGGAGACAATGTTGATGTTGTTCGAAATTGGCCTATGTACGGAGACGCAAGGGAAGCAAGTCATCGTGTGTGTGATAGGGACTTCATGAGAGATCTAGAATAGATGGTGTAGAGAACAATGTGTGAAATCAAGAACGATGATACATTAGGGGGCTATGGAAAGAGTCACGACATATATGTATACAGGGAAGGAGCCGGGGCGGGTCCACATGTGGGAGAGATAGAAAGAGGAGAGTGGTGCAGAAGGAGACAAAGTGTGCTTTTTTGCAGTGGGGGTGGTGTGTGAGGTGAGTGCGCGAGAACCACATAACTAGGGAGATAGACGTTTGGGGGCGACGTTTTGTGTGTATGGTAAATATACACTCTACATAGTGCATGTGCTTGGGAAAGAGAGATAGCGGGAGACCTAGAGAGTGAGGGAAGAGATGTGTGCATGCCCGAGAGACAAAGTGATATAGACCTATATTGGGGTCCGGACTTTAGAAGAGAGATGGGTGTTAATGTGCTCGTGTGTTGGTGTTTGGGGGAGAGAACGACTTCTCTATGTGTGTGTGGGGGCGAGGGGGGGAGGGTTGGCTTCAGATAAAGAGTGAGGTGTCTATATTTGAGGGACTTTAGCATAATGAGATATTGTTCACTCATGGTTGATCAATTTGTTTCACAGTTTGGACTATGAGATAACGACACTTTTCAACATGCGTGATATACCTTGATGTACCAGAATTACAAACCTAAGATTGGAATTTTGGAATTTGACTCCATCATTAACTTTTGTAATTAATTTAAACGGAGGTACATTTTTTAAGCCGGGATTTCGTGATTTCAAATTCATATATCAAACCTAGAGATATACACATACGGGCATGTTCAAACTTTATAATCATCCACTTTATTCACACACATACACATTTTTGCTTTTGTCATCATATTTAGGATAAGCACATTTGGAATTTCATTTGAATTGGACCGTATGATGGTATTTGCTTGTAGTAGCTCAATGATCCATATTTGAATTGAATGGACAATCTAAGTTCCGAGTTGGAGACATTGATTTTCAAAACTTGCACTTTTTTTGTGTGCAAAACAAACAAATTGTCGGCCATGATATCATAGTCGGCCGTACAAGAGCAGAACACCTATAATTTTAGGCGCCAAAAGCTTTCAAACTTCCCGCTCACATTGAAATATCACGCACCCGAAAGTTTAGCCCTGCGGTATTCCTGTTTTACCCCTGCCACATGAACGGAAAAGGGCTGCTTTGGTAACTCCATTGTTTTCCCCTCTTTGCCCCCAACATTCTTCCCCAGAGCCCCTCCCATTCCCCTCCCCCCCAACCACGGCAAGCCGCCAAATCTAGGCCTCCGCCGTAGTGGTGGACCTCACACCCCGCCGGATCTACCTTCCGCACCTTGGAACCCCCAACTGCCAACTCACCACTTCAGCGACTGGCTTGTCCACCGCTCCAGATCTCCTTGACCGCCATCATGGTCCACCGCACCGGATCTGCTTAACCGGCGCCCTCGTACACCATAGTGTAGGCCCTTCACTGACTCCCTCGTCCGCCCCTTCGCTGGCCCTTCATACAAGCCCTCGTCCGCCACAATAGATCCGCCTCACCGAAAGCACTGTACAACACGCCCGCCGAGCCTTCGTCCACTGCACCGGACCCGCTCCACGGACGCCATATTCAACTCCATCGGCCCTGCTTTACCGACGCCGCAGCCTCATCACGTTATTTCGATTTGTACTCCTTCAGTTTTTCTCTTTATCGTGCAACTATTCACTTACCACAGATGAGCTTTCTTGTATGTCAACAGGCGCTGCAACCGTAGCACCGGAGCCGCTTCAGCGACGGTGACAGCCGGCTCAAACTCAACCACAACATGAGCACCATCGACAATCCTTAGCTATGAAGTATGACAACAATACCCATACGTCGCCGAGAATCAGGTACTATTATCCAACGGTCGGCGCCTACATTCACTTTCCTAGCATAAGCACCACACCTTTGAATTTCTTCAGGGCATCATTCAGTTTTTCATGAGACTTGTTATTCTGCTTGCACCTGTAGGGCCATACTTCTGGAAGTGAACATGTTACATGTGCTAAATTACATACCAGTGCACATATAGTTAATATGCTTTAGCATTGTCCTAAGTACTCCCTTCGTTCCAAAATAGATGACCCAACTTTGTACTAACTTTGTACTGAAGTTAGTACAAAGTTGAGTCATCTATTTTGGAACGGAGGCAGTATTACTGTACTTCCTAGATATCACTACCTACTATTTTACTTCTTGAATGCTATATTTATGATAATGGTGTTGTTCTGATGCCACCTGTTGGTTCCATCAGACTGCTTAATGTTCTCTATGCTTAATTACACATCAGCAAACTAGCATGTGGTTCCGCTGCTTTTTGTTTGTTTTACCCTACATTTTCTGATGCTAGCTATTACATCACTGCTCCGAGCCTCTGTTCATTACTTGTTTGTGTGTTCTTGATCTTCCCAAGTTGCATGACTAATTTGATGCTTCTATTAATTATGGAGCTGCCAACCCCATCAAGCAAAATATTTGTTCTTTTGGGGCTGGCACCTCAAACAAGCATAAAAATAGAGGGAAGCAGATATATTGTCTTGTATGCACACACCCTTCTTTCATTAGTTTAGATGAACCATTGATGATCAATTCGGACCAGTGCGTGCGATTAAAATTAATTTTACCTAAATAGAGGGTGCAGAATAAACTACAACAACTAGAATTGCAACCACGGGATGCTGTCGATATCTTCAAAGAACATTGCAACAGCAGCGAGGCTTCACAGAAACATATGGTAAGCTAGTGTGTTTTAGTACATGTGAAATGTAATGCGAGTGGGCTGCTTTCTTGGCTTGTGCCCTCAACCTGTAATCCTACCAAATTACAAATAGTTCAGTTATCTGCTTTGCTGTATTGCTTGATTCGAATGCTTGTTTGTTGTTACTCTATACCTGAGTTGGCCAATATGTCAGAGTGCCTGTTGTACTATCGTAAAGAAATGCATGCCTATTTCATTTGAGTCCTTAACTTTTCCTCTCAACTTCATCACAAGACTGTCTTCGTAGTTTATATGAGGCCACACTGTTAAGTCCTTTCTTAGATTATTTCAACTGCTTAGATGCCTTGGCAACTTAAATATAGCGGTGATACACTCCCTTTCAACTAGGGATGTCAACTAGGTCCCATTTAATCCCGATTAAAGTCCACTAGTGGTATGATAGTTCAAAAGAGTTTTTGTTTTTTGAGGAAAATGAACTAGGGAGCTAGCAAAAAACTAACTAGATGGGACTGGCGGATGTCGTGTATTTGCCACTTATATCCCTAGTTTCATCTTACCATTTTAGTTTCTTTTCGGTTGATGCTGCTTCGAACCATTTAAATATAGCTTGCCATGCTCAGCAATAATTTGTCTGTCGTTTACCATGTAAGCTTACTGCATGGATCATATGATAACTATCTCTTACTTATGTCCAGCAGAAACTTTTCAGGATGTCCTTCACACTAGGACACAATGTACAACCCCAGAATCTATTTGTGGAAGCAGTGCGCCATCCATGTTACCAGATGGTAGCAGTTCAAAGGCAACACTGCCGGAGAGCAGTCTGAGCACAGATATTATAGTGCTTGAGGCTCTACTAGAGGCAGAAAGAGATGGTGTGGCTGCCATGAACTAGGTAATCTTTATCTTGAGTCTGGAAATTACGGAATTAGCGGCACGCATTATGCAAGCAACCCAAGAATTGGAGGAAGTAAGAATGTTGCATTTGAAGACGGAGGAGGTCCTGCTGTTTCTGCTATATGAAGCCCAGGGTAATCCCGGTTCTTCTTTAGATACTAGTTGAAATTGTCATTAGATTATTGTACTTGCATGTTGCAAGACCCCCTATGTTGTCCATGTGTTGTAATGATCTGAATTTTTTAGGCGAGGTAATCCTCGCTACTTGTATGATTGACATAAGGTGAACTGTTTTTCATGTCAGCATATTGTATTGGATGAAATAACTGTTTGACTCAGAGTGTATCCAACCTACTGAATTCGAAGATCACGGTATTTCTAAATCATAATAATATATAATGATGGAATAAATCTTTGTTGTGGTTTTGAAGAAATAAATAACAAAACATAGAATTATTTGTGGATATTCGTATCGAATACAAATTGGATTTGAATTTAGTTTGCCAGGGCCTAGGGCAAACGTGAATGCTAGTTCTACCAAGTTTTGAACGAAGCGGCTAAACACCCGCTATAATCTGTGGGCTTCCCGAAGCAAGTGTTTGCGAGATGGAAATTACTGTCTACCCCTGACACTTGACATCCTTATCGACCGGATTTACACTGTTGTCGATAGGGGTAGACTAGTAACTTCAATCAGACGTGACACGACGGCCTCTGAGCCCATTCAGACACGGTGGGCGCCAAACGTGGGCGGCAAAACACATTTGATTCAAGCTCTTTCAAAAGACATGTGTCTCTTCCTCCATTTTCCCATTCATACACGGTGGGCAGCAAAACAAACTCTCCTCATCCGAAATCGATGTAGGCTAATATTTTAAATATGGGCAGATGTGTAACTTCCCTCAGACGTGAAAGAACAGCCCTACCTATCAGTCTCGTTCATACACCGTGGGCGCCAGCCGTGGGTGGCAAAACACCCTCTCTCGCCCGAAATAGTTACGGGCAAATATTTGGGAGATGCGAGATTACCGTCCTATCCCCAACCGACGCGATGTCCGAAATTTTAAACGAGGAATAAGTTCGTAACTTTCCCACATTTCAGACAAGCGCGTCCCAAAGTTTGAGATCCCCCCCCCTCCCCTCCATTTTACCATTCATACACCGTCGGTGGCACGACAACCTCCGCACTGCGGCCAGCCTCCTCCGTCCGCCACCCCATCCTCCACCTTGCCGGAGCCGCTACCCCTACCCCGTCGTCCACTTCAAGAGATGGACGTCTCTCATCCACGGTGCTGGACCAGGATCCTTTCATCACCTCCTCTCTCTTCATTGGCACCGTCATCCACCTTGCCATTGCCGCTCCTACGACCGTCTCGTCACGGCAACAGAATTTATCCCCCGACCCGGCCGTCTGCCATCTAAAGTCTTCTTCCTTGTCGCCGACAGCCATCGCACCCGCAGCACCCTCAACGTATCATCATAGGCCTACACGGCGTCACAAGAGAGCTGGTACTCTTCCATATGTGCTTAAGTTATTGATCTCACCCAAAAAATAGATCGTAATTTGTTTACTGTACCTTTCTTGTCCGTACCAAATTGTAGTGGCTAGTTGAAAGCAAACATTGGTTGTGAAGTAGCTTTGTTCGGATTGCACCTTCAGATCCGCCATGGCACGGGCACTATACTCGTAAAGCTTCTGGTTTCCCCCCTTTATATTCATTACCATCATCGTAGGTGCTTCGTGTCATGCTAGCACTGCTCCTTAAGACCTCAACCCAAAGCTTACTGTTGAAATACGAATCTGATATGATGCTCATATCACTAAAACAGAGAACGTTTAATTGGTCACCTAAAGTTCCTATTTTCGTTTCGAAAAGCATGTGCGCCACCCACTGGTCCAGCTAGTTCCACTTTCCTGATTTTTCTCTTGATGCTTAGGGTTTTCCCCTTTTTTCTACTCTACTATGATCTACGTAGGTGCTTTCTGTCGTACTAGCATTACTCCACCCTTCAAGCTAAACAACACAACACTCAGAATTCGAAAGCTTAGTTGTTCAAATATGATTGTGATATGATACTGATATTAGTTAACCGACACATTTAATTGGTTAGCTAAAGGTCCCACTTGAGTTTCCAAATGCATGTCGCGACATATAGAGAGACAGCATAATTGCATTTCTTTGTCACTTGTTGACCATACTTTCTTGTCCATACCAAATCTTAGTTGTTATTTCAAAGCAAACATTGGTTGCTAACTACCCTTTGCGCGGTTTGCAGCTTCAGATCTGTCATCCCACTGCCACGGTCAACACTGTACTCATCATGCTTATGGTTTCCCCATTTTATGATGACCACTGCTCCACGGTCAACACGGTTTGCGTGGTTCGTGTCGTAATAGCACTGCTCCACCCATCGAGCTAAACAAGCTTAGTTGTACAAATTCATATATGATATTATTGCTGATATAAGTAAAACTGAGAGATGTTTAATTGGTTAGCTAAATGTTCCTACTTTAGTTTCAAAATGCATGTGAGCCACGTATGGAGACACCGGAAAGAATAGTATTTCTCTGTCCTGGTTCATCATGGGTGGCCAACCGACATTGTATTGAAAGACTTGTAGTATCTTCAATCTGCTTGCTCTTCTGCTCTTCTTTAAGATGACCCTCTTCTCTTGCGGTCGACTGATTAGGTCGAGTTGTTCTCCCTTAGTATATTTTGAATCTGTCAGGTCAGGTCGAGTTGTTCTTGTTTACTATATGTTGAAGCTGTCATCTGTGAAGTGTCATCACTTCTGGAGCTCTCATATTTTGAGTAGTAGGCCACATTATATTAATGCATACACCAAATTACAGCATGCATGGCATCCCTTAAAAGAATTGCAGAGATAGCACAAAGGGGTTTACAGGGAGGCAGTGTTGGATTAGAATCACTTCTGCATTACAAAGAAAATCTCACTTGTTTTTATGTTTTCATGCATGTCAGATATTGAACATTATCAAAATGAATATGAGAATGGCCACACGAGAGGAATATGGCGGAACAATCCACTGGCTAACAAACTTGGCATGGTGGAGGATGGCCTATCTTATTCACCCATCAAGGTGCTTGCTCTAACTTTGCAAAGTTGTATTGGTCGCACATATTTTGCATCTGACCTATTGCATTACTTCTACTTTGTTACACCATCTGCTTAGTTTAAGCATCATATATGAGTATATGCCATACCTATCCATTTTTTGTACCTATTCCATGTGTCGTCACACTATGTTTTTCCAGTCAAATGTTGTTCTTTCGTAATAGATGTCCAAAAGGAAGAGGGTGAGTGCAGATCCTCAAGGAGTACAAACTAGGTATTTGGAAAAGGTAGTGATACCTGTTAAATCAGATAGATCAGCAGCCACAGAAAACACAGGCCCACCCCGACTCCAATGGCCAAATCCCTATTAGAACTGTTGAGAGACCAGCATCAGGTATTGTCTATGATATCAATTCAAAATTTGAACTCCTAAATTTCTGCATGTGTCTTACCTTCTCTCTTGTATGAAAACTAATTTCAGATGAATCTCCTTGCTCAAAGGATCATACAATCTCACAACAATACTAGGCTTTACATTGCTCTTGTCAGTACCTCTCTCCCTTTTGCCTAGTAACGTTGTACTTAATTAATTGCTATTTGATTATGTATCATCAGTCTGCACCTGAGCTTCATTATCCTCTGTTTATTCCAACATTATTTGATCTATATTTACTCTTTGCAAAATGTAGAATAATGGCAACGCTTATAAAGAATTTTCTTTGGGGAATTTATTGAATTATCCTTCCATCAACATGGAGAAGGGCTTTGTCTAGCCCGTGTTAACATGTAATGTAAGTTCATCCTTCTCAAGCCTTCAAACTTTGTTCTAGTATATATTTGGATAGGCATCATTTCATCCACTGTTGTTTGCTTTGCTGTTTACATCTGATTGGATGTTTGCAACAACTACCAGTTTCAAATTTTAGTTGTAAAAACATGTTCCTTATGCAGAACAGATCCATTTATTTGCTTATATAATTGTGAAACCTGTTACGTGTCTCCTTGTTTATCTTTTAGAGTTGTATCTCTTATGCCAGGCAGAACTTTAGGGAAGATAGTGAGCCAAACCATCTTGAGGACAGTGAGATGACCCCAAGGTCCTGTCTTGATGAAGACAGTGAGTTGAAGCTACTCACCAGTAGGTGTGAGACAACATCTGTGCAGTCGCTGCCTCAATCAGTTCGACTTCTTCAGTCTCAACTTAAAGCGGAAAGGCTTGCTTCAGCTCAGCTCCGACTTGAAGTCAAAGATGCAATGAAGATGTCAGAGGACTGCCTTGTGCACCATCATGCCATACAACTATGGGTGATGCATATATCGTTGACACAACTGAGGTCTACTCAGCTTCTTCGGTTGTTTGGGGGGACCGACCTGGCCAGGCCTAGTGCCTTCTGAAGTGCTCTCAGTTTTGTATATTCTTTTGTCGACGTGTTTATTTGCACTGGTGGTGAACTTTGATGCCTAGTGGATGTAATATGTGTGATAGCCGTGATAGCCTGGCGTAAGTTGCTTGCTTATTTATTTCCTTGTTGTCTTGTTTATTTGTTTGCTTGTAGTCATTGCAGTTCTTTTTCCACGGTTTGCTAGTGGTTGCAATAACCTATTTTTTAAAACTAGGCCACAATAACCATGGGCTAATATTTACTATAGTGACACTGGGCCTCCTACGGGCCGTAGAAACAGTGGGCCTTCTACGGACCGTAGAAACAATGGGCCTTCTACAGGCCGTAGAAACAATGGGCCTTCTACGGGCGTATCATCAATGGGCCTTATACGGGCCGTATGATCAATTGGCCAAACATGGGCCAAACAGACCGCATTATGGCCGTAAACGGGCTAGAGTTGGAATCGTCCATTCATGGGCCGACCATAACGGGCTATTGTTAATAGGCCGTATTTGATAACGCTATGAAAACGGCCCAACGTATTAACGGACCACAAACGGGCCGACTGTAACCACGGGCTGAATTTGGCCCAAAGCAGAAAATGACAGTAACGGGCCGTAACTAAATGAATGCTGGAAATGAGCCCAAGAATAAATGGGCTGTGAGAAGGCCGAAAGATAACATGGGCTGGAAATGGCCCAACGGAATAACGGACCGTTAATGGGTATAAAGTGATACACTGTTCATTACGGGCCAGTTTCAGCACGGGCAGTTAATGGGTGTAAAGTGATACACTGTTCATTACGGGCTAGTTTCACCATGGGCCATTAATGGGCCAAGAGTTAAAAAGGGCCTCATATGGACTGAAAGACGCCATGGGCCATACATGGGCCATAAGTGAAAACAGGCTGGAATCATATTGGATGGCCCAAATGACGCTACTGGGCCTAATTCGGATAGGGCGTTACTGGCCTTGGGTTAGCGGGCTGTAAATGGGCTATGTGCAAACATGACATTAGCAGGCTTTCCATGGGACGGCCCGCCACCTTTTGACCAAGTCAAAGGGGCCGGCCTTTTCACAGGAATGGGCCTCTGTTGGGCCGTGCCACGTGTCAACGTATCATAGGCGCCTTCTATCCAATGAGTGGATGACATCTGTCCCAACGATGAGCCGACACGTGTTTCCTCTAGCCAATGATGATTTTACATGTGGAAAATCCCCATTGGTCGGGGCTGTTAACGGGTTATCGGATCCAAAACCCGACCTGATAGCTTAACAGTGTTCCGTTACAGTGGATGCCACGTGTCGGTCACCCTTGACGAAAGCACTTCTGTGACGCGCGATTTATCGTCATGGAAGTGGACACTCCCGTGATGATAATTTTGGTAATGTCATGGAACACTTCTACAACAGCACAGGTATGACTATCTTGATTCGTCATAAAATCGTCATGGATGTACATGCATGACAAAAAATGCGACCTACTGTGACAAACACGTATCATCACGGAAGTGTATTTTTTTGTAGTGATGTCTAGATATACATAGAAGAGCAGCAAGAACAACAACAACACAACAGCAATTAACTACATTTAATCGACTGATATTTGTAAAAATGTAATAAACTCCCTCCGCCCCATAATATAAGATGTTTATTCATCCATGCCATGATTATGTTGGATGTTATAAGATCTTATATAATGGGACAGAGGGAGTGTTGTACTACATCATTGTCCAAATGATGTTTAGTTTCTAATGTTAACTTGGTGCTTTTAGGTACATGTCATTGGTAAAGATCTGTGCTTTGACCCTCTCTACGTATGGGGAAATGATATATTGATAAACCAGCATCAAGTGAGAAAACAGATAAATATTGTTAGTAAAATGGGTTGATGGCAATTAAACTATTTGTTTACACTTTATCCAAGCCAACACTGAACTGCAGCATGGTAAGTAAGAACTCTCTGGCCTTCCTTTTACTGCCCATAGTGAGTTGTGTTAGATGACAATGTTTGAATCTTTTTCCTTTGCAGTGGTTCTCAAAGCAGTTTACTCAAGATTACCTCTCAAACTACATGATTCGTGGGAATGCAAAGGTTAAAGTATTTTTACTAGAAAACAATGACTATCTAGATGTCCTCATGAGTCATGAAGACAGTGAAGGATGGCTCCATCACAAGGGGTTGGACTAGAGTCGTGTGTGCCTTCTGCATGGAGGAGAGCACAATACAGGCATTCCGCTTCACCTTGTTCAGCAACCAGGATGTCTTTCACATCTTTCTTTACCGTGTTTATAGTACAAGTATACAACCCTGGTTTGTCATTCTTTATTTGGTGCTTATGTAATTCTTGAACATATGTATCAACCAATCGAATAATGCATTGGTTGTTGAACCTTATGGATATGAATAAAGTTGTAGCGAGCTTCCAAATTCAAATTTGGTATAATTTTAAATAGCAGCATTTAAATTAGGGTCAAAATATGCTCTGCATGTCGTTACGGTGCACATGGTCTGTAAAGGACAAACGTGTGTGATATGCATCATAATCCGACACGGTTTGCAGAGAGGAAACGTGTGCAACCATGCACACAGTTGCCGTTTGCGAAGCGTGTATGATGTCAGACAATATCACAAACGGTGAGAGCAAATTAAATGTTTGTGATAGTCGCCTTATCATACACGGTTTACAATAATGAACTGTTTCAGATGTTGTAGGCATTGTAAATGTTGCACCACATAATAGCATGTGAGATAGTTATCATGTACGACACTGGTATGACGGTCTGACGTTTCGTAATCCTATCCGACACTCGTATGATGATTAGGTAATTTTCTTAATTACAGATCGCATACGGTTCGATAGAAGTGAATGTGCATGATAGTCTCCTTATCACACACGCTTGACAATCATGAACTGTTTGTGATGGGGTACGCATCGTAAATGTTGCATGACATAATAGCATGTGCAATGGTAGGCCAACACACATGAGTAGCAAGGATGGAGCATTTGGGATATTCGATATATCACAAATAGTTGTGTGATGAATCGCGTTTGGGATAGATGCGGGCATCGCATATGCTTTGTTCTGGAAAATGTATGCATTACTACTCCCTATCCCTGACAGTTTCCAGGTCGTGTAGGAAGGACCCCCCCCCCATCGCACACATTGGCAATGCGGCGGTTTAAAATGCTGTCGCAGAAAGGGGTTAAAAACTATTTGTATAGCAGCTCGTTGTACCAGTGAACCTCTTACGCCTCACGATTGGCTTGATGTTGTGGTCGAGGGATTCTTTCCCGATTCCTCCATTCGTGGCGCTCCTCAAGGCGAGCGGCTTCACCTTGGTTCTCTTGTCGGAGTGCTTCTTCTTAGTTATGCACGCGACGGTTGCACTCGTTGACAGCGGGATTTGCTTCTCGAAGAGCACGTTGTGCTTCCAGCGCTTGTTCCTCACGATGTTGTTGTTCTTGCCGTAGCATGTCATCATCTTAGGTTTCTTGGTGTTGGTGTTGTGGATCTTACGCTTGGTCCAGGGCATCTTGTTATTGGCGATGATGTCGTTCGTGCTCATGAAGGAAGTCTTGCAAACCATTTCCATGGAAAGGGTTTTGCGAAGCTTGATGATTTTGATGGTCATCATGAAGATAAGAATGAGCTCCTGGAAGACTTGTGTCGAAAGAGGTATTCGTAGAGTGTCGACTTGAGTGGAACTGTCTTGATGAAGAAGATGTGGTAGAAGCACGGTTGACCATCATGGCACAAAACTCTTCCATTTGGATAGTAAGCTTGGCATCAAGGTAGTCCCGTGTTCTTGCTTTGATTGTCGCAAGTCGGTGGCGAGTTGTTCAATAAAATCTCCCAAAGCTTCACTTTCTTTATGCAAAACTCATTGAACACCGAAGAGGTGAACCTTGGTGACGAAGTCATTTGGTTCTTATTGCTCATTGAAGAGCGGGTTGGAGGTGCTCGGCCTATCCATCATAGTCAAATAGAGGTGAGCAAGAAATGAGAGAACAATACCAAAATTACCTTTTTCAAAGATTGAGGATGTATCGAGTATCACTCAATGTAATGTTATAATAGGATAATTGGTACCGGGTTTGTTTCTCACACCTACAAAAGTAAAGCTTATGGAGTATCTTAGTGAGGATAGTGGCACAAAATTGATGCAATTGTTAGTAAGATTCAATAATGTTGAAAGAGATTCACAAATTCGCAATTGAAACAAATAGATTAATAGCAATGGGTGGCACACGGAAAACACACACACGGATAGATAAGTGGGGTTGTGCAACCAAGGAATGAGCACAAAATGTGTTATCCACGAAAAAAGCTCATGTTGCAAAACTCTAGAGAGACGCTAGCTCAATTGCTCCAAAAGGTGAGATGCGACAACTTGTGCACAAGCTATTACAGACAAAACGTATTGACTTTCTATTCCAAGTATATTATTTTATGTATCATTCCCGGTGAACTCGCACACCATGATCCAAGATGATCAAATATTTTCTGCAATGTGGCGTGATGCTATGGCTATTGCTAACAAGCTCTTTGTGTTATTGTTCTTTTGCTTAAAAGCTTTTCTCTCTCCTTTTTTGATATGGACACTATGTGAAATGCTCAAACCAAGAGAGCAATTATGTATATGTGGGAACAATTTGCTGACACAAGATATGATACGATGATTGATGCACACAATGAAAGCTATGCGGAACGTGTATCACTAAAGTGCACAAGTAGTGTGGCCCAGAAATACTCATCGGCTAGTCTTGGTAGGCAAGTGATGCAAAAATGGCCCGAGGTTAATAATGCAATGGCAAGGAAGTATGCAAAGATGTTGTCGAGGTTACCGCCTTTGCTTCCGGTGGGGTGTCAAAATGATGAAGTGGTCATTGTCGATGGCGAATCTGTGGTGAAGTTGAGCGGCAGTGATGTCGATGATGAACCATTCCTAAGTAGTCGAAACATGTTAGGAAAGGGAAACCGTGCACTCAAATTCTCAAATGGCGAATGTGTCAAAATTGCAGTTGGTTGCGAAAGTCAGTGGTGGTTTGTAGAGGAAATGGTAGAAATCGGTCAAAATTTGGGGGGGGGGGTAGAGATGTTGGCTGCGAGGCGACGAATGTCCGGCCATCGGGCGGGATGTCCGGGCTAGGTCGATTGTCCAACTACTGAAATCTATGGATGAACTCTCGGGGAAGAACTTGAGGGAGAAAATTTTGTGGTCGAAATTGGGCAAATTTCTTGGATGGAACTAGTGGGAAGATGTGGAGAAGCTAGATCCACCTGCAACACTTTGAATCCATGGATCAAAATCAACAAAGCATCATCAAACCAACAAATCACAAAAAATTGGTATGGCTAGTTTTCTATGGATTTTTTAAATTGGGACAAAACAAACAAAATTAGGCTAGAGGGGGGTAAGGACTCCAAGATGTGAATCAACCTTGCTTTGATCCAAGATGTTGTAGGGTGAAACCCTAGTTCATGATCTTTTCAAACTTGGAGGGGGGGAGGTGAAGAACAATGAGAACAACAAGAGGAATAACTCAAACAAAACCCAAATCACACATCCACTAGAATAGCACACATGAGATCTGCAAGTATGGCACGAATAATCATGGCTAAAGCACAAAGGTAAGGTTCTTCTCAAATCCAAAGGAGATGAGGTCTTGATGATAGTCTTCTCCAAGAGGAGGTATTGATATCCACTTGGGGATCTTCTCCTAGGAGATCTTGATCTCCAAGAGGGGTAGATGAGCAAAGCTCTCTCTAGATAGTCTCATATACTTTGCTAACCCTAGCTAGGAGGAGGAGCGATCCTATATATAATCTTGGACGGTAAAAGAGAGGAGGATAGGGTTACATGGGTCTCTAGCCCGGCTATGCACGCACATGTGCGGGATGTCCAGGCTCGGGGCCAGATATCCGGTGGCTCACGAGGCCCTAGATGTCCGGGGCAGGGGCTAGATGTCTGGCCTGGGACTGGTCTAATTTCGGCAGGCTTCGGTGTCATGTCTGAGGCGGTCGGACCGGATGCCCGACTCTTGGAGCTTTTCCAGCGCTATTCTGCTGTTGCTGCTATCCCAGGGGCGCTGGATATCTATGCTAGTGGCCGGATGTCCGGCCACTGTAGCCTCTCCATGATCCCTTGTCGTGTTCCTTCATCCGCCTCCGTGGTAGCTTCATATTCATTCCGAGCATCTCCGAGGTGGTCTTCTTCATACCTGAGCACACATAGCATTTCCGCTTAAGGTAGTAGCCATGCCTCATGTGGTTCATATGGAAGCTCATTAAGGAGAGATGTCACCTCGGTCTCAATAGCTCTTGCACGTGTTCGTGTCATCGGTCCACTTGGCGCTTGAGGAGATGACAGTGAGTCCATGGGGATGACTGTGGGATGCTCTTCATCACACACACACACACGGAGAGTGGAATTGTGCATGTTAGAGAGAGACCTAACTGTATAGATAGGGACATGAGAAGGAGAGAGGTGTGTGTGTCAGAGAGAGAGAGAGAGAGAGAGAGAGAGAGGGAGGGAGGGAGAGAGAGGTGGATATAGCTAGAGAGATGGGTGTTCATGTGTATGTTGGAGAGAAAGACCTGGCTTGGTAAAGATTGTGTCCGTCTTGGGGTTAGACCTAGACAGACAGGGGAATGGAGGGACCTCGTGGGTGGTTCCTTCAAGGACATTGGTAAGATCTTTGACATTGGCAACACGATGGTTGGTGGGTGGGTGAAAGGGATCGAGAAGAGGTGTCTAGAGGGGGGGTGATTAGACACTAAGTACCAAAAGTTGCAGTTTTTAACTTCTTTAAGTTGGAGTGGAGTTTAGGCACAATTTTAGCAATCACAACACATATCAAGCAAGTATGCAAAGAGTATGTGAGCAGTGGAAAGTAAAGCATGCAACTTCCAAGAATGTAAAGGGAAGGGATTGGAGGATTCAAACGCAATTTGGAGACACAGTGATTTTTGAGCCGTGGTTCCGATAGGTGGTGCTATCGTACATCCACGTTGATGGAGACTTCAACCCATGAAGGGTAACGGTTACGCGAGTCCACAGAGGGCCCCACCCATGAAGGGTCCACGAAGAAGCAACCTTGTCTATCCCACCATGGCCGTCGCCCACGAAGGACTTGCCTCACTAGAGGTAGATCTTCATGAAGTAAGCGATCTCCTTGCCCTTACAAACTCCTTGGTTCGACTCCACAATCTTGTCGGAGGCTCCCAAGTGACACCTAGCCAATCTTGGAGACACCACTCTCCAAGAAGTAACAAATGGTGTGTTGATGATGAACTCCTTGCTCTTGTGATTCAAATGATAGTCTCCCCAACACTCAACTCTCTCTCACAGGATTTGGATTTGGTGGAAATAAGATTTGAGTGGAAAGCAACTTGGGGAAGGCTAGAGATCAAGATTCATATGGTAGGAATGGAATATCTTGGCCTCAACACATGAGTAGGTAGTTCTCTCTCAGAAAATGTATGCTGGAAGTGTAGGTTCGTTCTGATGGCTCTCTCCACGAATGAAGAGGAGGTGGAGGGGTATATATAGCCTCCACACAAAATCTAACCGTTACACACAACTTGCCAAACTCGGTGGGACCGAATTGATAAACTCGGTCGGACCGATTCAGCAAATCTAGTGACTGTTAGGATTTTCGGTGGACTGTCATGCAACTCGGTAGGACCGATATGGTTAGGGTTAGGGCATAACGTAATCTTGGTGAGACCGATTACACAAACTCGGTGGGACCAATTTTGGTAATAAGCTAACCAGAGAGTTGGTCAGGCAAACTCGGTTGGACCGATTACACAAACTCGGTAGGACCGATTTTGGTAATAAGTCAACCAGGAAGTTTGCATTGTAATCTCGGTAGTACCGATTGCTCAAACTCGGTGAGACCGATTTTGGTAATGGACATGCACAGAGAGATTACAATCCCATCTCGGTGAGACCGAGATCCCAATCGGTGAGACCGATTTGCCTAGGGTTTGTGGCAGTGGCTATGACATCTGAACTCGGTGGCACCGGATGGAAAGAATCGGTGGGGCCGAGTTTAGACTTTTTGGTTTAGGACATATGTGGATGTGGGAAAGTAGTTGAGGGCTTTGGAGCATATCACTAAACACTTTGAGCAAGCAAGCCATTAAGCAACACCTCATCCCCTCTTGATAGTATTGGCTTTTCCTATAGACTCAATGTGATCTTAGATCACTAGAATAGAAAATGCAGAGTCTTGATCTTGGAGCTTGAGCCAATCCTTTGTCCTTAGCATCTTGAAGGGGTTCCACATCCTTTAGTCCATGCCACTCCATTGTTGAACTTGTCTGAAACATACTAGGTAAAAGTGTTAGTCCAACAAGAGATATGTTGACATTAATTACCAAAACCACCCAGGGAGCACTTGTGCTTTCAATCTCCCACTTTTTGGTAATTGATGACAACATACACCAAAGCTTTAAATAAAGATATAGAGAATAACGAGTAAAGCTTTGGAAAGACATGTAACATGCATTGGCTCCCCCTACATGTGTGCAATCATGTGAATATGGAATATAGGAGCATGTGAATGCATAAGTGTGATGCCCCCGATTCAATTGTACACTAATCATGCACGCAAACGTGTACGATCAAGATCAGGGACTCACGGGAAGATATCACAACACAACTCTAAAACATAAATAAGTCATACAAGCATCATAATACAAGCCAGGGGCCTCGAGGGCTCGAATACAAGTGCTCGATCATAGACGAGTCAGCGGAAGCAACATATCTGAGTACAGACATAAGTAAACAAGTTTGCCTTAAGAAGGCTAGCACAAACTAGGATACAGATCGAAAGGCGCAGGCCTCCTGCCTGGGATCCTCCTAACTACTCCTGGTCGTCGTCAGCAGCCTGCACGAAGTAGTAGGCGCCTCCAGTGTAGTAAGAGTCGTCGACGGTGGCGTCTGGCTCCTGGGCTCCGGCATCTGGTTGCGACAACCAGGTAGAAAGGAAAGGGGGAAAAGGGGGAAAAAGCAACCGTGAGTACTCATCCAAAGTACTCGCAAGCAAGGAGATACACTACATATGCATGGGTATATGTGTAAAGGGCCATATCAGTGGACTGAACTGCAGAATGCCAGAATAAGAGGGAGATAGCAAGTCCTATCAAAGACTACGCTTCTGGCAGCCTCCGTCTTGCAGCATGTAGAAGAGAGTAGACTGAAGTCCTCCAAGCAGCATCGTATAGCATAATCCTACCCGGCGATCCTCTCCTCGTCGCCCTGTTAGAGAGCGATCACTGGGTTGTATCTGGCACTTGGAAGGGTGTGTTTTATTAAGTATCCGGTTCTAGTTGTCATAAGGTCAAGGTACAACTCCAAGTCGTCCTGTTACCGAAGATCACGGCTATTCGAATAGATTAACTTCCCTGCAGGGGTGCACCACATAACCCAACACGCTCGATCCCATTTGGCCGGACACACTTTCCTGGGTCATGCCCGGCCTCGGAAGATCAACACGTCGCAGCCCCACCTAGGCACAACAGAGAGGTCAGCACGCCGGTCTAAATCCTATACGCGCAGGGGTCTGGGCCCATCGCCCATTGCACACCTGCATGTTGCGTGGGCGGCCGGAAGCAGACCTAGCAACCTCCATTACAAAGGAAGTCACGTTACGCAGTCCAATCTGGCGCACGCCGCTCAGTCACTGACGTCACGAAGGCTTCGGCTGATACCACGACGCCGAGTGCCCATAACTGTTCCCGCATAGTTGGTTAGTGCGTATAGGCCAGTAGCCAGACTCAGATCAAATACCAAGATCTCGTTAAGCGTGTTATTATGAAGCAATCGCGAACGCCGACCAGGGCCAAGCCCACCTGTCTCCCAGGTGGTCTCAACCTGCCCTGTCGCTCCGCCACAAAGATCCACACAGAGGGCCGTCGGGACAAAGGTCCTTTCAGCCCCCAATCCGTGAATCACTCGCGGGTACTCCTCGAGCCGACCCGACTTTAGTCACCATCTGTAATATGTATATATGTATAGTATATACCCGTGATCACCTCCCGAGTGATCACGGCCCAATAGTATCGCAAGGCAGACTGACAAGAATGTAGGGCCAATGATGATAAACTAGCATCCTATACTAAGCATTTAGGATTGTAGGTAAGGTATCAATGACTGTAGCAACAATGACAGGCTATGCATCAGAATAGGATTAACGGAAAGCAGTAACATGTTGCACTACTCTAATGCAAGCAGTATAGAGAAGAATAGGCAATATCTGGTGATCAAGGATGGGCTTGCCTGGTTGCTCTGGCAAGAAGGAGGGGTCGTCAACTCTGTAGTCGAACTGGGCAGCAGCAGCGTCGGTCTCGTAGTCTACCGGAGAGAAGAGGTGGAAGAAACAATGAATACAATGCAAACAAATGTATATAGATGCATGACATGACAAGTAACGATGCTAGGTGTGCCCAATCGCGGTAGTAGGTGATACCGACGAAGGGGGAAAACATCCGGGAAAGTATCCCCGATGTTTTGCATTTTCGAGCAGAGGTACCGGAGAGGGAAAGTTGCGTGTTCGGTATGCTAGGGGTGTGCGGCGGACGAACGGGCTGCGTATCCGGATTCGTCTCGTCGTTCTGAGCAACTTTCATGTAGAAAGTATTTTCATCCGAGTTACGGATTAAAAGATATGATTTTCTAAAGATTTAAATTATTTCTGATTTTATTTATTTATTTAAATCCAACATTATCCAAAACAGGGAATGATGACGCGGGCATGACATTAGAGTGATGTCAGCAGGTCAATTGGTCGGTTGACCAGTCAAACCAGACAGGTGGGTCCAGTGGGACCCACATGTCATGGACGGGGGCATTAACAGAGTTTTAAAACTAACTAAATAGGCTAATTAGTGGGTGGGGCCCGGTAGTTAGTGAGAGATTAATGTTTAATTAACTAATTTAATTAATTAGCAAATTATCTATTTATTTTTATTCGTTTATGGCATGGGCCCCGCATGTCAGTGCCACTGGGCTACCGAGTTAGCATGTTGACTAGGTCAATCCAGTCAACGGGGCCCCCATGGCCCACTGGCAGTGACCCAGGGGTGGGGCCCGCCTAGCCACATCGGCGGACGGCGCCGGAACGACGCCGGCGAGGCAAAACGCGGCGGCGCGGCTCAGGAGGTGGCCGGAAATCACCTACAGGGCACCGTTCATCGAGTTTTCGGGCGCGTTCGAGATCTACGGCTGTGCCGCATCCAACGGTGGTGATTGTGGCGGCAGGGGTGACCGGAATCGAGCGCGGCGAGCTCATCGGCGGACGGCCAGAGTCGGGCGCGGGAGGAAATGGCGAGGCATCATGTTTGCGAAAGAAAGGGGAGGCCAGGCGAGTTATACGCGAGGCGGCGAACGCAACGGGCGCTGGCCCGTGACCATTTGGTCACCGGAGGCACACCGGCGACGAGCACAGGCGGCAGCATGTTCAGGCGCCCAACAGGTACGGCGTTAGGAGGCACGGGAGAGAGCGTGTGCTGGCGCGTTGGGCTCCTGTGAGCATCAGGAGCACGATACCGTGCTCAGGCGAGCACGACGGAGAGCATGGCCACGGCGGCGAGGCGATCCGCGGCGACGGGCTCACGACAACGGCACGAGGTAGCTACAGTGTGCAAGGGGCTTAACGAGGAGGAGTAGGAGGTGGAGGAGCTCACCGAGCAGCATGCACGGTGGCCTTTGGTGGATTAGTAGCTGCAGAGGGCGTCGCCGGAGTTGGTGAAGAACGGCGACGATCGGAGATGAGGAAGAAGGGAACCATTGCAGCAGTGCCTCTGAGCTTCAGCTGCGGCCACCGGTCGACGAGGAGGACGACGGCGGGGACGACGGACACGTTGGCGAGGTGAACGGGCAACGGCGGTCGCGTCTACTGCGAGCGGCGACGAGGAAGGCGCTCGGCCATGGCGGAGGGCGAGGAGCGGCGAGTGGATCTGAGGGGAGTGGGAGAGGCGCGGGGGCCGAGGGCGAGCGTGGGGGCGAGTGGGAGGCGGGATCGAGGAGGCGGGGGCGCTGGCGATCTTATCTTCTTGCGGCGCCGGCGAGGGGGTCCGATGGCGACCGCGCCCTGTAGCGGCGCGGAACCGAGGAACAGGGAGAGGGTGCGGTGCGGGGAGCTGGGCCGGTTGGGTGGCTGGCTGCTGGCTAGCTGGGCCTTTCGGCCCAGGGGGGAAGGGGGGGTTTCTTCTTTTTCCCTTTCTTTTCCTTTTCTTTTTATCTTTGTTTTCTGTTCTATTTAATTTGGGCATTTAAGTATTTTATAAATTTGTGTCATCTACACCATAATTGCCTATGCCATATTTGGCATTGTCCAAACATTTTTGTTTCAACTTTTGAAAACTTTATTTGTTGGCATTAATTTGAATTTGAATTTTGAAACGGTTTTGAATTAACCCGAGATTAACTACAGTGACAGAGGTGACGTGGCGCCATTAACGTGAGATTACTGTAGCATGATTATCCGGGCGTTACAAATCTCCTCCACTACAAGAAATCTCGTCCCGAGATTTAGGAGGTAGCAGGAAAGAGTGCAGGGTATTCATCACGCAGACGATCCTCTCGTTCCCAAGTGGCTTCATCTTCAGAATGGTGCGACCACTGAACTTTGAGGAACTTGATCGCCTTCTGGCGTGTGCGGCGTTCAGCTTGGTCAAGAATGCGGACCGGATGCTCTTTATAGGAGAGGTCCTGTTGCAATTCGAGCACTTCATGATCCACTCCTCGGATTGGGTCCTTGAAGCAACGGCGGAGCTGTGACACGTGGAACACATCGTGAACCTGAGAAAGGTTTGGCAGAAGTTCCAGTTGGTATGCCACCTTTCCACGCCTTTCGAGAATAGTGGATGGGCCAATATAGCGAGGAGCTAGTTTGCCCTTGATCCTGAAGCGGTGAGCACCCTTAATTGGTTTAACTCGAAGGTAGGCCTTTTCGCCAGGTTGATAGACCATGTCCTTATGTTTACGGTCATACTGACTCTTCTGACGCGACTGAGCAGTCTTGAGATTCTCGCGAATAATGCGGACTTGTTCTTCGGCATGTTGGATAATATCCGGACCGAAGAGTGGACGTTCCCCAGTTTTTGACCAGTTCAGAGGGGTTCGGCACTTTCGTCCATATAACACTTCGAAGGGGGCCATCTTTAGACTTGCTTGATAGCTATTGTTATAAGAGAACTCAGCATACGGGAGAGATTCCTCCCATTTCTTGCCGAAGGAAATAACACAAGCTCGAAGCATGTCTTCGAGAATTTGGTTGACACGTTCAACTTGCCCTTGCGACTGCGGATGAAACGCAGTACTGAATGACAGATGAGTTCCCATAGCTTCTTGGAAACTTGCCCAGAATCTTGAAGTGAATAAGCTGCCACGGTCCGAACTGATAACCAGTGGAATACCGTGAAGCGAAACAATTCTGGACATGTAGAGAGTTGCAAGCTGACTAGCAGTGATCGTTTCTTTGACCGCCAGAAAATGTGCAACCTTAGAAAGCCGGTCAATGAAGACAGGAATAGCATCATTACCTTTTTGCGATTTGGGAAATCCAGTGACGAAGTCCATTTCAACATGGTCCCATTTCCATTCAGGAATAGAGATAGGTTGCAGAGTTCCAGCAGGCCTTTGATGCTCTGCTTTGATACGACGACAAACTTCACACTCAGCAACATAACGAGCAATATCTTGCTTCATATTAGACCACCAGAATCTTTGACGAATGTCCTGGTACATCTTTGTACTACCAGGATGGATACATGGAGGTGTATCATGAGCTTCTTTCATAACTTTCTGAGTCATATTCAGGTTCTTCTCCTTACACGACACCACTAGGCGGCCTTTGAAGTACAAGGTGCCATCATCAACAATAGTGAATAATGAGGGCTTTCCTTCTTTGAGGTCGCGCTTAATCTTGTGGGCTTCATAGTCATAACCCTGTATTGTCTTGATGGAGCTCACAAGATCGGGTTCGACAGCCAGGGTATAGAGGGAACCCTGGGAAACAACACGGAGATTCATCTTGCGAAACTCCTCAGGAGGGGGAGCGAGTGCACCCGGAGGAACAATATGGAGGTTCAGCTTTCTGAATTCTTCAACAAGTGAGGGCTGAACTTTGTGAATCTGGAGGTGGTTGCAGTAAGACTTGCGGCTCAAGGCATCAGCCATTACATTAGCCTTGCCTGGGGTATAGGAAATACCCAAGTCAAAGTCTGCAACAATCTCCATCCATCTCTGCTGACGGAGGTTCAGGTCTAGCTGAGTAAACAGATACTTCAGACTTTGGTGGTCGGTGAAGATCTCGCAACGATTACCGAGAAGGTAATGTCACCACTGCTTCAGTGCATGAATGACAGCAGCAAGTTCGAGGTCGTGAACTGGGTAGTTCTCTTCGTGAGGGCGCAATTGCCGAGAGGCATAGGCAACCACTTTGCGCTCCTGCATTAGGACACAGCCTAATCCTTGACGAGAAGCATCGCAGTAAATGACGAAGTCCTTCTTAGTATCAGGTGGAGCTAGTACTGGGGCATAAGTCAACTTGTCTTTGAGTGCCTGGAAGCTTACCTGACATTTGTCTGTCCATTGGAACTTGACGCCCTTATGCAATAGGTTAGTCAGAGGCCTGGCGATCTTGGAGAAGTTCTCGACGAATCGACGGCAATAACTGGCGAGTCCAAGAAAACTTCTGACTTGCTTGACATTCTTCGGAGGAGTCCAATCAAGGATAGCCTGAACTCATTCAAGGTTGACGGCAATACCATCCTTAGAGATGACATGCCCGAGATAGGTTACTTCGGGAAGCCAGAATTCACATTTGGAGAACTTAGCGTATAGCTGATGCTCTCGTAGCTTTTCTAGCACAAGACGAAGATGTTCAGCATGTTCTTCTTCGTTCTTGGAAAATACCAGGATATCATCCAGATAAACCACGACGAACTTGTCAAGGTAATCCATGAATATATAGTTCATCAGGCGAGAGAAGGTGGCTGGAGCATTGGTTAAGCCGAAAGACATGACGGTGTACTTGTATGAACCATATCGAGTCACAAAGGCAGTCTTTGGGATATCCTCTTCACGAACATGGATCTGGTGGTAACCCAACCTCAAGTCGAGTTTAGAGAACACTGATGAACCAGCCAGTTGATCATACAGATCATTGATCCAAGGAAGAGGATACTTGTTCTGAATGGTAGCATGGTTAATAGGGCGGTAGTCCTGGACCAATCGGTTTGTCCCATCCTTCTTCTTGATAAAGAGAGAAGGTGCTCCCCAAGGAGAGCAACTTGGGCGAATGAAACCACTTCGAAGAGATTTGTCGATTTCCTCCCTTAAGCTCAGTGAGTTCATGCGGCGGCATCTTATAGGGCCGTTTGGCTATAGGAGTGGTTCATGGTTTCAAGTCGATGATGAATTCGACAGCTTTAGCAGGGGGAATCCCTGGAAGTTCTTCAGGAAATACGTCTTGGAATTCGCAAACAACAGGAATGTTTTCAATTCCCTCGAGGGGTGCAACGTTCAATGCACTCAAGGCATAAAGCCTTGCCTCGGCATTCTGAACCAGATGAGCATTGTAGCTAATTATTTCATCAGAAGGGTGTAGCAGATGGACGGTCTTAGTGGCGCAAACTATAGAAGCAGTATGCGCTTTTAACCAATTCATTCCCAGAATGAGATCAATGCTACAGGACTTCAGTACGATGGGAGAGACAAGGAATTCCAGTCCTTCGATTTCAACGGGGACGTCGTTGCAAATCATGGAGGTCCGACATTGGCCCGCAGGGGTGTACACTAATAGAGAAGCGTTCATGTCCTCACATTTAATGTCGTGCAAGCATGCAAAATCTTCTGACATGAATGAATGCGATGCACCAGTATCAAATAAAACGGATGCTGGTACTGAATTTACGAGGAGTGTACCCATCACAGTAGCAGGCTGGTCTTGAGCTTCATTGAGATCAACGTGGTTGGCATGAACACGACCATAGGACTTGGCATTGTTGTTGCGGGCCTGGTTGTTTCCACGGCCAGCTGCTGGAAGGGCCAATTGATTCTGGTTCTGATTCTGATAGCAGTTCCTAGCAAGGTGACCTGGTTGACCACACTTGTAGCACAGACCATTAGTGGGAGTGGGAACAGGTGCTCCGGGTGGTGGAGCTGGAAGCCTTGGCTGCCTAGTTGGAGCAGTAGGCAGACGAGGTGCAGCATAAGACTGCCTTGGGGCAGGTGCATTTGGACGGTACATGCTGTTCGGGATCCATATCTTACGCTTCTGCGAGGGCGGGCCCGAAGATGAGCCCGTGTCACGGTTGCGCCTTTGAGAGCTCTGGTGTTCCTACAGACCAGTCTCGACATTGATGGCCTTATTCACCAAGGTGGCGAAATCGGCAAAGTCATGCACTAGAAGTGCGAGCTTGATGTCAGCTTGAAGGCCGTCACGGAACTTCTCCTGTCTGCGAGCATCAGTTGCAATGTCTTCTTCAGCATAGCGGGACAAGTCCAGAAACTCCCGTTGATGAGCTTCCATAGTTTTGTTGCCCTGGGTGAGGTTGCGGAACTCACGCTTCTTCCTGTCCATGATCCCCTGAGGAATGAAGCGGGCACGGAAGGCAGCTTGAAAGTCTGGCCAGGTGATGATTGTCCCAACTGGCAGAGTACGCATGTGGCTGTCCCACCATTGAGCTGCGGGTCCCTTCAGAAAGAAGGGAGCAAAGGTGACATAGCGGGCAGGGGCTACTTCAGCAGACTCCATCTCATAGGTGATGTCACGGAGCCAGTCATCAGCATCCAGCGGCTGAGTTGAGCTGCGGTACACGGTTGGGTTGAGATGCATGAAATCCTGCAGAGTCACTTGGGCTGGCTGCTCATTCATATTGGGGCGAGGGAACTGAGCCATCATATTCTCCATGAACTGGCGATTCATCTCGAGCTGTTGGACCATACCAGCCATGTACTCAGGCGGTGGTGGGGCGTTGCCGCCACGACCATGACCAGCTGGTCTAACCATCCTGTTAATATATAACAGGGGTAGTTCAGCATTGAGAAATTTGCATAGACAAGAATCATTCATGATGAAACATGCATAATGAAAGGAGCATGATAGATACCACATAGTAGTCGGCATAACTTACAAAAGGGGTCGGACATAGAGTTCAGTACACAAAGTTCAGTACATAGACTAAGTCATCATAGGCGGCAGGCAGGCTCCCGAATGCATCTAATACTAATGAGCAAGACTACGTCAGTCCCAGGAGGTACTGTGAAGGTAGCTGTAGCCTCACAGCTGGTAGTGAGGCAACGGATAGTCCTCCACGTCAGTGGCCTGGGGGCCGCGGATACTCTGGTGTAGAACCCGACGCTCAGGTGGCAGAAGAGGACCAAGTGCGGGAGAGTAGCCTCCCACCTTTGGCCAACCGACACCGTGGGGCATCACGGTCCTGGCTGGGTAGATCGCAGAATGCGGCAGCTGTCCAGACCGGACAAAGGGGTGCAACAGCGTCAGAGCCCTGTAAAGGTGCTGACGAGTGGTGTACAACTCGTGGCGAAGAGCTCTGTTAGCTCGGTATAGCCCATCAGCATGCAGAACCAGGTGCTGATGGTGGAAGGGCTCTCGGGTGACAGTGGAGTAGGCAGCAGTGTAGTATCCCTCGGCACCAACGTCAGATGCGATAGGAATGTGCATGAAAGGGGAAATGTCCAATGCCCGATACTCTCCATGAAGACGTGTCAGAGCAGCATGAGCAGCATCGTGGACTGCCATCTCGATGGTCACTCCAACACCATGAGCGGTGTGCAGGACGGTAGTGGACTCATACTCCCGAGAGTAGAGGTGGATGATGGCACGGTACTGCTCCTGATTAAAGTTCTGGTACTCCTCGTAGACGGTGTACTCAGGGTGCCAGTGATAACCCAGATAGGTCATCATCTCAGCTAGCACAGCAGGTGATCCTGAGGCACCAATGGCCGCTGTGTGGCGCACGACCTGCCTCGTGGGTTCCATCTGAAAACAAAGATGTTTCAATGGAGTCAAATGACAATATGGGCACTATTCAAAATACTGTCCTACATAATAACTATGGCTTATCCAACTTTGGGGTGAATGTGGTAACGGGATCCTAATGTCAGAGTTAGTAAATTCGTTTAACCCGAGTAGGAGAGAGTACAGAGCCCGAGAGTAAAGGTCGAGAAGTAAAAGGTCCTAATACCACCCAATGGCGACGTGGGCCCGTAAGGCACACAACCATGTTAGTAAAAGTTTTGTAGTGACTAGACTCGACTTCGGCCAAGGAGTGTGGAAGGGGGATTCCTACAGGCAGTCGGCTCTGATACCAACTTGTGACGCCCCCGATTCAATCGTACACTAATCATGCACGCAAACGTGTACGATCAAGATCAGGGACTCACGGGAAGATATCACAACACAACTCTAAAACATAAATAAGTCATACAAGCATCATAATACAAGCCAGGGGCCTCGAGGGCTCGAATACAAGTGCTCGATCATAGACGAGTCAGCGGAAGCAACATATCTGAGTACAGACATAAGTAAACAAGTTTGCCTTAAGAAGGCTAGCACAAACTAGGATACAGATCGAAAGGCGCAGGCCTCCTGCCTGGGATCCTCCTAACTACTCCTGGTCGTCGTCAGCAGCCTGCACGAAGTAGTAGGCGCCTCCAGTGTAGTAAGAGTCGTCGACGGTGGCGTCTGGCTCCTGGGCTCCGGCATCTGGTTGCGACAACCAGGTAGAAAGGAAAGGGGGAAAAGGGGGAAAAAGCAACCGTGAGTACTCATCCAAAGTACTCGCAAGCAAGGAGATACACTACATATGCATGGGTATATGTGTAAAGGGCCATATCAGTGGACTGAACTGCAGAATGCCAGAATAAGAGGGAGATAGCAAGTCCTATCAAAGACTACGCTTCTGGCAGCCTCCGTCTTGCAGCATGTAGAAGAGAGTAGACTGAAGTCCTCCAAGTAGCATCGTATAGCATAATCCTACCCGGCGATCCTCTCCTCGTCGCCCTGTTAGAGAGCGATCACTGGGTTGTATCTGGCACTTGGAAGGGTGTGTTTTATTAAGTATCCGGTTCTAGTTGTCATAAGGTCAAGGTACAACTCCAAGTCGTCCTGTTACCGAAGATCACGGCTATTCGAATAGATTAACTTCCCTGCAGGGGTGCACCACATAACCCAACACGCTCGATCCCATTTGGTCGGACACACTTTCCTGGGTCATGCCCGGCCTCGGAAGATCAACATGTCGCAGCCCCACCTAGGCACAATAGAGAGGTCAGCATGCCGGTCTAAATCATATACGCGCAGGGGTCTGGGCCCATCGCCCATTGCACACCTGCACGTTGCGTGGGCGGCCGGAAGCAGACCTCGCAACCTCCATTACAAAGGAAGTCACGTTACGCGGTCCAATCTGGCGCGCGCCGCTCAGTCACTGACGTCACGAAGGCTTCGGCTGATACCACGATGCCGAGTGCCCATAACTGTTCCCGCGTAGTTGGTTAGTGCGTATAGGCCAGTAGCCAGACTCAGATCAAATACCAAGATCTCGTTAAGCGTGTTATTATGAAGCAATCGCGAACGCCGACCAGGGCCAGGCCCACCTGTCTCCCAGGTGGTCTCAACCTGCCCTGTCGCTCTGCCATAAAGATCCACACAGAGGGCCGTTGGGACAAAGGTCCTTTCAGCCCCCAATCCGTGAATCACTCGCTGGTACTCCTCGAGCTGACCCGACTTTAGTCACCATCTGTAATATGTATATATGTATAGTATATACCCGTGATCACCTCCCGAGTGATCACGGCCCAATAGTATAGCAAGGCAGACTAACAAGAATGTAGGGCCAATGATGATAAACTAGCATCCTATACTAAGCATTTAGGATTGTAGGTAAGGTATCAATGACTGTAGCAACAATGACAGGCTATGCATCAGAATAGGATTAATGGAAAGCAGTAACATGCTACACTACTCTAATGCAAGCAGTATAGAGAAGAATAGGCGATATCTGGTGATCAAGGGGGGGGGGGCTTGCCTGGTTGCTCTGTAAAGAAGGAGTGGTCGTCAACTCCGTAGTCGAACTGGGCAGCAGCAGCGTCGGTCTCGTAGTCTACCGAAGAGAAGAGGGGGAAGAAACAATGAATACAATGCAAACAAATGCATATCGATGCATGACATGACAAGTAACGATGCTAGGTGTGCCCAATCGCGGTAGTAGGTGATACCGACGAAGGGAGAAAACATCCGGGAAAGTATCCCCGGTGTTTCGCGTTTTCGGGCAGAGGTACCGGAGGGGGAAAGTTGCGTGTTCGGTATGCTAGGGGTGTGTGGCGAACGAACGGGCTGCGTATCCGGATTCGTCTCGTCGTTCTGAGCAACTTTCATGTAGAAAGTATTTTCATCCGAGTTACGGATTAAAAGATATGATTTTCTAAAGATTTAAATTATTTCTGATTTTATTTATTTATTTAAATCCAACATTATCCAAAACAGGGAATGATGATTCAGGCATGACATTAGAGTGATGTCAGCAGGTCAACTGGTCGGTTGACCAGTCAAACCAGACAGGTGGGTCCAGTGGGACCCACATGTCATGGACAGGGGCATTAACAGAGTTTTAAAACTAACTAAATAGGCTAATTAGTGGGTGGGGCCCGGTAGTCACTGAGAGATTAGTGTTTAATTAACTAATTTAATTAATTAGCAAATTATCTATTTATTTTTATTCGTTTATGGCATGGGCCCCGCATGTCAGTGCCACTGGGCTGCCCAGTCAGCATGTTGACTGGGTCAATCCAGTCAACGGGGCCCCCATGCCCCACTGGCAGTGACCCAGGGGTGGGGCCCGCCTAGCCACGTCGGCGGACGGCGCCGGAACGACGCCGGCAAGGCAAAACGCGGCGGCGCGGCTCGGGAGGTGGCCGGAAATCACCTACAGGGCACCGTTCATCGAGTTTTCGGGCGCGTTCGAGAGCTACGGCTACGCCGCGTCCAACGGTGGTGATTGTGGCGGCAGGGGTGACCGGAATCGAGCGCGGCAAGCTCATCGGCGGACGACCGGAGTCGGGCACGGGCGGAAATGGCGAGGCATCATGTTTGCGAAAGAAAGGGGAGGCCAGGCGAGTTATACGCGAGGTGGCAAACGCAACGGGCGCTGGCCCATGACCATTTGGTCACCGGAGGCACGACGACGACGAGCGAAGGCGGCAGCGCGTTCGGGCGCCCAACGGGGACGGCGTTAGGAGGCACGAGAGAGAGCGTACGCTGGCGCGTTGGGCTCCTGTGAGCTTCAGGAGCACGATGCCGTGCTCAGGCGAGCACGACGGAGAGCATGGCCACGGCAGCGAGGCGATCCGCGGCGACGGGCTCACGGCAATGGCACGAGGTAGCTATGGTGCGCAAGGGGCTTAACGAGGAGGAGTAGGAGGCGGAGGAGCTCAGCAAGCGGCACGCACGGTGGCCTTTGGTAGCTTAGTAGCTGCAGAGGGCGTCGCCGGAGTTGGTGAAGAACGGCGACGACCGGAGATGAGGAAGAAGGGAACCGTTGCAGCAGTGCCTCCGAGCTCCAGTTGCGGCCACCGGTCGACTAGGAGGACGACGGCGGGGATGACGGACACGTTGGCGAGGTGAACGGGCGACGGCGGTCGCGTCTACTACGAGCGGCGACGAGGAAGGCGCTCGGCCATGGCGGAGGGAGAGGAGCGGTGAGTGGATCTGAGGGGAGTGGGAAAGGCGCGGGGGCCGAGGGCGAGCGTGGGGGCGAGTGGGAGGCGGGATCGAGGAGGCGGGGGCGCTGGCGATCTTATCTCCTTGCGGCGCCGGCGAGGGGGGTCGGTGGCGACCGCGCCCTGTAGCGGCGGGGAACCGAGGAACAGGGAGAGGGTGCGATGTGGGGAGCTAGGCCGGTTGGGCGGCTGGCTGCTGGCTAGTTGGGCCTTTCAGCCCAGGGGGGAAGGGGGGTTCTTCTTTTTCCCTTTCTTTTCCTTTTCTTTTTATCTTTGTTTTCTGTTCTATTTAATTTGGGCATTTAAGTATTTTATAAATTTGTGTCATCTACACCATAATTGCCTATGCCATATTTGGCATTGTCCGAACATTTTTGTTTCAACTTTTGAAAACTTTATTTGTTGACATTAGTTTGAATTTGAATTTTGAAACGGTTTTGAATTAACCCGAGATTAACTACAGTGACAGAGGTGACGTGGCACCATTAACGTGAGATTACTGTAGCATGATTATCCGGGCGTTACAATAAGCATGACAGAGAAGGCAATGTGTTACATGTATCTTGGCTATATGCATCAGATCAAATGATGTGAATATGGGAAATGTACCTTCATGCTCATGAGTCCTTCTTGCAAACAGTATGTACATCAGCAAGAATTCCTCATGCACATGACTGTGATGCATATACTTACCTTGTGGTCTTGAGTTGGCTTAGGATGGAATGAACCTGTGAAAATAAGGTTAGATAACATAGATACACTTACTAACCAGAGCAAACAGAAAGAACCACAAGAGTACCAAGACTGGGATGACATGTTGAGAGTGAGTACCAAGTACCACATTGAATATAGACATGTCCCCAAAGGTAAAGATGTGCAATGAATTTTGAGACTTTCTTTCCCTTAGATGTCTTGCTCCCCCTGAATCATAAACATGGGATACTGGGAGAAGATAGGGACCAGAAAATCAGAGCAAAATGCAAAATCATGCAAAATCAGAGCTCATATAAAATAAGCACATATGAACATGTCTTTCCCCTCAAGAAGACATGTGGCATCTCTCCTCTTGAACACCAAGCATCTGGGATCCTTGAGGATTACTCTCTTCTTGAGTATTCTCTCTCCCTGTTGAAGTATATCTCTCTCCCCCTATTGAAGTGATTAAGCTTTGATGTGATCTCTCTCCCCCCTTTGACATCAATTTCCAAGAAGGGCTTTCTGGAATTTGTCGTAAATGGGTTTGGTCCTTGAGTCACAGCACAAAGCAATGATAAAAATGTGATGCTTGTAGAGGACAAGATTCATTGAGTGGAGCTGGATCCAAAGTAAAGCAGGAAAAAAATGGCAAAGTGTTTTTCCTATAGTGAAATCGGTGGCACCGAGTTGGATGCTTCGGTTGTACCGAAAGGATTCGGACGGACCGAGGTCATCAAATCGTTGAGACCGAGTTTATCACAGAGAAAACATTTTGTCACCTCAGCTCACTAGACAAGTAAGATCTCACAAGGATTTGCAAGGAATTAACTGAAAGATTTGAAATGAATTGGATGCAGGGAATGCAGAACAGAATAGAAAGAAAAGAAATCTAGATGAAGTTTTTTTTTGAAAGGGGAAATAAATATGCATGAAACAAATGCAAGAGCACAGAAAAAGAACATGCGATAACTTCATCTAGAAATGGTCGGCGACAAAGTCACCTATGTTAGAGTATATTGACTTAGGAGTCAAGTGAGATCACTTGATCATAGGTCATACTCATCGTTTAAGCTCAAAATGGGGTTACCATTTTTCGTTTAAGCATCTTGATGTATTCACATCTTGTCGAGTTGCTTTGACTCATGACTTGGAGTAAAGCTTCTCTAAGATGGAATAACATACCTTGGGTGGTGGTGTCGATCATGATCATGTAGTTGAACTTGTGTGGGTTGCTCAAGATTGATGTAGCTCATCAAGAGTTGGGAGCACCACTTGGAATTTGAGTTCATCTACCTACATGGGTTAGTTTTTGCAAGGAAGAGCACTTGTGTATCCAAAATGACAATCATGAAACTTAACATAGAATGTGTCAAAGGATATGTTTGAATGATTTTGTGCTTCCTTGTCTTCAACCACCATTGTATAGGGACATGGTGATGTAGAGATTGCTCAAGATGTGAGTGAGTTGCAATCTCATAGATTTAGATCCATCCAAGTACCTACAAGGGTTAGATAACATGCAAGGTGCAAATATATCCAAGACATAAGACAGTCATCATAAGAGAAATGTCAAGGATTAGTCATAAGCTCATGTCTTGCATGTATCCAATGGAGTTCCTACTCCAAGTTTGAAGCATCACTGATGTTCAATTCTCCTCTCAACCTGCAAAACACTCTCTCATCAAGTGGTTTAGTGAATATATCCGCTAATTGCTTTTCGGTGCGAACATGCTTAAGATTAATGTCACCCTTAACAACATGATCTCGAATGAAATGATGACGAACTTCAATATGCTTAGTTCGAGAGTGTTGCACGGGATTGTGAGCAATCTTGATAGCACTTTCATTGTCACAAACTAATGGAACATGTTTCACATATATCCCATAATCTTTAAGAGTTTGGGTCATCCAAAGTAATTGAGCACAACATGAACCAGCGGCAATGTATTCCGCTTCGGTGGTGGATAAGGATACCGAGTTTTGTTTCTTGGAAGACCAAGACACAAGAGATCTACCAAGAAATTGACAAGTACCCGAAGTGGACTTTCTATCAACCTTGTCACCGGCGTAGTCCGAGTCGGAGTAGCCAACAAGATCGAAAGAGGCCCTCTTAGGATACCAAATGCCAAAATTTGGTGTATGGATTATGTATCTCACTATCCTTTTCACAGCCTTAAGGTGACATTCTTTTGGAGCAGCTTGATATCGTGCACACATGCACACACTTAGCATGATATCGGGACGTGAAGCACATAGACATAACAATGAACCAATCATAGAGTGATAAACCTTTTGATCGACCGGTTCACCATCTTTGGTTAAATCAAGATGTCCACTAGTAGGCATGGGTGTAGTCATACCTTTGCATTCTTGCATATTGAACTTCTTGAATAATTCCTTGGTGTACTTTGTCTGAGAGACGAAGGTACCTTCCTTAATTTGCTTGATTTGCAAACCAGGAAAGAATTTGAGTTCACTCATCATAGACATCTCAAACTTCTCTGACATTAGTTTCCCAAACTTTCACTAAAATGAGGGTTAGTAGAACCAAATATAATATCATCAACATAGATTTGGCACACAAATAGTTCTCCATTGACCCTTTTAGTAAAAAGAGTAGAATCTATTTTTCCAATTTCAAAGCCTTTTTCAATAAGAAACTTGGTAAAGCATTTATACCATGCTCTAGGAGCTTGTTTAAGACCATAAAGAGCTTTGTGAAGTTTGTAAACATGATCAGGTTTCTTAGGATTAACAAAGCCGGGAGGTTGTTTAACATAAACTTCCTCCTCTATTTCACCATTTAGAAAAGCACTTTTAATGTCCATTTGGTACAAGGTGATATCATGATGATTAGCATAGGCAAGTAAGATGCGAATGGACTCGAGTCTAGCAACGGGGGCATAAGTCTCACCATAGTCCATACCTTCGACTTGTGTGTAGCCTTGGGCGACGAGACGTGCTTTGTTGCGAACTACTTGTCCATATTCATCTTGCTTGTTGTGAAACACCCACTTGGTACCGATGATGTTGTGGTTGTTGTCGGGCTTCTCAACCAATGTCCAAACTTGATTTCTCTCAAAGTTGTGTAGCTCTTCATGCATGGCATTTATCCAATCCGGATCTTCCAATGCTTCTTCAACCTTCATAGGTTCAATGCTAGAGATGAATGAGTAGTGTTCACAAAAGTTAGCCAAACGAGTTTTAGAGCAAGTGATTCTCCCGGTTTGGATGTCGTTGTAGATTTGCTCGATGGGATGGTCTTTAGCAATTCTTGCTCGAACTCGTGAAAGCTTTTGCTTGGGTCTTCGTTGAACATCTTCTTCTTGTTGTTCTTCTTCTTGGCCTTCTTCATTGTTGGCGTTGTCGTTCTCTTGTCGTGGTGGAGAAGGAGGTTGTTGACGTTCGTCTTGGTGCACTTCCTCGTTTTCTTCCTCTTGGTGTGTCCCACTTGTGGATGCTTCCATATCAACTCTTGGTTCACCTTGTCGTGAGGTAGAAGCTTCCAGTTGGACGGACGAGGTACTCTCCTTCACCTCCGTTGGATGAATCTTGCCAATAGACAAGTCTTGGATTGCTTCCGAAGGATCTTTGTCTCCTACATCAATTGGCAATTGCTCTACTTGCGAGCCGTTAGATTCATCAAACTTCACATCTACCGTTTCTTCAACCTTTCGGGTGAAATTGTTGTAGACATGGTATGTGTGAGAGTTTGAGCCATAACCGAGTAGGAAACCCTCATGAGACTTAGGAGTAAATTTAGAACGACGATGCTTATCAAGAATGTAGCACTTTGAGCCGAATACTTGAAAGTATCCAACTTGGGGTTTGTTACCGGTGAGAAGCTCGTATGTCGTCTTGCCGAGTAGCTTGTGAAGATACAATCGATTTTTTGCATGACAAGCTGTCTCAACCGCTTCCGCCAAAAAGTGCTTCAGCGTCTTGTACTCATCAAGCATCGTTCTCGCCATTTCGATGAGCGTCCGGTTCTTCCTCTCAACA
The DNA here is from genome assembly GCF_002162155.2 of Triticum dicoccoides. Classification (NCBI taxonomy): domain Eukaryota; kingdom Viridiplantae; phylum Streptophyta; class Magnoliopsida; order Poales; family Poaceae; genus Triticum; species Triticum dicoccoides. The sequence goes on from NC_041393.1 coordinate 270,635,932, forward strand.
ACTCCATTTTGTTGAGGTGTGTACGTAGCCAAGAACTCGTGTGAAATCCCTTCTTCGTCAAGAAAGGTGTCCACATTTGCATTCTTGAACTCTGTTCCATTGTCGCTGCGAACCTTCTTGATCTTCACTTCAAATTGATTTTGGGCCTTCCTAGCAAAGTTTTTGAAGATCTTTTGAACCTGCGATTTATCATCGAGAAAGAACACCCACGTAAATCTTGAAGAATCATCAACTATAACTAGACCAAAAGAATTTCCACCGAGACTTTTGTAGGCGTTGGGACCAAAGAGATCCATGTGAAGTAGCTCGAGTGGCCTCCTTGCGGTCATGATGTTCTTCACGGGATGCCTTCCTCCAACCTGTTTACCTGCCTGACAAGCGCTGCAAAGTCTATCCTTATCAAATATGACATCATTAACTCCAGGGATATGATTTCCTTTAATAAGCTTGTCAAGGTTTCGCATACCAACATGACCTAATCGTCTATGCCATAACCAACCTTTAGAGGATTTAGCGATAAAGCAAGTTCTAGGTTGAGCCTTTTTAGTGAAATCAACAATGTATAGATCACCTCTATGCACACCGGTAAAGACCATTTTATGATTATCTCTACGAAACACTTGGCAATCTACTTCAGTAAATAGGACATTGAAATCGAAATCAGCAAGTCTAGATACTGAAAGTAAGTTGTAGCCAAGAGATTCAACGAGCATGACATTTTGTATGGAGCTATCATGTGATATGGCCACCTTACCGAGGCCAACCACCTTACCCTTTGAGTTGTCACCGAAAGTGACATACTTTCGAGGACCATCATTTTCAGCAAGCTCTCGAAACATGTCTTCATCTCCGGTCATGTGATCGGTGCATCCACTATCAAGAACCCATTCCTTTCCTCCTGCCATATATCCCCGAAGATTTGCCATAAGACCAAAGTGTCTCATTGCATCATCAAGATCGAAGTCACTATCATCATCCTCATCATAGTATCCATGTTCAACATCGTCATGTGGTGGATCATATCCTAGAGAGGGTAATTAGTTAGAGTGATTTTGACAATGATCTTACTTATGAATTTTTATAGCTTCGGAAATAATATCAATAATAATTCCAACATCTCCTTTGGCACGCATAAGGTTTGTAAGCTCAAACAAACAATCACCAAACATAGGATCACTAGAATTCATCTTACTCAAGGCAATAGACTTATGAAGAATTTCATCAAGATTTTTCAGGGAATAATTTGGAAAGCGTTCCTCAAGAAATTTCCATATGGTGTAGAGACACTTAAGAGTAGGCAAACATCCAATCAAGTTTCTAGGCAAGCCTCTAATGATAAGTTCGGCAGTTCAAAGATTGCGAATCATGTCAATTGACTCATCAAGGGTAGGATGCATAGGATCAACATGAGGTGCACAAGGGCTAGTGATACGTCTCCAACGTATCTATAATTTTTGATTGCTCCATGCTACTTTATCTACTGTTTTAGGCAATATTGGGCTTTATTATTCACTTTTATATTATTTTTGGGACTAGCCTATTAACCGGAGGCCCAGCCCAGATTTGCTGTTTTATGCCTATTTCAGTGTTTCGAGGAAAAGGAATATCAGGCAGAGTCCAAATGGAACGAAATCAACTGGAGAAGTTTATTTTGGAAGGAAACCAATCTGTTGGGCTTGGAGTGCACGTCAGGGGATTCCCGGGCTGCCCACGAAGGTGGGGGCGCCCCCCAACCTCGTGAGCACCCCGGAGGTCCACCGACGTACCCCCTGGACCCATATATACCTACGTACCCTAAAACTTCCAGAACAGAAAATAGATCGGGAGTTCCGCCGCTGCAAGCCTTTGTAGCAACCAAAAACCTCTCGGGAGCCCGTTCCGGCACCCTGCCGAAGGGGGATCCCATCACCGGTGGCCATCTTCATCATCCCGACGCTATCCATGACAAGGAGGGAGTAGTTCACCCTCGGGGCTGAGGGTATGTACCAGTAGCTATGTGTTTGATCTCTCTCTCTCTCTCTCTCTCTCTCTCTCTTGTGTTCTCTCTCGTGTTCCATCTATGGCACGATCTTGATGTATCCCGAGCTTTGCTATTGTAGTTGGATCTGATGATGTTTCTCCCCCTCTACTCTCTTGTGATGAATTGAGTTTCCCCTTTGAAGTTATCTTAACGGATTGAGTCTTTTATGAGAACACTTGATGTATGTCTTGCCGTGATTATCTGTGGTGACAATGGGATATCATGTGCCACTTGATGTATGTTTTGGTGATCAACTTGCGGGTTTCGTGACATTGGGAACCTATGCATAGGGGTTGGCACACGTTCTTGACTCTCCGGTAGAAACTTTGGGGCACTCTTTGAAGTACTTTTATGTTGGTTGGATGAATCTGAGATTGTGTGATGCATATCATATAATCATGCCCATGGATACTTGAGGTGACAATGGAGTATCTAGGTGACATTAGGGTTTTGGTTGATTTGTGTCTTAAGGTGTTATTCTAGTATGAACTCTTTTATAGATCAATCTGAAAGAATAACTTTGAGGTGGTTTCGTACCCTACCATAATCTCTATGTTTGTTCTCCGCTATTAGTGGCTTCGGAGTGACTCTTTGTTGCATGTTGAGGGCTCGTCATATTATCTATCTATGTTATTATTGTTGAGAGAACTTGCACTAGTGAAAGTATGAACCCTAGGCCTTGTTTCCTATCATTGCAATACCGTTTACGCTCACGTTTATCACTTGTTACCTTGCTGTTTTTATTATTTCAGATTACAAAAACCTACATCTACTATCTATATTGTACTTGCATCACCATCTCTTCGCCGAACTAGTGCACCTATACAATTTACCATTGTATTGGGTGTGTTGGGGACACAAGAGACTTTTTGTTATTTGGTTGCAGGGTTGCTTGAGAGAGACCATCTTCATCCAACGCCTCCTACGGATTGATAAACCTTAGGTCATCCACTTGAGGGAAATTTGCTACCGTCCTACAAACATGTGCACTTGCAGGCCCAACAATGTCTACAAGAAGAAGGTTGTGTAGTAGAAATCAAGCTCTTTTCTGGCGCTGTTGCCGGGGAGGCTAGGTAAAGGGCACTCACTCACACCCCGTCAACTAAGCTCTTTTCTGGCGCTGTTGCCGGGGAGGTTAGCGCTTGAAGGTATATCTTTAGATCTTGCAATCGAATCTTTTTGTTTCTTGTTTGAGCACTAGTCTAGTTTATAAAAGAAAATTACAAAAAAATGGAATTAAGTTTGTCTCATACGCTTCACCTTTTTAATATCTTTCGTGAGTATGATGGAAAGGAAAATTGTGCTCAAGTGCTAGAAGAAGAAATCTATAGAATGTTTGGCACTAAATCTTTGAATGATGAGCATGATTGCAATGTTGTTAGTATGAATTCCTTGAATATCCATGATTCTAATGATATGCAAAGCCACAAGCTTGGGGAAGCTATGTTTGATGAAGATGATATTTTTTGTCCCCAAGCTTTGATGAGCAAATTTACTATGATGAAAGCATGCCTCCTATCTATGATGATTATTGTGATGACACGTATGCTTTAAAGAATAATGATAACCATGAAACTTGTCATCTTGATCCTAATTTTAAATCATATGATAGTTATTTTGTTGAGTTTGCTCCCACTACTATTCATGAGAAGAATTTTGCTTATGTGGAGAGTAGTAAATTTTCTATGCTAGTAGATCATGAAAATAATGCTTTAGGTGCTGGTTATATTGTTGAATTTATTCATGATGCTACTGAAAATTATTATGAGGGAGGAATATATGCTTGTAGGAATTGCAATAATATCAAGTTTCCTCTCTATGTGCTTAAAATCTTGAAGTTATGCTTGTTTTACCTTCCTATGCAAGTTGAATATTGTTCCCATAAGTTGTTTGCTCACAAAATCCCTATGCATAGGAAGTGGGTTAGACTTAAATGTGCTAGTCATATGCTTCATGATGCTCCCGTTATGTTTCAATTCTTATCTTTTATGTGAGCATCATTGAAATCATCATGTCTAGCTAGAAGGGCATTAAAGAAAAGCGCTTGTTGGGAGACAACCCAATATTTATCCTTACTGTTTTTGTGTGTCCACATGATTATGCTACTGTATTAATCATGTTTTATAGCTTTTGTTTCAATAAAGTGCCAAGTAAGACCTTTAGGATAGCTTACGGTGATAGTTGTGTTGATCCTGCTGAAAATCAGAAACTTTTGCACCCAGTAAATTAGTTTTTGTTAATTCACAGAAACTTGATTCTGATCTGATTCTTTTTGCTCTGAATTGGTACACGAATTTCTCATGACTTCCTAATTTTGTAGGATTTTTGGAGTTCCAGAAGTATACGTTTGATACAGATTACTACAGACTGTTCTATTTTTGACAGATTCTGTTTTCTATGTGTTGTTTGCTTATTTTGATGAATCTATGAGTAGTATCGGAGGGTATGAACCATAGATAAGTTGGAATGCAGTAGATATTACACCAATATGAATTTAGAATGAGTTCATTATAGTACTTAAGTGGTTGTTTTATTTTCTTATACTAACGGAGCTTACGAGTTTTCTGTTGAGTTTTGTGTTGTGGAGTTTCAAGTTTTGGGTAAGGATTCGATGGACTATAGAATAAGGAGTGGCAAGAGCCTAAGCTTGGGGATGACCAAGGCACCCCAAGGTAATATTCAAGGACAACCAAGAGCCTAAGCTTGGGGATGCCCCGAAAGGCATCCCCTCTTTTGTCTTCGTTCATCGGTAACTTTACTTGGAGCTATATTTTTATTCACCACATGATATGTGTTTTGCTTGGAGCATCATTTCCTTTTGTTAGTTTTAACTTGCTGTTAGTTAGAATAATGTTTTGCATCTTTATTTTCAATAAAGAAGTCAAGGATAGCCTTTGCCATGCTTATTTTGCTAGTATACATGTTGCTGTTTGAAAACAGAAAGTTTACCGCTGTTGCAAAAATTCCCTAGAAAAGTCAGAGAGTGGTATAATGTTGAATCTTTTTGCATATTGATCACTGATAAATTTATTACAGTGGTAATTTTAGTTCATAATTTTTGGAGTTAGGGAAGTATGATGACTCTTGCATTCTTTACAGACTATACTGTTTTGGCAGATTGCTGTTATGGTTGCATTGTTTGCATATGTTTGTTTGTTTAATGATTCTATTTGAGGATAGGATTATTAAATATGCAGAGGCATTTAGTATACAATGTTTAATAATAATTTTAGTGATTTGTTACAATATAAAATGATAAGGTTTTGCATTGGTTTATACTAACCTATCTCACGAGTTCTTGTTGAGTTTGTTGTGAATGAAGCTTTTGATAAAAAGAGAAACCATGATATGAGAGGAATTAAGGAGACACAAAAGCTCAAGCTTGGGGATGCCCAAGGCACCCCAAGATAATATTTCAAGAAGTCTCAAGCATCTAAGCTTGGGGATGCCCCGGTAGGCATCCCACCTTTCTTCTTCAACAACTATTGGTTAGTATCGGTTGAGCCTAAGTTTTTGCTTCTTCACATGAGTTGTGCTATCCTTGCAATGTAGTTTTCTTTAGCTTTGCTTGCTGTTTGAATAAAGTATCAAGATCTGAAATTATTAAATGAGAGAGAGTCTTCGCATAGTTGCATAATTATTTAGCTACTCATTGATCTTCACTTATATCTTTCGGAGTAGTTTGTTGTTGCTCTAGTGCTTCAATTATATCTTTTAGAGCATGGTGGTGGTTTTATTTTGGAGAAATAGTTGAACTCTCATGCTTCACTTAGAATATTTTGAGAGTCGTTAATAGCATGGTAATTTTCTTAATGTTAATATACTTGGTATTCAAGATATGTGAAACTTTCTTTTGAGTGAATTGAATACTAAGATAAGTTTGATGCTTGATAATTGTTTTGAGATATGGAGGTGATAATATCAAAGTCGTGCTAGTTGGGTAATTGTGAATTTGAGAAATGCTTGTGTTGAAGTTTGCAAGTCCCGTAGCATGCATGTATGGTTAAAGTTGTGTAACAAATTTGAAACATGAAGTGTACCTAGCTTGTGCATCCTTATGAGTGGCGGTCGGGGACGAGCGATGGTCTTTTCCTACCAATCTATCCCCCTAGGAGCATGCGCGTAGTACTTGATTTTTTATGACTTCTAAATTTTTGCAGTAAGTATATGAGTTCTTTGACTAATGTTGAGTCCATGGATTATACACACTTTTACCTTTCCGCCATTGCTAGCCTCTTCGGTACCATGCATTGCCCTTTCTCACCTTGAGAGTTGGTGCAAACTTCACCAGTGCATCCAAACTCCGTGATACGATACGCTCTATCACACATAAACCTCCTTATATCTTCCTCAAAACAGCCACCATACCTACCTATCATGGCATTTCCATAGCCATTCTGAGATATATTGCCATGCAACTTCCATCATCATCATCATCATGACATACATTACTTTTGTCATATTGCCATTGCATGATCATGTAGTTGACATCGTATTTGTGTCAAAGCCACCATGCATTATTTTTTCATACATGTCACTCTTGATTCATTGCACCATCCCGGTACACCGCCGGAGGCATTCATATAGAGTCATATCTTGTTCTAAGTTTCGAGTTGTAATCCTCATGTTGTAATAAATAGAAGTGTGATGATCATCATTATTAGAGAATTGCCCAAAAAAAGGCCAAAAAAAGGCCCAAAAAAAGAGGGGGCAATGCTACTATCTCTTTTTCCACACTTGTGCTTCCAAGTAGCACCTTGTTCTTCATGCAGTGAGTCTCATATATTGTGCTTCAAAGTAGCACCTTGTTCTTCATGTAGTGAGTCTCATAAAGTTGTCTTTTTATACTAGTGGGAATCTTTCATTATAGAACTTGGCTTGTATATTCCTACGATGGGCTTCCTCAAATGCCCTAGGTCTTCATGAGCAAGCGAGTTGGATGCACACCCACTAGTTTTCTTTTGTTGAGCATTCATAGCTCTAGTGCATCCGTTGCATGGCAATCCCTACTCCTCATGTTGAAATCAATTGATGGGCATCTCCATAGCCCGTTGATTAGCCTCGTCAATGTGAGACTTTCTCCTTTTTTGTCTTCTCCACACAATCCCCATCATCATATTCTATTCCACCCATAGTGTTATATCCATGGCTCACGCTCATGTATTGCGAGAAGGTTGAAAAAGTTTGAGATTATTTGAGTATGAAACAATTGCTTGGCTTGTCATCGGGGGTATAGAAGTTGGGAACATCTTTGTGTGACAAAAACGAAGCATAGCCTAACTATATGATTTTGTAGGGATGAACTTTCTTTTGCCATGCTATTTTGAGAAGACATGATTGCTTTGATTAGTATGCTTGAAGTATTATTATTTTTATGTCAATATGAACTTTTGTCTTGAATCTTTCGGATCTGAATATTCATAGCACAATTAAGAAGATTTACATTGAAATTATGCCAAAGTATCACTCCGCATCAAAAATTCTTTTTTAACATTTACCTACTCGAGGACGAGCAGGAATTAAGCTTGGGGATGCTTGGTACTTCTCCAACGTATCTATAATTTTTGATTGCTCCATGCTACTATATCTACTGTTTTAGGCAATATTGGGCTTTATTATTCACTTTTATATTATTTTTGGGACTAACCTATTAATGGAGGCCCAGCCCAGATTTGCTGTTTTATGCCTATTTCAGTGTTTCGAGGAAAAGGAATATCAGATGGAGTCAAAACGGAATGAAATCAACTGGAGAAGTTTATTTTGGAAGGAAACCAATCTGTTGGGCTTGGAGTGCATGTCAGGGGATTCCCGGGCTTCCCACGAGGGTGGGGGGCACCCTCCCCCCTAGGCGTGCCCCCCTACCTCGTGAGCACCCCGGAGGTCCACCGACGTACCCCCTGGACCCATATATACCTACGTACCCTAAAACTTCCAGAACAGAAAATAGATCGGGAGTTCCGCTGCCGCAAGCCTCTGTAGCCACCAAAAACCTCTCGGGAGCCCGTTCCGGCACCCTGCCGGAGGGGGATCCCATCACCGGTGGCCATCTTCATCGTCCCGGCGCTATCCATGATAAGGAGGGAGTAGTTCACCCTCGGGGCTGAGGGTATGTACCAGTAGCTATGTGTTTGATCTCTCTCTCTCTCTCTCTCTCTTGTGTTCTCTCTCGTGTTCCATCTATGGCACGATCTTGATGTATCCCGAGCTTTGCTATTGTAGTTGGATCTTATGATGTTTCTCCCCCTCTACTCTCTTGTGATGAATTGAGTTTCCCCTTCGAAGTTATCTTATTGGATTGAGTCTTTTATGAGAACACTTGATGTATGTCTTACCGTGATTATCTGTGGTGACAATGGGATATCATGTGCCACTTGATGTATGTTTTGGTGATCAACTTGCGGGTTTCGTGACATTGGGAACCTATGCATAGGGGTTGGCACACGTTCTTGACTCTCCGGTAGAAACTTTGGGGCACTCTTTGAAGTACTTTTCTGTTGGTTGGATGAATCTGAGATTGTGTGATGCATATCGTATAATCATGCCCACGGATACTTGAGGTGACAATGGAGTATCTAGGTGACATTAGGGTTTTGGTTGATTTGTGTCTTAAGGTGTTATTCTAGTACGAACTCTTTTATAGAACGGTCCGAAAGAATAACATTGAGGTGGTTTCGTACCCTACCATAATCTCTATGTTTGTTCTCCGCTATTAGTGGCTTTGGAGTGACTCTTTGTTGCATGTTGAGGGCTCGTCATATTATCTATCTATGTTATTATTGTTGAGAGAACTTGCACTAGTGAAAGTATGAACCCTAGGCCTTGTTTCCTATCATTGCAATACCGTTTATGCTCATGTTTATCACTTTTTACCTTGCTATTTTTAGTATTTCAGATTACAAAAACCTATATCTACTATCTATATTGCACTTGTATCACCATCTCTTCGCCGAACTAGTGCACCTATACAATTTACCATTGTATTGGGTGTGTTGGGGACACAAGAGACTTTTTGTTATTTGGTTGCAGGGTTGCTTGAGAGAGACCATCTTCATCCTACGCCTCCTACGGATTGATAAACCTTAGGTCATCCACTTGAGGGAAAATTGCTACTGTCCTACAAACCTGTGCACTTGCAGGCCCAACAATGTCTACAAGAAGAAGGCAGCTAGCAATGTACTTGTTCAAATGATATTGATTGAAAATCACAAGCCTCTCATTTTTTCACTCATGAAAGTACTCTCCGTTAAGAATAGACACTCTATGTCTAAGACTCCCAATAGTAGACTCATCCATCTTCCTCCAATGGTGTTTAAACCAAAGCAATGGAGACCAAAACTCGGATACCAATTGAAAGGGATTGAGAAGAGGTGTCTAGAGGGGGGTGATTAGACACTAAGTACCAAAAGTTGCAGGTTTTAACTTCTTTAAGTTGGAGTGGAGTTTAGGCACAAGTTTAGCAATCACAACACATATCAAGCAAGTATGCAAAGAGTATATGAGCAGCGAAAAGTAAAGCATGCAACTTGCAAGAATGTAAAGGGAATGGATTGGAGGATTCAAACGCAATTTGGAGACACGGTGATTTTTGAGCCGTGGTTCCGATAGGTGGTGCTATTGTACATCCATGTTGATGGAGACTTCAACCCACGAAGGGTAATGGTTGCGCGAGTCCACGGAGGGCTCCACCCACGAAGGGTCCACGAAGAAGCAACCTTGTCTATCCCACCATGGCCGTCGCCCATGAAGGACTTGCCTCACTAGCGGTAGATCTTCACGAAGTAGGCGATCTCCTTGCCCTTACAAACTCCTTGGTTTAACTCTACAATCTTGTAGGAGGCTCCCAAGTGACACCTAACCAATCTAGGAGACACCACTCTCCAAGAAGTAACAAATCGTGTGTTGATGATGAACTCCTTGCTCTTGTGCTTCAAATGATAGTCTCCCCAACACTCAACTCTCTCTCACAGGATTTGGATTTGGTGGAAATAAGATTTGAGTGGAAAGCAACTTGGGGAAGGCTAGAGATCAAGATTCATATGGTAGGAATGGAATATCTTGGCCTCAACACATGAGTAGGTGGTTCTCTCTCAGAAATGGTAAGTTGGAGGTGTAGGTTTGTTCTGATGGCTCTCTCCACGAATGAAGAGGAGGCGGAGGGGTATATACAGCCTCCACACAAAATCTCTGATTGCCATGACCGCAACAGAGATGCAAGTTCAAGTTTGAACTGGGTTGGTTGCATCGGGATGGATTCCCTAACATGGTCAAGAAGGCGTGGGATAAACTGGTTGTGGGCTTACCCCAATACACAGATGGAACAACAACATGCGTGCATTACATAACTTCCTTAGTGGTTGGGCTAGGCACACCGCGGGTATCCTCAAAAAGGAGAAGCTTCGTCTTTCGTCTATCATTGATGAATTAGAAGCTTTGGTAGAGGTTAGACCTCTATCTGAACATGAAATCAAGATGAAGAGTCATTCGAATGCACAGATAGCTAGCATGCTTGATACGTCTCCAACGTATCTATAATATTTGATTGTTCCATGCTATTATATTACCCCTTTGGATGTTTATGGGCTTTATTTTACACATTTATATCATTTTTGGGACTAACCTACTAACCGGAGGCCCAACCCGTATTGCTGTTTTTTTTGCCTATTTCAGTATTTCGAAGAAAAGGAATATCAAACGGAGTCCAAACGGAATGAAACCTTCAGGAGCGTGATTTTTGGAATGAACGTGATCCAGAGGACTTGGAGTGCAAGCCAAGAAGCAGCCGAGGCGGCCACGAGATAGGAGGGCGCGCCCCCTGTCTTGTGGGCCCCTCGGGCGGCCACCGACGTACTTCTTCCTCCTATATAAGCCTACGTACCCCGAAAACATCCAGGGAGCCAACAAAAACACAATTTCCACCGCCGTAACCTTCTGTATCCGCGAGATCCCATCTTGGAGCCTTCGCCGGTGCTCCGCCGGAGGGGGAATCGACCACGGAGGGCTTCTACATCAACACCATATCCCCCTCCGATGAGTTGTGAGTAGTTTACCACAGACCTTCGGGTCCATAGTTATTAGCTAGATGGCTTCTTCTCTCTTTTTGGATCTCAATACAATGTTCTCCCCCTCTCTTGTGGAGATCTATTCTATGTAAACTCTTTTTGCAGTGTGTTTGTCGAGATCCGATGCATTGTGGGTTTATGATCAAGTTTATCTATGAGAAATATTTGAATCTCCTCTGAATTCTTTTATGTATGATTGAGTTATCTTTGCAAGTCTCTTCGAATTATCAGTTTGGTTTGGCCTACTAGATTGATCTTTCTTGCCATGGGAGAAGTGCTTAGCTTTGGGTTCAATCTTGCGGTGTCCTTACCCAGTGACAGGAGGGGCAGTAAGGCACGTATTGTATTGTTGCCATCGACGATAAAAAGATGGGGTTTATATCATATTGCTTGAGTTTATCCCTCTACATCATGTCATCTTTCTTAATGCGTTACTCTATTCTTTATGAACTTAATACTGTAGATGCATGCAGGAGTCGGTCGATGTGTGGAGTAATAGTAGTAGATGAAGGTAGGAGTCGGTCTACTTGTCACGGACGTGATGCCTATATACATAATCATGCCTAGATAATCTCATAACTATTCGCTTTTCTATCAATTGCACGACAGTAATTTGTTCACCCACCGTTATACTTATGCTATCTTGAGAGAAGCCTCTAGTGAAACCTATGACCCCCGGGTCTATCTTTTATCATATAAACTTCCAATCTACTTTTATTTGCATCTTTACTTTTTGCATCTATATTATAAAATACCAAAAATATATTTATCTTATCATACTATCTCTATCAGATCTCACTTTCGCAAGTGGCCGTGAAGGGATTGACAACCCCTTTATTGCGTTGGTTGCGAGTTCTTTGTTTGTTTGTGTAGGTGCGTGGGACTTTTGAGGAGCCTCCTATTGGATTGATACCTTGGTTCTCAAAAACTGAGCGAAATACTTACGCTACTATTGCTGCATCACCCTTTCCTCTTCAAGGAAACCAACGCAAGCTCAAGACGTAGCAATGCTGCGTGAGGAGGAACTCAAATGGTACCAACATAGTAACTCTCAAATTATCCCAAAAGGTGATTCGAATACTAGATTTTCCATGGAGTCGCCAATGGAAGACACCAGAAGAAAATTATTTATTCCCTACAACAGGATGAGGGCACGATTGAGGGGCATGAGCAACTTAAATGTTACATCACTAATTATTATAAAAATCTGTTCGGAGCCCTAGAGGAAGGAAACTTCTCAATGAACGATTCCCGAACGGATGATATCCCCCGGGTCTCTAATGAGGAAAACTACCTTCTAACAGCTCCATACTCCGAGGAGGAAGTTAGAAAGACGGTTTTCCTAATGGAGCACAACAAAGCCCCGGCTCTAGATGGTTTTCTAGCTGAGTTCTATCAGAACTTCTGGGAGGTCATCAAGCCGGATCTCCTACTTTTGTTTAGCGACCTACATGCTGGCCATCTGGAATTGTTTCGCTTAAACTTCGGTGAGATTATTTTATTAGCTAAGGTTAATGAGGCTGAAAGGATACAACAATATAGACCTATTTGCCTCCTTAATGTTAGTTTTAAAATATTCCCGAAGGTTGCGACTATTAGGCTAAGTTTAGTTGCTGAACATGTGATACATCCTTCACAGACTACTTTTATGCAAGGAAGAAACATCCTAGATGGAGTTGTTATCCTTCATGAAACGGTCCATGAATTACATCAGAAAAAGTTGAATGGGGTGGTACTCAAAATAGACTTTGAAAAAGCGTATGACAAAGTCAAATGGCCATTTATTCAATAGACTCTCAGAATGAAAGGATTTTCTGTAGAGTGGTGCGCTATGGTCCATAGCTTCATTTCTGGAGGTAGTGTTGCCATTAAGGTCAATGATGATGTTGGACACTATTTCCAAACAAAGAAGGGATTGTGACAAGGTGACTCGGTATCGATGGCCATGATTGAGCGTGCCAAGGTTGATGGCCAAATTGATGGGGTAGTAAGTCATCTAGTTGATGGTGGTCTTTCTATACTTCAATATGCTGATGATACAATTCTCTTTATGGATCATGATCTCAAGAAAGCGAGAAATCTGAAATTAATTTTATCAACATTCGAGCAACTCTCAGGTCTAAAGATCAACTTTCATAAAAGTGAATTGTTTTGTTCTGGCGAGGCTCAAGACGAGGCCCACCTGTATGCTGAACTGTTCAGATGTGTGTTGGGCCAGTTTCCTATCACATATTTGGGGATACCGATACATTATAGAAGACTCACAAATGCTGAATGGAAACAAGTCGACATCGAGGAGAGGCTGCAAAAAAGACTTAGCAGTTGGAAAGGTAAACTGGTGTCTCTGGATGTAAGATTGGTCCTCATAAACTTAGTACTAAGTAATATGGTAGTATATATGATTTCCTTCTTCCAGATGCCAAAAGGAGTTTCTACACAAATTGGATTATTTCCGATCAAGATTCTTTTGGCAAGGAGACAACGAGCGGAAGAAATATCGACTGGCTAAATGGAGTGTGGTTTGCCGTTCCAAAGACCAAGGCGGGTTGGGCATTCATGACCTTGAGGTTAAGAATATGGCCCTCCTCGGCAAATGGTTGTTTAAATTACTGATGGAAGATGGTGTATGGCAAACCCTCCCGAGGAGGAAATATGTGGGCTCCAAGGCGGTATCCCAACTATACCGGAAGCCTGGGGATTCTCACTTTTGGGCGGGTCTAATAGCTACGAAGAAATATTTCTTATCCTATGGATCCTTTTCGATTAAGGATGGCTCGGAAATTAGATTCTGGGAGGACAAGTGGCTAGGAAATGCCACACTCTGGGAACAATATCCGGCTCTATACAACATTGTGCATCACAAGGGCGATACTATTGCCACTGTAATGGGATCATTTCCGCCAAATGTGACGTTCAGAAGATATTTAATTGGACTCAGGCTCCAATCGTGGTACATCCTGCTTCAACGGTTGTCCACGGTGCAATTGTCAAATGGGTCTGATGTATTTTGATGGAACCTACATGGAAATGGACAATTCTCAGTGGATTCTATGTATAGAGCGTTAATCCAATCCGATGTGCCAGTTGATAATAACAAGAAGATCCGAAAGATGAAGATACCTCTTAAGAATAAAATATTTGCATGGTATCTTCGTCGCGGAGTCATTCTTATTAAAGACAACCTTATCAAGAGGAATTGGCATGGAAGTCCGCGATGTGTTTTTTTTCATCATGATGAGACAATAAAACATTTATTCTTCCAATGCAAATTGGCTCGGTCTATATGGTCAGTCATCTGGATAGCTTCTGACTTGTATCCTCCTTGCAGTGTTGCTAATGTATTCGGCAACTGGTCACATGAGATTGATCACAGGTTTAGAACTCTTTTTAGGATGGGAGCGCTTGCCGTTATTTTGTCGCTTTAGCTATGTAGAAATGATAAGGTTTTTAAGGATAAAAGTACTTCTCTAATGCAGATTATTTACAGATGTACCGGGACTCTTTGTTTATGGTCCTTTCTACCACGCACGGAGAATCAAGACCTTGTGTACAAGATTGAAGGATACATCGAGGGGTACTTTTATCCAACATGGGTGACAACATGGTCTTAGAGCATCTCCAACAGCCGCGCTAAACTAGCGCCGCGCCGCAAAATAGGTCGTTTTAGCGCGCGCGCAACGCGTCAGGGCGCTCCAGCGGGCGCGCAAAAACGGCGCGCGCGCTAAAACGGGTTGGGCGCGCGGTCAAAAACACTTACCCGCACGGCGTATTTCGGGCGCCCACTACAGCGCGCGGCACACTCGAGCGCTCGCGCCCGCTCTTCCTCTCGCGCTTCCACCCCCGACCGGCCGCGCCGCCGCCGCCGCCCGCGCACCCCGGCGACCGTCTCAGGCTTTCCTGGCCTATCCCCGCGCGCCCGCGCTTCCGCCCATCCCCTCCTAGTACCGCCGGCGCCCGCGCGCCTTCGTCGTTCGAGGAACAGCGCCCGAGCGCTCGCTGCCGCGCCGCGCCCGCAAGGTGTTTGACAAAACGCCTACAAGGTATGTATTGCTCAAACTTCATGAATTTGGTGCATGTTTTGAATTGTAGTTTTTATAGTATAGTATTGAACATTGTAGATGAGTTCGTCGTATGATTCTTCCGAAGAAGAATTTGATATGGAAGAGGAGGAGGATCTTGCAATGATTGTAGCTATGCATATCAATAAAAAACCGAAGCACGGTGGTTCGGTTATGGGTCGGGAGAAAATTTGGAGAAATAGGATTGATGCCCATAACAGATTGATGAAGAACTATTTCGTGGAGAATCCCACATACCCGGAGTCGTATTTTCGTCGCCGGTTTAGGATGAGCATCGACTTGTTCAGGCGCATTGCAGAGAAACTAGCGAGCCATGACCGGTTTTTCCAGCAAAGGAGGAATGCAGCCGGAGAGCTCGGGCATAGCACTTTTCTGAAGGTGACAGCCGCTTTGCGTATGTTGGCATACGGTATCCCGGCTGATCTAGTTGATGATCATCTGGCTATGGGTGAGAGCCAAGCCATCATGTGTGTCAAGCGCTTGATTTCCACAATGCTCAGGCGGCGGCTAGAAAAGATGTGGAGAGAGCATTTGGGATTTTGCAAGCCCAATTTGCTATTGTGAGAGGACCGGCAAGATTTTGGGATCAAAAAATGCTTTGGTACATCATGCACGCTTGTGTGATCATGCACAACATGATCATCGAGAATGAGCGTGGCCAAGATTTAGACTACTCACAGTATGAGCTCTTGGGACATCCCGTGCGAGTGCGGCGGAGGGCTGAAAGGGTAGCCCGTTTTGTTGCCTCCTATCATGCCATTCGGCGTCCCGCAACGCACAAGGAACTTCAGAATGATCTAATTGAAGAGTGGTGAGCATGGCATGGACGACAAAGAGCATGATGATATCTGCACTCGACATTGTATTGTTCATGAACTATTTGTTGTGTTGTAATAATTTATTTTGAACTATTTGTTGTTGTACTGAACGATAAACTATTTGTTTGAGTTGTAATGATTTATTTTGAACTATTTGTTATTGAATTTTATTTTGTTTGTTTGATCATTTTTGCTCATCTTCTTTGAAATGTACATGTGGTTTGTGCGGCGCGCGCGCTGTATTTTTGCGCCCTGCTGGAGTGGCGCGCGCGCTGCATTATAGCGCCGCTGCTGGAGCCAGCGCAGGCGGGCGCGCAAAACCAGCCGCAGCGCGTGCGGTAACAGGTTTTTTGCGCGCGGCGCTTTAGCGCGGCTGTTGGAGATGCTCTTAGGATTGGCCCACCTCCGCTTTAAGCGTTATACGGACTCTATCTTTGTATTCCGTCATTTTATTTTTTATTTGTGCGAGAGGACTATCTTAATTATGGAGAGGTCGGGTGTAATGCTTAAACCTTTTAAATAATATAAAGCGCCTCTTTTAAAAAAAATAATTTTTTTTCTCCAGCGAGGGGAGTTGCTCTAAAATGTTTTGAAGGCTGCGTGTACGGCGACTGTGCTGAGTTGCTCCTGCCTGCGTAGGTCCACCAACAGCGACAGAGACAGACGGACGGACACACCCAGAGAGCTTCCTTTTCCCACAGCGCCGACGGTGTCATCCAACCCACCATCTCGGCCGAACAACCCTCCTCCCTCCACTCCTTCTATTCCATTTCCACCCATCCACGCGCGCTCGCACGCCGCCACAGAGGAATCGTTCTGGCATTCCCGTTCCGCCTCCGTCGTCGCCGTCGCACTCCTCTGCTAGGCCACCATATAACGGAGATCCACCCGGGCTTGGAGGATTGGTTTCTTCGGTTGGTGACGAGCCCTAACTTGTCTGGATTGCTCCCCGAGTGTGCCCCTCTTTTGGCCCTCTTCTTTGTTTTGCCGTCAGTGCGGACAAGCTGGTTCAAATGTTTCTTTCTTCAACGCTCGATCCCCGCCAGCCTTTTGTCGCGGATTTGTTCGTTTTCTACTTGGTGGAGTAATAATGGCCGGAGGTTTATTTTCCCATATTATTTGTGTCTTGTTCGGCCCGCGTTGTCCGGATCTTGTGTTGGTTTGTGTAAACTTTGCAGTGTTTTTAGTTCTTGGACTGAGAAATTTGCCTGGATCTGGCACTAGCATCTGGATCTGCAGATGCACGCATTGCTGCGTGATGACGCCTTCCATAGTACAACTGAGCTTTTCTCAGTCTAGCGATTAGAATGATGATGAGTTGCACTTAAATATGAGCTCACACCAGGTTATGGATTATATATGCATTGGAGTTAAGTAGAGTAGAAAGAATCTCCCACTCAACAGCTTGGTGGAGTGGACTGTAGGTTGTTCAATATGCTCCTCCATCGCTTCTTGTTCGAATTGAGCTGTCCGGTAGGTTTTTGCTGGAGCTTTAAGCTATACCTACTTCAAGATCTAGTGGTGTTGGTGTCATTTTTGGTTGTTTATTCCAGTGCTGAAAATCATTTGGAAGACTCATTCCTGCTTTTGATGTAACCATCGCTATCAATTTTTTGTGCGAATACTTTAGCTCCCTCCGCGAATTTTGCATGTTTTACCGGGGCTTGTCTGTATTGTTTAACTTCCTTTTGGAGGGAGCTGAGCTTTAGTTTATCACAAAAGTGTGCGTTGCCCCCAAAATTAAGGCGCTGCTAAATCAGATGGTTTGCTTTTGATGACTACTGCTTCTGTCTGTTTTGGCTGTAAATTTCTGCTAGTAAGACTCTGGGGCGGCTGTGTAGTTTCACCCTGCTTAAGGAGTAAGAACACAACATTACCACAATTAATTCGCTTCTCACTGCCTACCTGCCCATTCTACAAAATAAAATTCCTATTGTTCTGCCATTTGTTTGACGGAATATGTTGAGTTAGCGATGAACTATTTAATGTACAACAAGTAGCTAGTTGTTTCTTTTTGCAAATCGCTGTTACTATGATGCTTGCATGGTGAAATCATAGCTACATGCTCTAAGGTATCTGCAGATTTACTTTTGCTACTTTTGGTAGGATTTATTCCGTAATTAATGGTTCTATATTTTGGAAGTTTTAGACCATCAGTCGCCTTGAACTATTTGAGCTGCTACAATCTGTTGGGACTTGGCAGAACTCTGTGAGATCGTTCTTCCATCTAAAGCTCTTCCATGTCCCATCTTTAGTAATCGTATGTACTGGGTGGTTCTATGTACCAAGTTTCTCTTGTTTTGTATTCTGGTGCAGTTTGTTTTCTAATTCTCCATCTGAATGGGATAATTATGAATCTTATGTGCATACCCCTTTTTGTACAACCAAATTGACGTTGCATTTGTTTGATATGTTTTCCTTCAGGTGCTGATGCAAGGTGTTTGTTGTATCTGAGAATTCAGAATATGGGTTCTCGGTTTCCATCCCACCAATTAAGCAATGGGCTTTATGTCTCTGGGCGACCTGAGCAACCAAAGGAGAAGGCTCCGGTTGTTTGCTCTGCAGCTATGCCATACACTGGGGGTGACATCAAGAAATCAGGAGAACTAGGGAAAATGTTTGATCTCCATGCTGAGAAGTCACGGAAATCTGGCCCTTTGGGTAATCAACCTTCAAGGAATACTTCATTTGGTGGTGCTGCTTCCAATTCTGGACCAGTATCTAGTGCTGCTTCTCGATCCAACTACTCTGGCTCTATTTCAGCAGCGGTTCCTGGCACTGGAGGTTCTGCAAGGGCAAAATCTAATTCTGGACCGCTCAATAAGCATGGAGAACCAACAAAGAGATCCTCTGGCCCCCAGTCAGGAGGAGTGACCCCAATGGCTCGCCAGAATTCTGGCCATCTACCGCCTATTCTTCCGACAACTGGGCTCATCACATCAGGACCTATCTCCTCTGGACAGTTGAACTCATCTGGTGCTCTACGAAAAGTATCAGGCACTCTTGATTCTACTGTTTCGATGAAGATGCGTGCCACCTCTTCTGCTTACAACCCGGCTGTTACAAATCTTAATGAGCAAAATAGCTACTCAATTAAGGCCAGTTTGCCAAAGCCGATACTATGGGCGGCTATTCTGCTCTTTGCGATGGGGTTCATAGCAGGTGGCTTCATTCTAGCTGCTGTTCATAATTCGATTTTGCTGGTAGTTGTTGTGGTGATATTTGGATTTGTTGCTGCGCTCTTGGTTTGGAACATTTGCTGGGGAACAAGAGGCATGACTAGATTTGTCAGTCGCTATCCTGATGCTGATCTTAGAATTGCGAAAGATGGAGAGTATGTGAAGGTCACAGGGGTATGTGTAATGCTGGTCACCTTTTTGGACTCTTTAAATTATTTCATCTATTCATTCCTTCCCTTAATGTTTTACATTTAATTTTCTGCTTTCTGTTTTTGTCATATATTTGTTCGTTATTGTTACAATTTAGAAGTAATTCTCAAATTACATTGTTTCTTTGCCAGTTCTGGTGTGTTGCTGAATTGCATTGTTAACTCGTAATGTAGCAATGCTACGTGTGTTTGTTGCACTTGAGCTCACATGCACTGTTTAGTTTAGAAAAATGAGAAGGTCATTTAAAGTTTCAAAAAAAATGCAGCAAAAATTCAGTCATGCACATATGGTAGTATTACTATGTATGTGCAAGCATATATTATGCACTAAATTTTTGTGCACTAAGTTTTTTTGTTTTTGCACAGGACACAAGCATATGCATGTTTATACCACAAACATAAAGTCTACACATAATACTCACTCATCTGCATGTGCAATTGTTTTTAGATCTTTTTGAAAGAATGGAAAATATTATTTTTGTTCCAGGAGCACATCCTACCAAGGTCACTTAGTCACCGCGCTACTAGCTGTTTCAGTATTACTCCCTCCGTCCCATAATATAAGAGCGTTATTCATACTAGTGTAGTGTAAAAAATGCTCTTATATTATGAGACGGAGGGAGTAAGATAATTCATACATAGGTTGGCAGAATACTGCAGATGGTTCCAAAAAGTAAACTTGGTCGCAGAGATCCATACCATGACAAGATTACAACATATATTATGCTTAAAGAGAGATGTGATGTTTTCCTAGTACAAGGACATGAATTCGATTGTGCATCTTGTAATAATATATTCATTTCTCCATATTTTTTTTCCATGTTAGCTTATGTTCATAACTGTTTTAAGCAGTAGCACTTTTATATTCAGTAGTAATAGGATCTTATTTATCGTATTTAACTTGACAGGTTGTTACTTGTGGAAATTTCCCCCTAGAGTCCTCATTTCAAAGGGTTCCAAGATGTGTATACACTTCGTCCTGCTTGTATGAGTATAGGGGCTGGGACTCAAAAGCTGCCAACACTCAGCATCGCCGATTTACTTGGGGATTACGTTCAATTGAAGTGAGTTTCTTATTAGCTAGAAATTTTCATCACCAAGATGATGTGGATCTCACAATCCTACAATAATGAGGCAATATAAGGATTTAACTGAAAACCCCAACTATTGCAACTCTTATTGTTAATAATCTTTCCTCTTACATTTACCTTTTGTATACAACTACTGCAGCGGCATGCGGTCGATTTCTACATCTCTGATTTCCAATCTGGGCTGCGAGCATTGGTCAAAATAGGATATGGTGCACGGCTAATCCCATATGTCGATGAAGCTGTTGTTATTGACATAAATCCAGAAAACAAGGACATGTCCCCTGAATTTTTGAGATGGCTACGGGAAAGGAACCTCTCAAGTGATGATCGTATAATGCGCCTAAAAGAAGGGTATTACTGTTTCTTGTTCTGGCTTTTGCACCTCTATCGTATTCATAGCTACCCATTTCATTTGACATGGATGTTTACATCGCAGATACATTAAGGAGGGAAACACTGTTAGTGTCATCGGTGTTGTTCAAAGGAACGATAATGTGCTGATGATTGTTCCACCACCTGAACCCTTCAACACTGGTTGCCAGTGGGGCAAGTGCCTCCTCCCAACTAGCCTTGATGGACTAGTCTTAAGATGTGAAGACACGTCGAACGGTGATGTAATTCCAGTATAGCTATCTAGCCTCGTTCTGGCAGTTCACCTGGGGAAAAGGGAAAACAATATTTGACTTTGGGTTTATTTTATGGATTGAAAAATGTGCAAATGCAAGGTGTGATTATGGTTTAGTACAATATTGATAGTCAGTTGCTCACGGCTTGATTGTGTAGTATTTTTTGCATTTTGCTTTTTTTTTGGTTGGGCAATGAATACCTGTAAGATTGATGGCTTCAGTACTAGTACTACCATGGAGCTCTTTGGAGTTAAGAGTGGAACCATGTTCATATGTTTTTTTTTTCTTTTGGTTTGTCGCATTACAGCATCATAAACCATTCTCCAGTTCCCCTATCTGTATCTATTCTTCTTTATACATAACTCCAGCTCTCATGGTAGATATGTTCTCATCGAGGATGAAGCTCTGTCAATTTATCTTTACCAGGGTTTGTTGTGTCACTATCATCATGCTGAGCGCATGCTTACATGAGCAGACATGTTGCACTTTACTATCTGTGTCGGTGGACATACCTTTTCCGTTTTCGTGTGGAAGTTCCGCGTTGGCGTTTTCGTGTGGAAGTTCCTTAGGGCATCTCCAACGTGGTTGGCTAAATGTTTGGTTCCGACATTTTTTGCCATCCAATGCCGCTCGCTAAATTTTTCTGGACTTGTGCGGATGCTTGAAATCCTACAAATCGGAACCAAACCTATGGGAGGTTTTTGGGGACTTGTCTGGATGCTTGAAATCCTACAAACTAGAACAAAACATACAAACCGGAACAAACCTATGGGAGGTTTTTGGGAATCTGGACATTGGACATCCACCACGTGTGCATTCGACATCGCGACACAAAAACCCCACCCGGAGCCTTTTTTTTCTCACTATGTCCTTTCCCCTATGCTCTCCATCCGCACCCTCGGCCGCTCCAGCAAGCCACCACCCCCGTCTTGGTATACGTCGTCGTTCTATCTTGGATTTCGGCAGCACACAAATACCATTGGCCTTGCTGCTGATGTCCATGGCAGATGCCATGCCCACACAAGTGTTAGCGGAATATTTTAACATTGTTGTTGTTGACTTTGAAGAAAATATTATGACTGCGTACTCGGTGAAGGAGGATGAATTGTTGTCTTGCCGCTGTTGTCCATGGTGGATGCCATGCCCGCACAAGTGTGAGGCCAAATGTCACAGCGGAATATTTTGACATTGTTGTTGTTGACTTTGAAGAAAATATTATGACTGCATACTCAGTGAAGGAGGATGAATTGTTATGTGATGCATCGTTGGCCATAAGTGTGGAGTTTCAAGGCATGAAGCATAATATGAGGTTGCTAGTCCAATGATGGTATACCATTCAAAAAGCCGCCAACAAGTATTACAGTGTGTATGCACAAGTGCGAGGAAGGTGGCCAAGGGGCGCGCCGCTCGAAGAGCTCGTAAGTTTTGCGTCTTGTTGCTCTATGCTTTTATCATTTTATTTATTTGCTCAGTGTTGCAACCCATTGATAATATCATTGTCTACCCTCGTACGGGCGTGATGTTCTACCATAGTACGGAATACAAACCCTTCACAATGATGCATTGTTGAATGAAGCTCAACGGGCATGCCAACTGGTTGAACAACATGTTCCTATGAAGAATTTTAAGCTTAAGGATAGAAAGCTTGAGACTAAGGCGGCTTTTGGGGTCAACGAAATTGAAGAACTTGTTGAACGTCTTTCGAGGAGTGCTTTCATATTTAAATGTACTTTTGAATTGCTATTGATCTAGATACATTTGTCAAAGTGATCAGAGGCGGTCATTTGGTATAGTTTTATTCATTTTTTTAGGAAAAAGGGGGCGGCCATTTGGTTTATGGGGTTGGATGGCCTTTGCCCCTATTCATGTCCGCGGACACGTCCACACGTATCCTCAGATATTTGTTGGTGTCCATTTTGATGGACCGCATTGGAGTTGCTCTTACATGTTTTTCTTCTGCCATGTGAAGCAACAAAGTCATATCTCGTTTTTCTAGATGACAATACCTCCAAATACAAAATTATAACATTTCTCTTTTGTCCATCAACCTTGGCACGTTGTTCACCTGTGCAAAGAGCTTGGCCAAAGTGACCTCATGGGTGCCGAGCTTCTCCAACATACTGCCATTGCGCATGCCATGGTGAAAGGTGACCATGACAGCTGCTGTTTGATCTTAGGAATGGAGTTTCGGAGATTGCAGAATCGCTGGATGAACAATCTTAGTGGTTCTCATTTTGCCTACTTGATGGCATAGAGGCCACTCTCTGTGCAGGTTGTGCACACATGCCCTGGAAGTTGGACACAAACTACCGACACAGATCCTCCCATGAGGTAACGAAAGAGGCCGGCAGGGTCATAAACAATGACCAGACGGATCCTTCGAGGGCCATGGGGAACCAGTTTGCCATGGCCTTTTCACTTCCTTTGGCTGCTGATACGTCCATTTTGCATCATGTTTTCCTACTGTTATTTATAATATTTTGGATCAGTATTTCACTTTATGATGCAATTCTAATTCATTTTCTCTCTTATTATGCAAGATTTATATGAAGAGGAAAATTGCCGGCAGCTGGAATTCTAGACCTGAGAAGAGCTACAACAGAGATAGCTATTCTCCGAAGCTCCAAATGACCTAAAACTTTATGTAGATTTATTTTGGAACTAATAAAAAATAGTGGAAGAAGATATACTAGGAGGGCCACACCAGTGAGCCACAAGCTCAGGTGGCGCGCCCCTCAGGGCGCGCCATGTGAGCTTGTGGGCCCACCAGCATGCCTTCGTGGCCCTCCTTCTCCTATATGAAGCCATTTGCCATAGAAAACAAATCAAGAGAAGTCTTTCACGATGAAGCGCCGCCGTCTCGAGGTGGAACCTGGCATGAGCACTTTTGCTCTTTGGCGGAGCGATTTTGCCGGGGATACTTCCCTCCGGGAGGGGGAAATTGAAGCCACTGTCATCACCAATGATCCTCTCATCATGGAGGGCTCATCTCCATCAACATCTTCACCAACACCATCTCATCTAAAACCCTAGTTCATTTCATGTATTCAATCTTTGCCTCCAAACCTTAGATTGCTACCTGTGGGTTACTACTTGCTAGTAGTGTTGATTACATTTTGTAGTTGATGCTAGTTGGTTTACTTAGTGGAAGATTATATGTTCAGATCCTTAATCATATATTATACTCCTATGACCTTGAACATGAATATGATTTGTGAGTAGTTCCGTTTGTTCTTGAGGACATGGGATAAGTCTTGTTATAAGTAATCATGTGAAGTTGGTATTTGTTCAATATTTTGATGATATGTATGTTGTTCTTCCTCCAGTGGTGTCGTGTGAACGTAGACTACATGACACTTCACTATGTTTGGGCCTAGGGGAAGGCATTGTGGAGTTGTAAGTAGATGATGGGTTGCGAGAGTGACAGAAGCTTAAACCCTAGTTTATGCGCTATTCCGTAAGGGATTGATTTGGATCCATATGTTTCATGCTATGGTTAGATTTATCTTAATTCTTATTTCGTAGTTGCAGATGCTGGCGAGAGGGGGTAATCATATGTGGGTTGCTTGTTCGAGTAAGAACAACACCCTAGCACCAGTCCACCCACATATCAAATTATCAAAGTAGTGAACGCAAATCAACTAAAATATGATGAAAGTTAACTAGGCAATATTCCCATGTGTCCTCGAGAACGCTTTGCTCACTATAAGAAGTACTTTCGGCTTGTCCTTTGCTAGAAAAGGATTGCCCCCCTTGCTGCACCTTTGTTACTATGCCCACTTGCTACTTGTTATGAATTATCTTACTATCAAACTATTAGTTATTACTACTTTCAGCACTTGCAGGAAATACCTTACTGAAAATCACTTGTCAATTCCTTCCGCTCCTCGTTGGGTTCAACACTCTTACTTACCGAAAGGACTACAATTGATCCACTATACTTGTGGGTCATCAAGACTCTTTTCTGGCGCCGTTGCCCGGGAGTAAAGCAGTTTTGGTAAGGAAACATTTTTATTACAAGCTGAATTTTATCTTCACTTGTCACTATGGAAGGTAATCCTTTGAGGGGCTTGTTCGGGGTATCTTCACCTTGATCGGAAGTGGTAAGATCCGCTCCTCAACCTACTGAACCTATTGAAAATATTTACTATGAAATCCCTTTGGGTATTATGGAGAAAGTATTTGTTAATCCCTATATAGGAGACCTGACATGCACTTAATCTATATATATGAAATTTGTGAATTATTTAAGCTCAAAGGTTTATCAGAGGATGGAGTTACGAAGAAATTATTCCCTTTATCTTTGAGGGGAAGGGCATTATCTTGATACGTGTTATTGGATGACAACGAAACATGGGATTGGAACCGATTGAAGCTAGAATTCCATCAGAAATTTTATCCTATGCACTTGGTTCATCGTGATCGAAATTATATATATATAATTTTTGGCCTCGTGAAGGAGAAAGTATCGCTCAAGCTTGGGGGAGGCTTAAATACGTGATGCACACATGCCCCAATCATGAGCTCTCGAGGGAAATTATTATGCAAAACTTCTATGCTTGGCTTTCTCTTGAAGATAAAACAACACTTGATACTACTTTGTCGGTTCCTTCACGAATATAACTATTGAATCCAATGGGATATTATTGAAAGAATTAAATGCAACTCTGAAGACTGGGAAATCAACAAAGGTAACGAGTCAGGTATAAATCTTGAATTTGATTGCGTTAAGTCTTTTATAGAAGCATATGTTTTTCATAAGCTGAGTGCAAAATACGGACTTGACTCTGAGATAGTAGCCGCTTTTTGTGAATCATTTTCTTCTCATGTTGATCCCCCTAAGGAGAAGTGGTTTAAATTTCACCCACCTATTGAAATTTGCGAAGAACCAAATATTGCTAAAACTGAAAAAATTACTGATACGACTAATTCTTCTACTTATATTGAGAAACCCCATTTCCTTATTAGGATTAATGAACATGATAAGGCAACAACTGTGATTCATAAGAGTAATACTACAACACCTAAACCCTTTGGACAAATTAAGGTGGAACCTAATATTGCAATGGTTAAAGAACTCTTAGTTGTATTGATGGGCATTGAGGGAGTCCTGGATTAGGGGGTGTCCGGATGGCCGGACTATAGCCTTTGGCCGGACTCCTGGACTATGAAGATACAAGATTGAAGACTTCGTCCCGTGTCCGGATGGGACTTTCCTTGGCGTCGAAGGCAAGCTTGGCGATACGGATATGTAGATCTCCTACCATTGTAACCGACTCTGTGTAACCCTAACCCTATTCAGTGCCTATATAAACCGGAGGGTTTTAGTCCATAGGATGAACAACAATCATACCATAGGCTAGCTTCTAGGGTTTAGCCTCTCTGATCTCGTGGTAGATCTACTCTTGTACTACCCATATCATCAATATCAATCAAGCAGGAGTAGGGTTTTACCTCCATCTAGAGGGCCCGAACCTGGGTAAAAACATCGTGTCCCTTGTCTCCTGTTACCATCCGCCTAGACGCACAGTTCGGGACCCCCTACCCGAGATCCGCCGGTTTTGACACCAACTTTGGTGCTTTCATTGAGAGTTCCTCTGTGTCGTCATATTTAGGCCCGATGGCTCCTTCGATCATCAACAATGATGCGGTCCAGGGTGAGAATTTTCTCCCCGGACAGATCTTCGTATTCGGCGGCTTTGCACTGCGGGCCAATTTGCTTGGCCATCTAGAGCAGATTGAAAGCTACGCCCCTGGCCATCAGGTCAGATTTGGAAGTTTGAACTACACGGCTGACGCCCGCGGAGACTTGATCTTCGAAGGGTTCGAGCCACAGCCAAGCGCGCCGCACTGTCACGATGGGCATGATCTAGCTCTGCCGCCGAACAGTGCCCTGGAGGCCGCACCAGTGTCTGCTCCGACCCTTAGCTCGGAGCCGACTGCGCCGATCGAGGATGGGTGGCTGGACACCACCTCGGGGGCTGTGATCTCTACGGTGATTGAGCCGAACACCAACCCTGTCCTTTGCGAAGCTTGTGACTCTAAGGTGCCAGACTCCTCTCCGGACTCCGAACCTTCCGCGCTCCTGCCAATCGAATCCAACTGGGCGCTGACCATGGAGTTCACCGCCACGGACATCTTTCAGCACCCGCCCTTTGGCGACGTCCTGAATTTACTAAAGTCTCTCTCTTTATCAGGAGAGCCCTGGCCGGATTATGGTCAGCAAGGTTGGGATGCGGACGACGAAGAAATTCAGAGCCCACCCACCACCCACTTTGTAGCCACTGTCGAAAGTTTAAACGACGTGCTCGATTTCGACTCCGAAGACATCGACGGTATGGACGACGATGTAGGAGATAAGAATGAACCAACACCTATAAGGCACTAGACAGCCATCTCATCTCACGATGTATACATGGTGGACACACCTAAAGGAAGCGACAACGAGGAACAATGGGACGCCACGAGGGATCATTCCCTCGAAAAGCAGTCAAAACGGTGACGTAAGCGCCGCTTAAAATCCCGCCTCGACAAAGACAACAGCCATAGAGCAGGGCAAACCGGTGGACGACGAACATGCTATCGAGCAACCGTCCGAACAGGACAATATGGATAAACAATCCGTCCCCGGCGAAGATAACAGTCCAGGCGATCTCACGCCGGACAAGTTGCCATAGCAGAAGAACCTCCACAAAAGGCTCGTCGCCACTACATGTAGCCTGAAAAAGCAGAAGCGGAAGCTCAAAACAGCGGAAGATGCGCTCAAAATCAGATGGAGCAAAGTACTCAACACCGCAGACAAATACGGCGATAGTCGCCGAACAAAGAGCTACCCGAAGCAAAAACTACTGCCCGAATTTGATGAGGAGGCCGTAGAGCCCCCGCAATCAAAGAACAAGGAGACCACCCGGTCGGATAGACGACCCATGGCAAACATAGAGCGGAAAACGGCGCTACACACAAGTCGGCACGCGATCCACACACGGATTCGCATCAAAAAGATGGCCAAGTTAGATCTATCTACGGGCCAAGAAAGCAAGCTCTAGTAAGCAACACAACACGTCAAGTATCCGAATATTACGGTACACCTAAATATAGGGGTGTCGCACATCCCCTATGTTTCACCGATGAGGTTCTGGATTATGAATTTCCAGCGGGATTCAAGCCCGTAAACATAGAGGCATACGCCAGAACAACAGACCCTGGGGTCTGGATTGAGGATTACATCCTCCACATACACATGGCTAGAGGAGATAACCTCCACGCCATAAAATACTTACCCCTCAAGCTCAAAGGGTCAGCCCGGCATTGGCTCAAAAGCCTCCCCGAAAACACCATTGGAAGTTGGGAAGAACTCGAGGATGCTTTACGGGCAAATTTTCAAGGGACCTATGTCCGACCTCTGGATGCAGACGATTTAAGTCACATAACTCAACAACCCGGAGAGTCAGCCCGAAAATTCTGGAACAGATTCCTTACTAAAAAGAACCAAATAGTTGACTGTCCGGACGCTGAAGCCTTAGCAGCTTTCAAACACAACGTCCGAGACGAATGGCTCGCCAAACACCTCGGCCAAGAAAAGCCAATAACAATGGCCGCATTAACAAGCCTCATGACCCGCTTTTGCGCAGGAGAAGATAGCTGGCTGGCAAGATGCAGTACCAGCGACCCAAGTACATACGAAGTCAGGAATGGAAACGGGAAACCACGACGCAGCAGGGACCAGCGCCGGACCAAGGGAAACAGCCCGAAGAGCACGAGAGTCAATGCCGAATTCAAAAGCTCACGGCAGGATCATAAAAAACTGCCCCTTAAGGATAACAAGGACGAGCTATCTAACTTAAACAAAATCTTGGACAAGATATGCCAAATCCACAGTACTCCCGGGAAGCCTACAAACCATACCCACAGAGATTGTTGGGTCTTCAAGCAGTCCGGCAAACTCAACGCCGAACACAAGGGGCTCGACACACCAAGCGAGGACGATGACGAACCCCACAAGCAGAGCACCGGACAACAAAAGAATTTCCCACACGAAGTCAAATCAGTAAACTCACTTTACGTGACAAAAGGGAAAAACAGAATGGCGCCCATAGATATACGCGCCATACGGCCTATCCCAGAGGAGTCCCACCACTGGTTGTCAAAACCAATCACCTTCGACCATCACGATTACTCTAGAAGTATCCAGAATGCAGGATGGACTGCCTTGATATTAGATCCGATAATCGACGGACTCCAATTTACACAAGTCCTAATGGACGGCGGCAGTGATCTAAATCTGCTATATCAGGACACAATCCGCAAAATGAGGATAGACCCAACCAAAATACGCCATAGCAACACTTCCTTTCAAGGGGTAGTGCCAGGCCCAAATGCCCATTGTACGGGCTCTCTACTGCTAGAAGTTGTGTTCGGCTCACCCGACAACTTCCGGCGCGAAAAGTTAACCTTCCACCTCGCCCCATTTACAAGTGGCTACCAAGCACTATTGGGACGCGAAGCTTTCGCCCGCTTTAACGCAATACCGCATTATGCATCCCTTACACTTAAAATGCCCGGTCCGCGAGGCATCATCTCCTTAAAGGGAAATATCGAGTGTTCCTCGAGCACGGAAGATTGTGTGACTGCCTTGACAGCCACACACCAAACCGGCTTCACTAATCAAAGCACCTAAATAGGTCGTCCAGACCCCGGACACGGTTAGACGAGTCCGGCGTAAACATACAAGGGCTTACTAGCCGCATACCCCCGCACTAGGGGCTCCGCGCATGTACAACAAGAGACATTAAAGCTCAATTTTATTCATTTTTTGAATTGTACTTTGTTTATTTAGTATAACATACATTTTCGCACTATCTTTTTCAACTAAGTTCCTCTCTTTTACAGATGAACACTGTGCTACACCCGCCCAGGATATGGCACAACGGAGACACATGCGCAGACGTGCAGTAGGGACCCGTTGGAAGGATTCTTTTCAGATTAAGACCCTGCGTAAACCTTTTTTACTGTCTCTTGTTGATACACATCCCCCGGTTTCTTGCTATAACCTAGGAGGAGGCTGGCGTTTTGGCAGGGGCCACGTCAGAATTTTGCGCGTACCTGGACACCAGGGGCTTATTACCAAGGGCGTAGTTCGGCCTGTTTTCATAATGACCGAATACCTTAGGGAGTGTTCGGCGTCTCGAGTTAGGCCTTATATGCATCAGCTTCGAATCATGTCTTGGGTCAAATGTTGGGTTTGCCCGGCTCCTGTGTTTTGCTGCCTTACGTTCTGCTCTATCGGCTAACGCGGCACCAGGAGAACTACTGCGATTGTGCCCCGGTTCGTCCAGGCGAGCACCTTAGTAGAGAAAGCCAAAAACTGACTGTCATGATATAGCGTGAGACTGGTCAACCACTTGATGACCCGCCAGAATCTATAGGATTCCTCCGCATTGACGAAGGGCCGTTTCCCGGTCAGGCACATACGCGCCTCGAATTCGGGTGAGCGCGGTGCCCCTAGGGGCTATATAGTAGCCCCACTGTCAAACTCCTATGGCTAAGTGAAAGTGATAAAGCATTATAGTCCGGTTGCCTAGTTTGCTACGCTACCACCTCCTTTATAGGACCAGGACGTTGGATCAAGTGTGAAAATGCGCCTTTTGCAAACACCCCCGCATTATATGCGTGTGGGCTTAAGCCGAAGACTGCCATCTTTCAGTTTATATACAGATATACATTAACGGCCGCACAGGAGGTATTTTAATTCTTGAAGGCACAAGTATAAAAAGCTTTTATATTTCATCAGAACATTGTTTCACAATAATACATGTTATTCGAACATAATATCCTTTGAGCACTACATCTCTATTAAACGAGCGCCCTGCAGAACTTCCTGAAAATATTGCTCGACAGGTACTCGGCTTCCGTCCGGATCTGGGGATGCAACATCGGTGGCCTTCATCTCTGCCCAGTATGTCTTGACACGGGAAAGAGCCATCCGTGCACCCTCTATGCATGCCGACCTCCTCATTGCATTGATATGCGGCACCACACCAAGGAACTGCTGCACTAAGCCAAAATAACTCTTCGGCTCGGGCCTTTTCGGCCACAAAAGACTCACGACATCCTTCATCGCAAGTCCGGATAACCTATTCAGCTCCGCCCATTCGGCCAAGAGATCGGTTAATGGAAGAGGGCGCTCTGGATTATGGAACTGCGACCAAAAAACCTTTTCCATTTCGTGATCCTTTTGATCTCGGAAGTGTTCTGCCGCGTCCGCAGCACTTGCCGCCAAGTCTAGATAAGCATCCTCCGAACTCCACAGCCGGTCCAACTGAGCATATTTAGGATCCGTGAACTTCCTCTGCAGCAGGAAGGGCTTTCCAGCCGCGATATCTCCGGCCTGACGCATCTCCTCCTTCATAGCTCTCATCGCAGAGCGAGCATCCTTGGCCTTGGTAGTGGCCTTCTTCAGGCCCTCTTATACCGCTCGATCTTCTTTTTCAAGAAGCTTGCAGCGGTCGGCAGCATTCTTCAACTCCACGGCCATCTCAGCCATTTCCTTCTTGCTTCGGCAGTGAGCAGCCTGTTCGGCTTTTAGCTCTTCGGCCGCCTTTAAGGCAGCCGCGTCACTCTTTTTGGCCTGCTCCTTGGCTCGGGCGAGCTCTTCCCGCAGGTTCTCCATGGCAGCGGCACCATCTACGTCAAGCATACTTGTTGTAAGGCACGGGCATCAAGCTCCCTTACCAGGTGTCCACGGGGAAATTGCATACCTTGTGACTCGTCAAGTCGCCTATTGACAAGCGCGATGTCGACATCCGCCACGTCAAGTTGCCGCTTTAGTTCGGAAAATCCATCAGTCCGGCTAGCCACCGGACCCTTCGCCACCTGCATAGGAAGGGCGACACATTATACCTGGGATTATGATGCTCGACGCGCTGTCATTTTTGACAACACACCGAGCCTCAAGGGCTACTATCTACACAGGGCTCATTTTATATGCGAAACTGTCAAAAGGTACATCATTTTGCGTACCTCAAAACCTATCAGTAATCTTCTGACGGCTTCATGCAATCCACTCTCAGTGGATGAAATCCTTTCAATCATCGTACCCATTAACGCACGGTGATCTTCTGAGATAGATGCTCGACCAAGCAGATCCTTCAGCTCCTCCGACCATGCACCAGGTGGTGCCGGACTCGTCCGATGGCCTTTTTCGAAGGCCGAACGCGGAGGGCTTTGAGGGGAAATATGACTACCTTCCGGCCCCGCCGGACTCGGAGAAACCCTCCGCGACGACACCTCAGGGTCGCCCGCCTCGCACGACGGTACGACAGCGGGAGGCGTTTCGCTCTCTATCATCTCCGGACGAAGATCCCCCGAAGATGAGCTCTGCTGAGAAGGGCTGAGATCCGAACTACAAGGTAAAACTCCGGTTATCTTCATCAGAAATAGGGCAGGGATATCCTTTATTTTAATAAAAACTCCCCTTTTTACTTACGGCTCGGTGGAGGGCTGATCCCCTTGGGGGCATAATGCGGCCGAAGCATCTCTCGGCGCAGGACCCTCTGACGAAGATTTCATCCCCCGCTTTGAGATCATGGTCTCTGGGTCTTCAGAGGCGGTCCTCTTCTTCCCTTGGATGGAGGGATTCTCGATCCCTCCTTTCCTGGCAGCCTCCTTCGCGGAGGCGGTAGCTTCCTTGTTCCCCCCTTCACCTTCTTCCGAAGGCGCAACCTCCAGCATCCTGGTTAACACGGGATCTGGCGTGGTCTCAGGGAGGGGGGCCGGACACCTGATTAACTTTGCTTTCGCTATCCACTCCTGTTCAAGGGACAACTCTTTTAAAGGGCAAGTTTGTGATAAATATGGGATAGCGTGTCCGGGCACAGGGCTACTTACTTGAGTATCCGGGCGATTGCAGCTCAGACCTGTGTCCTCGGTCAAGTCCGGACACATCTCTTGTGATCCGAAGAAAAGCTTGTACATCTCCACGGGCGTCGCGCCCATAAAATGTTGGAGAGCTCGTGGTCCCTCCGGGTTAAATTCCCACAGGCGAAAGGGGCGACGTCTGCAGGGCAGTACGCAACGAATCAACATGACCTGCGCTACTACGACCAGAGTGATCTCTCTCTCTCTAGGAGGTCTCGAATGCGTCCCTGCAACAAGGGAACGTCCTTGGACGGCCCCCAGTCAAGTCCTTTATTGACCCATGACGCCAGCCGCGGTGGAGGACCCGAGCGAAAGGCAGGTGGAGCCACCCATTTGGTGCCCCTGGGAGCTGTGATATAAAACCACTGTTGTTGCCATAAGTTGAGCTCCTCTTGAAAAGAGCCCTCGGGCCATGGAACATCAGCATTCGTGCTTATAACAGCCTCTCCGCACTCTGCCTGTTGCCCCTTGATCATCTTCGGCTCCACTTTGAAGGTCTTGAGCCACAATCCGAAGTGAGGGGTAATACGGAGGAAGGCTTCGCACATGACAATGAACGATGAGATGTGGAGGATGGACTCCGGATCCAAGTCGTGAAATTCCAACCCATAGTAAAACATGAGCCCCCTCACGAAGGGGTCCGTCGGGAAACTTAGCTCCCGAAGGAAGTGAGACGCGAACACCATGCTTTCACCAGGCTTGGGAGTGGGAATAACCTGCCCATGGGCAGGCAACCTATGCGAAATTTCACCGGTTAGATACCTTGCATCTCTTAGCTTTAGCACGTCTTCTTGCGTAACAGAAGAAGGCATCCACCGGCCTTGTAGGTCAGAGCCGGACATCATCGAAGGTCCGAAGCGCCTGTATTTGGAGCTTTGGGTGTTGGAGCTCGAGACGAGGGGCAGATTTGATTGAGACTGTAAGAAAAGAGCGGAGCCTTGGTCTCTTTATAAAGAGGTTGAATACCAAGAGCCTTCCCCGTGATCGTTCGGGGCTCGCCTTCGATAGAGGAGACGTGCCAACAGGCACGACTGGGTTACCCACACCCGTATTAATGGGAATCCCGGAATAAGGGGACACGATCTCTGCTTTGACAAGACGTGCCAAGGAAACCGCCTCGCTAAACGCGCTGAGGTGGAACAGTAAAAATGATTCGAATAAAGGCTTGGCCGTGGTGTGTTGTCACGCCGCGGAATACATCAGCAGATTGAATTTGTGTAAATATTATTCTCTCTACGGTGGTATGTGGAACTTATTTTGCAGAGCCGAACACTATCCTTGTGTTCAAAATCTTCTATGAAGTATTCGGAGGAGGAACCCGCCTTGCAATGCCGAAGACAATATGCGCGCCGGACTCGTCGTCATTGAAGCCTGGTTCAGGGGCTACTGAGGGAGTCCTGGATTAGGGGGTGTCCGAATGGCCGGACTATAGCCGTTGGCCGGACTCCCGGACTATGAAGATACAAGATTGAAGACTTCGTCCCGTGTCCGGATGGGACTTTCCTGGGCGTGGAAGGCAAGCTTGGCAATACGGATATGTAGATCTCCTACCATTGTAACCGACTCTGTGTAACCCTAACCCTCTTCGGTGCCTATATAAACCGGAGGGTTTTAGTCCGTAGGACGAACAACAATCATACCATAGGCTAGCTTCTAGGGTTTAGCCTCTCTGATCTCGTGGTAGATCTACTCTTGTACTACCCATATCATCAATATCAATCAAGCAGGAGTAGGGTTTTACCTCCATCGAGAGGGCCCGAACCTGGGTAAAAACATCGTGTCCCTTGTCTCCTGTTACCATCCGCCTAGACGCATAGTTCGGGACCCCCTACCCGAGATCCACCGGTTTTGACACCGACATGCATGTTATCTATTTTTGTAATGAAGCTACCAGAATTGCTAAACAAGCTAATTCTGAACAAGATAAGCTAGATAAGAATAAGCCAGTTGTTCGTATGCCTATTGTTTCTGTTAAGATTGGAGATCATTCTATCATGGTTTATGTGATATGGGTGCTAGTATAAGTGCTATTCTATTTTCTTTATACCAAGAAGGTATGCATGATATTACACCCGCTGAAATATTGGATATTGATGTCACTATTAAGCTTGCAAACAAAGATACTATTTTACCTCTTGGAATTGTTAGAGATGTTGAGGTCTTGTGTGGTAAGATCAAATATCCTACTGATTTCTTAGTAGTTGGATCACCATAGATAATTTCTGTCTCGTCATATTTGGTAGACCTTTCTTGAATACAGTTAATGCTAAATTTGATTGTGCCAAAGAAATGTTAAAGTTAAATTTGGTGATGTATCTCATGAATTTAATTTCTCCAAGTTTAATAGACATCCTCATGATAAAGAATTACCTAGTAAAGATGATATTATTGGTCTTGCTTCTATTGTTGTGCCTCCTCCTGATCCGGAACAATATTTGTTAGACCATGAGAATGATATGCATATGAATGAGAGAAATGAAATAGATGAAATATTATTTAGGCAAGCACCAATCCTCAAGCATAATTTGCTGGTTGAAACTTTGGGAGACCCTCTTCCACCTAAGAGTGATCCTGTGTTTGAATTAAAGAAACTCCTTGATATATTTAAATATGATTATCTTGATTAAAAGAAGATATATCATGTTATTATCAACGCTAAGCTTTCAGTGTACGAAGAAAAGAGATTATTGAAAACTTTGAGGAAACATCACGCTGCAATTGGATATACTCTTGATGATCTTAAGGGCATTAGCCCTACTCTTGTCAGCATAAGATTAATATAGAACCTGATGCTAAATGCTACCTTTTGAGCATGCGTTGGTTTTCCCTTGAAGAGGAAAGGGTGATGCATCAAAGTAGCGTAAGTATTTCCCTCAGTTTTGAGAACCAAGGTATCAATCCAGTAGGAGGCTACACGCAAATCCCTCGTACCTACACAAACAAATAAGAACCTTGCAACCAACGCGATAAAGGGGTTGTCAATCCCTTCACGACCACTTGCAAAAGTGAGATTCGATAGAGATAATAAGATGCAAAATAAAATAGATCGGAAACTTATATGATGGAAAATAGACCCGGGGGCCATAGGTTTCACTAGTGGCTTTTCTCAAGATAGCATAAGTATTACGGTGGGTGAATAAATTACTGTTGAGCAATTGATAGAAAAGTGCATAGTTATGAGAATATCTAGGCATGATCATGTATATAGGCATCACGTCCGCGACAAGTAGATCGAAACGATTCTACATCTACTACTATTACTCCACACATCGACCGCTATACAGCATGCATCTAGAGTATTAAGTTCATAATAACAGAATAACGCATTAGGCAAGATGACATGATGTAGAGGGATAAACTCAAGCAATATGATATAAACCCCATCTTTTTATCCTCGATGGCAACAATACAATACATGCCTTGCTGCCCCTGCTGTCACTGGGAAAGGACACTGCAAGATTGAACCCAAAGCTAAGCACTTCTCCCATTTTTTTGACTAGGAATTGTGGGGCAAACCCCCACAACATATCAAAACTTTATTGAAAAGACACAGCAAATACAACAAGATGATTACAAGAGGTAACCAGAAAACAAAAAGAGAGCTTACAAAACATACTTAAGGAGAAGAAAGGAGATCCATTTCAGAAGGTCATCCTTGTAAGCAGACTTGATTCCGTGCTGCATTAGACTAATATCATGCCTAAAAGCACCTCTCCATTTATTGAAACTTGCCCTCTCACTTCTGAAAACTTTGGCATTTCTCATGATCCAGATATTCTAGCAAGCAATGAACGCCACTTCAGTGAAAAAAGGCTTATCAAAACTTCTCCTTGCCTGAATAACCAAATCCGACATGGAGTTGCCAGCAGACCAATCAATCTGCAGATAATTCCAAATTCTAACACTGAAGTTATAGTTAAAGAACAGATGGTCCCTAGCTTCTCTAGTCTGCAAGGGGCACAACCTACAATGAACTCCACCCTCCATGTGCCAATGTCTCCTTTCAACCATATCCTTGGTGTTTAGTCTGTCCATATTAAGCATCCAAGCAAACACCTTGATCTTGAGGGTGCAAGAGGACTTCCAAATCCAACAAAGCATACGATTGAAAGTTTCTGACACAAAAGTGTGGGAGTAAAACATCTTGGGCCTGAATTGCTTGGAAGAGCCCTGCCACAACCACAAATCCTTGGAACTAGCTTCTCTGCTGTGAGAGCCCATCATATCTTTGATCATGTTTAACTCATCAAAAGCTTGAGCATACAGAGGAAGATGGAAGTGCTGGTACATGTACTGGGTATTGAAAATATCCTTAACTGAGATCCAAGTATCCTTAGCAAAACAGAATAACCTTGGAAATCTAGTCTGCAGGCTAGAAACTTCATTGCCAAGATTCCAATTATCAGACCAAGAAAGAGCAGTGTCTCCTTCATTAATCTGCACCGAGGAGCAATCTCTAAAATTCTGCATCACCTTGCAAATATCCCTCCACCAAAAGGAGCCACAATCATTTGTTCCTTGGGGTACTCCTTCATAGTAATATGAGTCCCAGATTAGGGACACCCAAGGAATATCTCTTTTGTTGAGGAAATTACTAGCATGCTTAAGTAGCAGTGCCACATTCTGAACACCCAGATTTAGGATACCAAGACCACCTTTATCTTTTGGTCTACAAATAAGCTCCCAAGCAGCAAGAGAGGGGGCTGGCTCAGCTCTATGTTTCCTCCACATGCACTACCTTTGGATTCTCTCTAACTGCTTAAGGATACCAACAGGAACAGCCAGGCTACACAGAAAGAATATTGGCATGGAGGACAGAGCAGAGTTTAGGAACTGTAATCTTTCACCTTGGTTAAGGAAGGAGGAGCTGGCAGTCATTCTCCTTTCCATACAGTCCACTAAAGGCATGAAGTCCACCATTTTTGGTCTTGTAGTGCCCATTGGTAACCCAAGATATGTAAATGGCATCTTACCAATTTGGCAGCCAAAAGCAGCAGCAAGATCCACCATCACAACGGGGTCAACATTTATTGGAATAATAAATGATTTGTGGTAATTGCCATCAAGACCTGTTGATTGAGAGAACACCTTCAGCATATCTTTCAGAGCCAGAAGCTGAGCCCTGTCAGCAGGGAGGATGATCAAGGTATCATCAGCATATTGGATCACAGGGTAGTCCCTATCATGGAAAGGAATGGGAAGATGAAGAACACCTTTTCTGAACATATCATTAGTCACTGTTTGCAAAAGATCAGCAACTATAACAAATAGAAGAGGAGATACAGGGTCACCCTGCCTAACTCCCTTTTTGCAAACAAATTTCCTCCTAGGGACACCATTAAGAAGAACAGAAGAAGTACCAGTGGCCAGAAGCTGTTTCATCCATAGGATCCACTTCTCATTGAAGCCTTTATGTCTGAGAATTTGGAATATAGCTTCATGCTCCACAGAGTCAAGGCTTTCTCAAAGTCCAGCTTAAGGATTACAATTGGCCTCTTGGACTGATGGCATTGGTGCAAGTACTCAAAGGTCCAACCAATACGATCCTGAATTGTTCTGCTTTTTATGAAACCATACTGATTTTTGTGAATACACTGCATGATCAGTTCCTGGAACCTATTGGCAGCCATTTTGGAAAGAAATTTCAGCCCCATGCTAGTGAGAGAGATAGGCCTATAATCACCCACTTCCTCATGTGAGAGCTTTTTGGGCACCAGGGTAATAAAGGAACTATTTATATTCTCCAAGACAGCAGTACCCTCATGAAAAGCTTGGGCTAATTCATAAAAGTCTTGTGAAATTAGGTGCCAACACTTCTTGAAAATAAACCATTAAAACCATCAGGTCCAGGTGCTTTATCCACAGGCATATGCTTGATCACATTGTCCATTTCTTCCTTTTCAAAAGGCTTAGTGAGCACCTCAAGGCCAGCCACAGGGGAAATTAGTGATGGTAAATCAAAACCCATCACAATCCCTCTAGAAGTGCCCATTCTATTCTTGAAACAACTCCAAATGATTCCAGCCATTTGTGAATGATTAGAGACCACAGAACCATCAGGTAGCTTAAGACTAGCTATGGAATTCCTCCTATGTCTCTTAGTGGCCATGGCATGAAAGAATTTGGTGTTTTCTCCCCAACCTTGAAATACCTAATAGTGCATCTCTTTTTCCAATAATGGAACTGTAGATGCAGAAGCTTT
Organism: Triticum dicoccoides; assembly: GCF_002162155.2. Taxonomy (NCBI): domain Eukaryota; kingdom Viridiplantae; phylum Streptophyta; class Magnoliopsida; order Poales; family Poaceae; genus Triticum; species Triticum dicoccoides. The sequence continues at coordinate 270,675,131 of NC_041393.1, forward strand.
TGCAGTTGGTCCTTAACAATTCTTCTGAAATTGATCTCCTGCCTAAACAGAGGCCTCCACTCCTCCAACTCATCCAAAAGGAAGACAACATGATTGCATTTGCTGATCAATAATTTTAATTTGGAGACATTCATTTGCCACCTCTTAAGGCACATTCTGAAATTTTTGAATTTGTCTGCAATCCTATCAGTTATGTGCACTTTCCTAGAGGGTTTTTTGCCAAGATGATTCCACACAATCCATGAAACCCTCCAGCTCCATCCAATAATTCTCAAACCTAAAAATATTTGACTTGGGGATGGAAGTATTAATGGAAACCAAACAATGGATATGATCAGATGCAGTCCTGGCCAAGGGCAGCACCTCAGTCATAGGATAATCTGTAATCCAGTCCACTGAGGTGAAGAACCAATCTAATTGCTCAAGAAGTGGGGTATCTTGCATATTGGACCAGGTGTAGGATCTACCTTTGATTGGTAATTCAAGAAGGCCCAAGTGCCCAATTATCTCATTGAAAATAAATATGTCATTTATGTCCCCACCAGGTAAGTTTCTATTGTCCACCGACCTTATGAAATTAAAGTCACCAAGCAATAACCAGTGCTCATCAACCTGGATACACAGGTTATATAACCAAGTAACAAAATTATCCCTGGCTTCGCCCTGACAAGGGCCATAAACAACCACCAAAGTCCACTTTTCATTGTTCTGCCTGGAGGTAAACTGAATCACCCCAGCAAATTGTTGCATTTCAATTAAGGTACCATTAAAAACAGAAGAATTCCAGACCACAAGGATACCACCAGAAGCTCCCATGGAAGGAGAGCAAGCAAAAGAATCAAATCTTTCAGGACAGAAACTTTTGATTGACCTAGAGTCAAAGGAAGAGCACTTAGTTTCTTGTAAACAGGCTATAGAACACTTGCTCTCCTCAATTTTCCACCTGACAGCTCTCTGCCTAGCTTCAGAATTTAAACCTCTTACATTCCAGCACAACACATTCCAATTTCTACAAAGATTACTCATTATAGCACAATAATAATAGCCATAAACCACATGGCACACAATGCCACATGTCCAAAAGAGCACAGAAAAGTCTGACCCAGCATTAAGACATAATAGAGTTCATGAAATAGCTTGCTGCAAAAGGACAGAAAACAAGCAAACTTATGTGCTTGCCAAACCCAATAAAACAGGGACACACTAATCATCAGAGTTGGTGGAGACAACAGCTGGTGGGTCCACCATAAGTGCATCCACATAAAGGAGAGTGGCATCAATTTCTAGCTCCTTCCCAATCTCTTGCAGGCGACTGATAGGCGTAGCTGGATGGACTCCTTCTGAAGCAGGCTCATCAGGCATCTGGGCCGTGAAGGGCTTGGCTCTGGGCTTCTTCCTCTTGGGATGAAGAGTGAGCTCCTGGAAGGTGGGCTTGAATCCATCACACTGGACAAAGCTTCTGGTGCAACCCCTAACCGAGGTGTCCACAATTGGAGTTGGCACCAATGTTTTCCATGGCCTTCTAGCTTTAGCCACCACAGCCACAGGAGAGATCACCTGCACAGATGCATCATCAACATTATCAGAGAATAGGGCCCTGGCGACTAGCCTGGCTGGCTCCTGGTCCTTCCATGTAAGCAGCGGTAGGTCCAAGTCACTGAACGCAAAATCCCAGCTCCTCTTTCATAGGACAACTGGCAACAGAGGCTGCAACAGAATTGGCTCGGGGACAGAGAAAACAACAGGAGCTTGCAGAAGACTTTCAAACGATCTCCTCCAAACAATATCAGGAGGTAGAGGAGGCCCAAATGGCACCACAGGTAAAGCAATCTCATTCCTGACAGAAGGAGGCTGGTAGACAACAATGGCCTAGTGGTTGACTGCATCCTCATCAACATTCAAAAGAGGAACTGGAGCTTCAGGCTGATCATCATCAATCAACACAATAGCAGTGGGAGGTTCCTGGTGGTCAGCAGCAGAGCTGGGCTGGGCAGAGAGGTCAACCACCATTGACTCCTATTCTTGGGCAGGCTCAGGGTCCACAGGGTCATTCCAATTTCCCCAATTATCATCAGCCACCTCGTTGATCACATGCTCTGGAGGGGGAGGGGGGACTGCATTCCACTCCAAAGTAGGATAAGCAGGTAGGTTGAGCGAAGGTAGCTCAGGGAAGGGAACACCAGGTACTGGGTGCGGATTGCCATTGATGGGCATCCAATCTTCATCCCGTGGCATCTGCTCGGCAAAATTTGCACCCAGAATATATAATGGCACAGTCCAAGAAACCCGAGCACCTCCCGAAGGCGCAAAATCCATGAACACCACATCAGGCGGCACAAGCATATCCTCCGGGAAAGATGCAAACACCAGAGATCGAACCAGGTATGGGTCCTCGCTCATCCAATGATGAAACTTGCCAAAAGTGTTCACAACAGCTCTAATGCATTCTGTATTACAAAGATCCAAAGGAATACTGAGGAACATGATCAGCCCCTGACGAAAACCCTGGACGCCACAGAAGGATTCGCCCTCATCATGCTTCATAAAGCGCACAAAACGGTCATTACCAAGCGGCTGAGGTGGGAGCTGCAGCAATGAGAATCTGACATCAGCATCCCGAAGCTCAAAGAGCCCAACCGAATGAATCCAAGGCTGCGCCGACCTGACAAAAACTCCATGCGCTTGGAGCCACTGCACCACTCCCTCTCTAGCAGCGCCAATCTCATCAGGCTGGGGGATAGGCATTACCTCCGCAAGCATGAACTCCTCATGGCGGCGCACAATTGGGGTATGTGGCGTCACGAAAGTTCTTGGTAGACGATCTTCCCCACCATTGACGATGTGATGGCCAACAGGTACATACAGTAGAGGATCTAGGTGGAAGTTGGCCATTCGGGCATAGGACTCTGCCTCCACCGACGGCGAATGCAATGGCGGAGGAGGGTTTGCAGGCGGCGAGGCCATGGAGTCTTGGGGTCGGGGCTGATGGAACTGGACGAGGGAGTAAATATGGAAGTGGAAGGGAGGTCCAGGTTTGGTAAAAGCCTTGCCAGAGAGATATTCCCGCAGCGCGCCTCGGAAGTTGCAGCGTTAGCGGGTTTGGCTTGCCAAATGAGCCCCAAAATCTGAGCAAATCTGTTATAGTCTTTCTTGACGTGACTAGACCGGAGGCAAGAGACGCACCAAAGCTTGGATGTGCAGGCAGAGGCAAAATGTCCTTTCTTTAAACACTTCTGACAAGTATGAATATCCTCAACCATTTCAGAAATTAAATTATCAAAATCCTCTTTGGCTTGTTGAGAAGAGGGGATTTCCAAATGCCCCCCAGATAACACCGGCTCAGCCCAGTCCGGCACATGCAGAAGCTTTTTGAGGGACTAACAAGGATCCACTCAGCATCACATTCTAACTTCTAGATCTTAAACTCACGACTCCAATTAGGACCACCGTTACTCCAAAGATGAAAATAAAATTTGAAATGATAGCAAGCAAAAGATCTAAGACTAAGAATGATCATGGCAACAACCTTGCAAGAAACTTGAAAACCAAATACCTTATCCTTGATCAAAAAAACCATGAGATCAATACCCGAGCCGCCAATGGCGGCCTCGAGAGCCGTCGCCACCGAATCTTCGTTCAAACAAAAATTGTGACGTCCAAAAGAGACCACCATGGTGAAGATGTCCGAGTCATCCATGGGGTGCACCAAAAAGCCCGTAGATTGAAAAACCTTATCCGGAAACACTAAACCCTTGGAGAAATCCAAGCCAAGGGTAGATCCATCATTGGAACCCATGTGAGATGGGTATGGACGAGTAGATCACGAGACGCCGGAGAGATCTATTGGAGAGAAGCTAGGATTTGGTGGCTAGTGGAGGAGATCGCCGGAGGGGGGTGGGGATTGCCGGGGTCGGGGTGGGGGAGCCATTGACCACTCCCAGTTGTATAGCGTTGAGGCACTTCTCCCATTGCAAGAGAGATCAATCTAGTAGGACAAACCAAACTGATAATTCGAAGAGACTTGCAAAGATAACCAATCATACATAAAAGAATTCAGAGGAGATTCAAATATTGTTCATAGATAATTTTGATCATAAACCCACAATTCATCGGATCTCGACAACACACCGCAAAAAGAATTACATCGAATAGATCTCCAAGAAGATCGAGGAGAACTTTGTATTGAGATCCAAAGAGAGAGAAGAAGCCATCGAGCTAATAACTATGGACCCGAAGTTCTGTGGTAAGAAGGCTATGGTGTTGATGTAGAAGCCCTCCGTGATCGATTCCCTCTCCGGCGGAACGCTGATACGTCTCCAACGTATCTATAATTTTTGATTGTTCCATGCTATTATATTACCCCTTTTGGATGTTTATGGGCTTTATTTTACACATTTATATCATTTTTGGGACTAACCTACTAACCGGAGGCCCAACCCGTATTGCTGTTTTTTTGCCTATTTCAGTATTTCGAAGAAAAGGAATATCAAACGGAGTCCAAATGGAATGAAACCTTCGGGAGCGTGATTTTTGGAACGGACGTGATCCATAGGACTTGGAGTGCAAGCCAAGAAGCAGCCGAGGCGGCCACAAGATAGGAGGGCGCGCCCCCTGTCTTGTGGGCCCCTCGGGCGGCCACCGACCTACTTCTTCCCCCTATATATACCCACGTACCCCAAAAACATCCAGGGAGCCAACGAAAAACAATTTCCACCGCCGTAACCTTCTGTATCCGCGAGATCCCATCTTGGAGCCTTCGCCGGCGCTCCGCCGGAGGGGGAATCGACCATGGAGGGCTTCTACATCAACACCATAGCCCCTCCGATGAGTTGTGAGTAGTTTACCATAGACCTTCGGGTCCATAGTTATTAGCTAGATGGCTTCTTCTCTCTTTTTGGATCTCAATACCATGTTCTCCCCCTCTCTTGTGGAGATCTATTCGATGTAACTCTTTTTGCGGTGTGTTTGTCGAGATCCAATGAATTGTGGGTTTATGATCAAGTTTATCTATGAGAAATATTTGAATCTCCTCTGAATTCTTTTATGTATGATTGAGTTATCTTTGCAAGTCTCTTCGAATTATCAGTTTGGTTTGGCCTACTAGATTGATCTTTCTTGCCATGGGAGAAGTGCTTAGCTTTGGGTTCAATCTTGCGGTGTCCTTACCCAGTGACAGCAGGGGTTGCAAGGCACGTATTGTATTGTTGCCATCGAGGATAAAAAGATGGGGTTTATATCATATTGCTTGAGTTTATCCCTCTACATCATGTCATCTTTCTTAATGCGTTACTCTGTTCTTATGAACTTAATACTCTAGATGCATGCTGGATAGCGGTCGATGTGTGGAGTAAAAATAGTAGTAGATGCAGGCAGGAGTCAATCTACTTGTCACGGACGTGATGCCTATATAGATGATCATGCCTAGATAATCTCATAATTATTCGCTTTTCTATCAATTGCTCGACAGTAATTTGTTCACCCACCGTAATATTTATGCTATCTTGAGAGAAGCCACTAGTGAAACCTATGTCCCTCGGGTCTATCTTTTATCATATAAGCTTTCAATCTACTTTTATTTGTATCTTTACTTTTCCAATCTATATTATAAAATACCAAAAATATATTTATCTTATCATACTATCTCTATCAGATCTCACTATCGCAAGTGGTTGTGAAGGGATTGACAACCCCTTTATTGTGTTGGTTGCGAGTTCTTTGTTTGTTTGTGTAGGTGCGTGGGACTTCTGAGAAGCCTCCTACTGGATTGATACCTTGCTTCTCAAAAACTGAGGGAAATACTCACGCTACTATTGCTGCATCACCCTTTCCTCTTCAAGGAAAACCAACGCAAGCTCAAGACGTAGCAAGAAGGATTTCTGGCGCCATTGCCGGGGAGGTCTTCGCTCAAGTCAAGACATACCAAGTACCCATCACAAACTCATCTCCCTCGCATTTACATTATTTGCCATTTGCCTCTCGTTTTCCTCTCCCCCACTTCACCCTTACCGTTTTATTTGCCCTCTCTCTCCCAATCTTCTCCTCTCTCTTTTCCGTTTGCCTTTCCGTTGCCATGTCCGAATCAAAAAGAACTAAGGGCCCTTTCCAAGGTTCTAGTACCTTGGATAACCCCTCTATCCTCTCTAAGCTCATGAATAAGGATGCTATAGAAAGACCCACCGAGGTCACCAATGAGTGCTTAAATAATTTTGATGAAGATGACTCTAGAATTTTTCATTATTTACTTGATGAGTCTTTAAAAGATGCTTGGGATAGGTTATTAAGAATTCGGGCTAGCTATGTACCACAATATCAAATTGAGGTTTACTTAAAAAGTTTCTATGTTGGCTTACCCGCTTCTTTTAAGCAAGTTCTAGATTCTATTTTTGAAGAAGGTTTTCTTGAAGGGGATGCTATAGATACCTATGAAAGAATGAAAACTATATTTGGTCACCCCATGAATGATAAGGTTGAATCTACCACCCTCTTATGCTTCTATCAAAACGAAATTATCAAAGAGATGAAGTCTAGTTTAGATGCAAATTTCCGTAACGTGCTTAATCTTACTTCCTCCATTAATGGCAATGTGCTTTCCCAAAATAGAAGGATGAATGCCATAGAAAGGAAATTTTCTCTTTCTTTCCGAGTGCCAAAGGTGGAACTACTTAGATCTATCTTCGCTTTTATGCCTAGCTAGGGGCGTTAAACGATAGGGCTAGTTGGGAGGCAACCCAATTTTATTTGTGTTTTTTTGTTTTTGTTTATGTTTAGTAATAAATTTTGCATCTACCTTCTGTTTAGATGTTTTTATGTTTTAATTAGTGTTTGTGCCAAGTAGAACCTATAGGATAACCTATGGTGATAGTTAATTTGATTCTGCTGAAAAACAGAAACTTTGCACGCACGAAATTAGTTTTGTTAAATCACAGAAACGTGCTTTTGCGTTGATTCTTTTTGCTGATGATCAATAGACAAATTGCCCAGGACTTCCTTGGTAGGATTTTTAGAGTTCCAGAAGTTTGCGTTAGTTACAGATTGCTACAGACTATTCTGTTTTTGACAGATTCTGTTTTTCCTGTGTTGTTTGCTTATTTTGATGCATCTATGGCTAGTATTAAGTGGTTGATGACCCACAAGTATAGGGGATCTATCGTAGTCCTTTCGATAAGTAAGAGTGTCGAACCCAACGAGGAGCAGAAGGAAATGATAAGCGGTTTTCAGTAAGGTTTTCTCTGCAAGCACTGAAATAGTAGGTGATAGATAGTTTTGTGATAAGATAAATAGTAACGAGCAAAAAGTAAATAAAGTGCAGCAAGGTGGCCCAATCCTATATGTAGCAAAGGATAAGCCTGGACAAATTCTAATAATGAAGAAGGAGCTCCCGAGGACACATTGGGAATTATCGTCAAGCTAGTTTTCATCATGTTCATAAGATTCACATTTGGTACTTTGATAATTTGATATGTGGGTGGACCGGAACTTGGGTACTGCCCTAACAAGGACAAGCATCCCACTTATGATTAACCCCTATTGCAAGCATCCGCAACTACAAAAAGGAGTATTAAGGTAAACCTAACCACAACATTAAACATATGGGTCCATATCAACCCCTAACGAAGCAACACATAAACTAGGGTTTAAGCTTCTGTCACTCTAGCAACCTATCATCTACTTATTACTTCCCTATGCCTTCCTCTAGGCCCAAATAATGGTGAAGTGTTATGTATTCGATGTTCACATAACACCACTAGAGGTTAGACAACATACATCTTATCAAAATATCGAACGAATACCAAATTCACATGACTACTAATAACAAGACTTCTCCCTTGTCCTCAGGAACAAGCGTAACTACTCACAAAGCATATTCATGTTCATAATCAAACGGGTAATAATATGCATAAAGGATCTGAACATATGATCTTCCACCAAATAAACCAACTAGCATCAACTACAAGGAGTAATCGACACTACTAGCAACCTACTAGCACCAATCCCGGACTTGGAGACAAGAATTGGATACAAGAGATGAACTAGGGTTTTGAGATGAGATGGTGCTGGTGAAGATGTTCATGGAGATTGAGCCCCTCCCGATGAGAGGATCGTTGGTGATGACGTTGGTGATGATTTCCCCCTCCCGGAGGGAAGTGTCCCCGGCAGAACAGCTCCGCCAGAGCCCTAGATTGATTCCGCCAAGGTTCCGCCTCGTGGCGGCGGAATTTCGTCCCGTAAGCTTGCCCACGATTTTTCCAGGGGAAAAGTGATGATATAGCAGAAGATGGACACTGGAGGCCTACCAGGGGGCTCAGGAGATAGTGGGTCACGCCCTAGGGGGGGGGCGCCCCCTGTCTCCTGGACAGGGTGTGGGCCCCCTGGCCTATTTCTTTTGGCCATAAATTCTTATTAATTCCAAAAAGTGTTTCGTGGAGTCTCAGGACTTTTGGAGTTGTGCAGAATAGGTTTCCAACGTTTGCTCCTTTTCCAGCCAGAATTCCAGCTGCCGGCATTCCCCCTCTTCATGGTAAACCTTGTAAAATAAGAGATAATGGCCATAAGTATTGAGATATTATGTGTAATAACAGCCCATAATGCAATAAATATTGATATAAAAGCATGATGCAAAATGGACGTATCAACTCCCCCAAGCTTAGACTTCGCTTGTCCTCAAGCGGAAGCCGAAATCGAAAAATATGTCCACATGTTTAGAGATAGAGGTGTCGATAAAAATAAAATACGGACATGAGGGCATCATGATCATTCTAATAACAGCAATATATATGGATTTTATCATATGATTTCCTATGCTCAAGTAATAAGCAATTCACAATGTCAAGTATGGTTTAAAAACTTCATTGGGAACTAACAAACTATAATCTCAGTCAATGAAGCAATTGCAATTTATCGTAACATCAGAAAGAGTCAATAATAGAGCTTTTCAGCAAGCTCACATACTCAACTATTTCGTAGTCTCCTATAATTGTTAACACTCACGCAATACTTGTGGTTATAGAGTTTCAACCGGACACTGAGAAAGATAGGGGCTTATTGTGTTGCCTCCCAACGTATTCACCTTTAGGTGATGTCAACAATAATAGGCTATGCCAACTTACATCCAATTGGATATATGTATCATGATCTTTCAAACACGAGGAGCTTGCCAAAGGATAAAAATAAAAGGGAAAGGTGAGTATCACCTTGACTCAAGCATAAAGTAAAACATAAAGTAAAAGATAGGCCCTTCGCAGAGGGAAGCATAGGTTGTCATGCACGTTTAGGGTTGATGCATAAAATCTTAGTGCAAAAGAACGTCACTTTATATTGCCCCTTGTATGGGGACCTTTATTATGCAGTCGCTTTTATTACTTCCACAACAAGTTCGTACAAAGTTTATTTTCTCTGCACTAATAAGTCATACATATTTAGAGAGAAATTTTTATTGCTTGCACCGATGACAACTTACTTGAAGGATCTTACTCAATCCATAGGTAGGTATGGTGGACTCTCATGGCAAAACTGGGTTTAAGGATATTTGGAAGCACAAGTAGTATCTCTACTTAGTGCAAGGAATTTGGCTAGCATGAGGGGGAAATGCAAGCTCAACATGTTTGGAAGGTCAATGACAATATACTGAGATGTCGGAAAACATAAACCATTATGTTGTCTTCCTTGTCCAACATCAACTCTTTTAGCATGTCATACTTAATGAGTGCTTCACAATCATAAAAGATGTCCAAGATAATATATTTATATGTGAACCCCTCTTTCCTTATCACTTCCTATTAATTGCAACGATGACCAAGGCTACGTTCATCAACTCTCAACAATTTTTATGCCTCATACTTTCTATGTGTGAAGTTATCACTATCCATAAGATCAATATGAACTCTTTTGTTCTTTCTACTTTCTCAAGATCATAGCAACATAGCAAGGCCCTTGACTCAACACTAATCTTTATTATAGATAGCACACGGACTCGATTACATAAAGAGATCACAATGCAAAACTCAAAACTACTTGATATCAAAACTTCAAACTACTAGATCAAGATACTACTAAAAGGATCGAACTAAGTAAAGCAGTAAAAATAGGAGTGTGATGGTGATACGATACCAGGGCACCTCCCCCAAGCTTGGCAGTTGCCAAGGGGAGTGCCCATACCCATGTGATTATTTCTTTGGAGATGGTGAAGTAGGAGTTGTTGATGATGCAGGCTTGTCGTCCGTCTTCCAAGGCATAGGCTCTCCATCATAAAAGGATGATCGAGTCTCCGGGATCCTTAAATCTGCAGCCAAACTCATCCTTTTGAATCTATATTCATACTCACAGTTCTGGTTTTGCAGGTCATAAATCTGGGCTTGGAGGTGCTCGATTTTCTCTTGAAGCTTGAAGATGGTCTCCCCAATGACTTTGACATCCATCTTGTGGTTGTTGGTGAACTCCGTGATCATCATCTGGTTGGCGTTGAGTCCACGCTCCACCATCCCTTGACACTTGAAAACTTCTTGCTCCATAGCTTCGAGTTTTGTCTCCACGCTCCCGGTACGCCTTGGTCCCTCCACATCGCGGATGTGCAACACCCCCTCACGCATCTCAATGGTCTGAGGGTGATGCAGCACCTCCGTGAGATAGGGGTTGATAACCCTCTCAAAAAACTTGTCCTTGGAAGCGCTTGGAGATGACATGATGCTCTAGATCTGAAATAGAAAGAACTCGAAATGAAAACAGAGGATATTTGCGTGATACGGTGGTCAAAACCTTCAGGAGTATATATAATGATTTTTTACCAACCAAAATACGTAACATACAAGAAAACAGAGTCCGGGAGGCACACGAGGTGCCCACGAGACAAGGGGCGCGCCCTATGGGGGGGGGCGGCCCCCTCTCTCGTGGGAGCCTCGTGTCCCTTTCGGACTACTTCTTTCTTCCTAAAATTCCTAAATAATCCAAAAATGATAAAAATTGCCATTAGAGTTGTTTTGGAGTCGGTTTACTTACCGTACCACATACCTATGCCTTTTCGGAGTCTGGAACATTCTGGAAAGTGTCTCTTATGTATTCCTCAGGGGTTATGGTTTCAATAATATTAGTTTCAACATTGATAGGATTACCTGAAATATAATGTTTAATTCTTTGACCGTTTACCACCCTCGGATTTATGCCTTCGAAGTTGTTGATTTTTATAGCACTAGAACGATAGACCTCCTCGATAACGTAGGGACCTTCCCATTTTGAGAGAAGTTTTCCTGCAAAAAATCTTAAACAAGAGTTGAACAATAACACATAATCTCCTACGTTAAACTCACGCTTTTGTATCCTCTTATCATGCCAGCGTTTGACTTTTTCTTTGAAAAGCTTGGCATTCTCATATGCTTGGGTTCTCCATTCATCAAGTGAGCTAATATCAAATAACCTTTTCTCACCGGCAAGTTTGAAGTCATAATTGAGCTCTTTAATAGCCCAATATGCCTTATGTTCAAGTTCAAGAGGTAAATGACATGCTTTTCCATAAACCATCTTATATGGAGACATACCCATAGGATTTTTATATGCAGTTCTATAGGCCCATAATGCATCATCAAGTTTTTTGGACCAATTCTTTCTAGATCTATTCACAGTCTTTTGCAAAATTAATTTGAGCTCTCTATTGCTCAACTCTACCTGACCACTAGACTGCGGGTGATAAGGATATGCGATTCTATGATTGACATCATACTTAGCAAGCATCTTATGGAAAACACCATGAATAAAGTGTGAACCACCATCAGTCATAAGATATCTAGGGACTCCAAACCTAGGAAAAATAACTTCTTTAAGCATTTTAATAGAAGTGTTATGACCAGCACTACTAGTTGGAATAGCTTCTACCCACTTAGTAACGTAATCAACAACAACTAAAATATGTGTATAACCATTGGAGGCAGGAAAAGGTCCCATATAATCAAAGCCCCAAACATCAAACAGTTCAATAACAAGAGAATAATTCATAGGCATTTCTTGACGTCTACTAATGTTACCTATTCTTTGACATTCATCACAAGATAAGACAAACTTACGAGCATCTTTGAAAATAGTAGGCCAATAAAAACCAGATTGTAGTACCTTGTGTGCAGTTCTATCTCCAGCGTGGTGTCCTCCATAGGATTTAGAGTGACACTTGCGTAGGATTTGTTCCTGTTCATGCTCAGGCACACAACGTCTAATAATACCATCTACTCCTTCTTTATAAAGGTGTGGATCATCCCAGAAGTAGTGTCTTAAATCATAAAAGAACTTTTTCTTTTGCTGGTATGTGAAACTAGGCGGTATATATTTAGCAACAATGTAATTAGCATAATCAGCATACCAAGGAGCAGTACGAGAAGCATTGACAACCGCTAATTGTTCATCAGGAAAACTATCATTAATAGGCAGTGGGTCATCAAGAACATTCTGTAACCTAGACAAGTTGTCTGCAACGGGGTTCTCAGCTCCCTTTCTATCAGTAATATGCAAGTCAAATTCTTGGAGCAAGAGAACCCATCTAATGAGTGTAGGCTTAGCATCTTTCTTTTCCATAAGATATTTAATAGCAGCATGATCAATGTGAATAGTAACTTTGGAATCAACAATATAAGGTCTAAACTTATCACATGCAAACACAACTGCTAAGAACTCTTTTTCAGTAGTAGCATAGTTTCTCTGGGCAGTATCAAGAGTCTTACTAGCATACTGGATAACATTCAATTTCTTATCGACTCTTTGCCCTAAAACAACACCTACAGCATAATCACTAGCATCACACATAATTTCAAAAGGTAAATTCCAATCAGGTGTCTGAACAATAGGTGCAGTGATCAAAGCTTTCTTGAGTGTTTCAAATGCTTCTACACAATCATTATCAAAGACAAAAGGAATATCTTTTTGCAATAAATTAGTCAGAGGCCTAGAAATTTTAGAAAAGTCCTTAATGAACCTTCTATAAAAACCGGCGTGACCAAGGAAACTTCTTATACCTTTTATGTCCTTGGGGCATGGCATCTTTTCAATAGCATCAACTTTGGCTTTATCAACTTCAATACCTCTCTCGGAGATCTTGTTCCCCAAGACAATGCCTTCATTAACCATAAAGTGACACTTTTCCCAATTCAGGACGAGACTAGTGTCTTCACATCTCTGCAAAACTCGATCAAGGTTGCTCAAACAATCATCAAAAGAGGATCCATAGACGGAGAAGTCATCCATGAATACCTCACAAATCTTTTCACAAAAATCAGAAAATATAGCCATCATGCATCTTTGAAAGGTAGCAGGTGCATTACATAAACAAAAGGCATACGTCTATAAGCAAAGGTACCAAAAGGGCAAGTAAAAGTAGTTTTAGATTGATCCCCCGCTGCTACAGGTATTTGAGAGAAGCCAGAATAACCATCTAGGAAGCAAAAATGTGTGTGTTTGGACAACCTTTCTAGCATTTGATCAATAAAAGGTAAAGGGTAATGATCTTTAGTAGCTTTATTTAACTTACGGAAATCAATTACCATCCTATAGCCTGTAATAATTCTTTGCGGGATCAATTCATCTTTATCATTAGGAACAATGGTAATACCTCCCTTTTTAGGGACACAATAGACAGGGCTTCCCCATTCACTATCGGCAACGGATTAAATAATACCTGCCTCAAGGAGCTTTAGTATCTCCTTTCTTACCACTTCCTTCATTTTGGGATTTAATCGTCTTTGAAGATCTCTATCTGGTTTGGCATCTTTCTCCACTAAAATTTTGTGTTGACATAATGTGGGACTAATGCCCTTAAGATCATCCAGAGTATATCCAATAGCAGCTCGGTGCTTCTTCAGAGTTTTCAATAATCTTTCTTCTTCTTTCTATGAAAGGTTAGCACTAATAATAACAGGATATATTTCTTTTTCATCAAGATAAGATAAGCATACTTAAGATTATCAGGTAATGGTTTGAGTTCAAACACGGGATCACCCTTGGGTGGAGGGGGATCCCCAAGAATTTCAACGGCAAGGTTATGTTTCAACATAGGTTCTTGTTTAAGGAACACTTCATCTATTTCTTCCCTTTCCTTCATAAACATATCATTTTCATGGTCTAGCAAATAATGTTCTAACGGATCAGTTGGAGGAACAACAATGGAAGCAAGACCAATAATTTCATCCTTACTAGGTGGTTCCCTTTCACGAGGTTTTCTACGAAATTTAGCAAAATTGAACTCATGAGACATACCATCTATGCCAATAGTGACGACCTTCCTTTTACAATTAATCTTAGCACTAGCATTATTCAAGAAGGGTCTACTAAAAATAATGGGACAAAACTCATCTTGTGGGGAAGCAAGAACAAGAAAATCAGCAGGGTATTTAATCTTCCCACACAAGACTTCAACATCTCTAACAATCCCAATAGGTTTAATGGTGTCCCTATTAGCAAGCTTAATAGTAACATCAATGTCTTCTAATTCTACAGGTGCAATATCATGCATAATTTATTTATAAAGATCATAAGGTATCACACTAGCACTAGCACCCATATCACATAAGCCATGATAACAATGATCTCCTATTTTAACAGAAATAACAGGCATGCCTACAATAGGTCTATGTGTCTTAGTATCGGGTCTAGCAATATTAGCAGTTTCACCCAAGAAAGAGATAACATGCCCATCTAAGTCCTCATCCAAGAGATCTTTAATCATAGCAATACCAGGTTCAACATTAATTTGCTCAGGAGGAGTATAGGTCCTAGTATTACTCTTACGAACAACAGTCGAAGCTTTAGCATGATCTTTTATCCTAACTGGAAAAGGAGGTTTTTCAACATAAGCGGTAGGAATAATAGGATCACTATATGTAATAGTCTTTTCTTCGACTGTAATAGGTGCAACTACTTTCACTTCAACATGAGGATTATATTTAAACCACTTCTCTTTAGGGATATCAACGTGAGTAGCAAAAGTTTCACAAAAAGTGGCTACTATCTCAGAGTCAAGTCCATACTTAGAGCTAAATCCACGGAAAGCATCGGTATCCATAAAAGATTTAACACAATCGAACTTAGGTGTCATACCTGACTCCTTACCATCGCCGGAACCCCAATCTTCAGAGTTGCATTTAATTCTTTCCAATAAGTCCCATTTGAAGTCAATAGTCTTCAGCATATAGGAACCAACACAGGAAGTATCGAGCAAGTTGCGATTATCAAGAGAAAGCCGAGCATAAAAATTCTGAATAATCATTTCCCGAGAGAGCTCATGATTGGGGCATGAATACAACATTGACTTAAGCCTCCCCCAAGCTTGAGCGATGCTTTCTCCTTCACGAGGCCAGAAATTATATATGTAATTACGATCAGGATGAACAAGATGCATAGGGTAGAACCTCTGGTGAAATTCCAACTTCAATCGCTTATAATTCCAAGATCTCATATCATCACATAGCCTATACCATGTCATTGCATGTCCCTTCAAAGATAAGAAGACCTTCCTTTTGACAACATCATCGGGAATACCTGCAAGCTTAAATAATCCACAAACTTCATCTACAAAGATAAGGTGTAAGTCGGGATGCAATGTTCCGTCTCCTGCAAAAGGATTAGCTAGCAGTTTTTCTATCATACCCAAAGGAATCTCAAAGTGAATATTTTCATAAAGTTTAGTAGGTTGAGGAGCATCTCTTTGCTCTTCTGGTTGGGGTGAAGATACCCCAAACAAGCCCCTCAAAGGATTAGTTTCCATAGTAACAAGTAACAGAAAATGTCAGCACACTATATGAATGTTTCCTTACCAAGTTCCACTCACCAAGAGCGCTACACTCCCCGACAACGGCACCAGAAAAGAGTCTTGATGACCCACAAGTATAGGGGATCTATCGTAGTCCTTCCGATAAGTAAGAGTGTCGAATCCAACAGGAGCAGAAGGAAATGATAAGCGGTTTTCAGTAAGGTTTTCTCTGCAAGCACTGAAATATTAGGTGATAGATAGTTTTGTGATAAGATAAATAGTAACAAGCAAAAAGTAAATAAAGTAAATAAAGTGCAGCAAGGTGGCCCAATCCTTTATGTAGCAAAGGATAAGCCTGGACAAATTTAATAATGAAGAAGGAGCTCCTGAGGACACATTGGGAATTATCGTCAAGCTAGTTTTCATCACGTTCATAAGATTCGCGTTCGGTACTTTGATAATTTGATATGTTGGTGGACCGGCACTTGGGAACTGCCCTAACATGGACAAGCATCCACTTATGATTAACCCCTATTGCAAGCATCCGCAACTCCAAAAAGGAGTATTAAGGTAAACCTAACCACAACATTAAACATATGGGTCCATATCAACCCCTAACGAAGCAACGCATAAACTAGGGTTTAAGCTTCTGTCACTCTAGCAACCCATCATATACTTATTACTTCCCCATGCCTTCCTCTAGGCCCAAATAATGGTGAAGTATCATGTAGTCAACGTTCGCACAACACTACTAGAGGAAAGAGAACATACATCTCATCAAAATATTGAACGAAATACCAAATTCACATGACTACTAATAGCAAGACTTCACCCATGTCCTCAGGAACAAACGTAACTACTCACAAAGCATAATCATGTTCATAATCAGAGGAGTAATAATATGCATAAAGGATCTGAACATATGATCTTCCACCAAGTAAACCAAATAGCATCAACTACAAGGAGTAATCAACACTACTAGCAACCCACAGGTACCAATTTGTGGTTTTGATACAAGATTGGATACAAGAGATGAACTAGGGTTTTGAGATGAGATGGTGCTGGTGAATATGTTGATGGAGATTGACCCCCTCCCGATGAGAGGATCATTGGTGATGACGTTGGTGATGATTTCCCCCTCCCGGAGGGAAATGTCCCCGGCAGAACAGCTCCGCCAGAGCCCTAGATTGATTCCGCCAAGGTTCTGCCTCGTGGCGGTGGAGTTTCGTCTCGTTAGCTTGCCCACGATTTTTTCCAGGGGAAAAGTGATGATATAGCAGAAGATGGACGCCGGAGGCCCACCAGGGGGCCCATGAGATAGGGGGTCGTGCCCTAGGGGGGCGGGCGCCCCCTGTCTCCTGGACAGGGTGTGGGCCCCCTGGCCTATTTCTTTCGCCCATAAATTCTTATTAATTCCAAAAGGTTGTTTCGTGGAGTCTCATGACTTTTGGAGTTGTGCAGAATAGGTTTCCAACATTTGCTCCTTTTCCAGCCAGAATTCCAGCTGCCGGCATTCCCCCTCTTCATGGTAAACCTTGTAAAATAAGAGAGAATAGCCATAAGTATTGAGATATAATGTGTAATAACAGCCCATAATGCAATAAATATTGATATAAAAGAATGATGCAAAATGGACGTATCAGTGGTATGAACCATAGAGAACTTGGAATACAGTAGGTTTAACACCAATTTAAATAAAGAATGAGTTCATTAGAGTACCTTATGTGGTGGTTTTGTTTTCTTTCACTAACGGAGCTTATGAGATTTCCTGTTGAGTTTTGTGTTGTGAAGTTTTCAAGTTTTGGGTAAAGATTTGATGGACTATGGAATAAGGAGTGGCAAAAGCCTAAGCTTGGGGATTCCCATAGCACCCCAAGATATTCAAGAATAGCCAAAAGCCTAAGCTTGGGGATGCCCCGGGAAGGCATCCCCTCTTCCGTCTTTGTTCATTGGTAACTTTACTTGGAGCTATATTTTTATTCACCACATGATATGTGTTTTGCTTGGAGCATCGTGTATGATATTAGTCTTTGATTTTTTGTTTTCCACAATCATCCTTGCTATACACACCTTTTGTGAGAAGCCTACTTGATTGAAATTTATTAGAATACTCTATGTGCTTCACTTATATCTTTTGAGCTAGATAGTTTTTGCTCTAGTGCTTCACTTATATCTTTTAGAGCACGGCAGTGGCTTAATTTTGTAGAAATTTATAGTCTCTCATGCTTCACTTATATTATTTTGAGAGTCTTTTAGAACAGCATGGTATTTTCTATGGTTATAAAATTGGTCCTAGAATGGTAGGCATCCAAGTTGGGTATAATAAAAACTATCATAGGAAGTGAATTGGATGCTATGATCAATTTGATACTTGATAATTGTTTTGAGATATGGAGGTAGTGATATTAAAGTCATGCTAGTTGGGTGATTATGAATTTAAAGAATGCTTGTGTTGAAGTTAGCAAGTCCCGTAGCATGCACGTATGGTTAAAGTGGTGTAACAAATTTGAAACATGAAGTGTACTTGAATTGTGCATCCTTATGAGTGGCGGTCGGGGACGAGCGATGGTCTTTTCCTACCAATCTATCCCTCTAGGAGCATGCGCGTAGTGCTTGGTCTTTGATGACTTCTAAATTTTTGCAATGAGTATATGAGTTCTTTTGACTAATGTTGAGTCCATGGATTATACGCACTTTTACCTTTCCATCATTGCTAGCCTCTTTCGTACCGTGCATTGCCCTTTCGTACCTTGAGAGTTGGTGCAAACTTCGCCGGTGCATCTAAACCCTGTGATACGATATGCTCTATCACACATAAACCTCCTTATATCTTCCTCAGAACAGCCACCATACCTACCTATTATGGCATTTCCATAGCCATTCCGAGATATATTGCCATGCAACTTTCCACCGTTCCATTTATCATCATGACACACATTACTTTTGTTATATTGCCATTGCATGATCACGTAGTTGACATCGTATTTGTGGCAAAGCCACCATGCATAATTTTTCATACATGTCACTCTTGATTCATTGCACCATCCCGGTACACCGCCGAAGGCATTCTTATAGAGTCATATCTTGTTCTAGTTTTGAGTTGTAATTCATATTTTGTAAATCAATAAAAGTGTGATGATCATCATTATTAGAGAATTGTCCCAAAGAAAAAAAGGGAAGAAAAAAAAGAAAAAAAGAAGAAAGGCCAAAAAGAAAAAAAGAAAGGCCAAAGAAAAAAAGGGAAAAAAGAAAAAAGAAAAAAAAGAAAAAAAGAAAAAAAGGAAAAAGAAAAAAGAAAATAAATAAAAAGGGGCAATGTTACTATCTCTTTTTGCACACTTGTGCTTCAAAGTAGCACCATGTCCTTCATATAGTGAGTCTCATTTATTGTGCTTCAAAGTAGCACCATGTTTCATATAGTGAGTCTCATATGTTGTCACTTTCATATTTTCTAGGGGGAATTTTTCATTATAGAACTTGGCTTGTATATTCCTATGCTGGGCTTCCTCAAATGCCCTAGGTCTTCGTGAGCAAGCAAGTTGGATGCACACCCACTAGTTTTCTTTTATTGAGCTTTCATTCATTTATAGCTCTAGTGCATCCGTTGCATGGCAATCCCTACTCCTCATGTTGACATCAATTGATGGGCATCTCCGTAGCCCGTTGATTATCCTCGTCAATGTGAGACTTTCTCCTTATTTGTATTCTCCACACAATCCCCATCATCATATTCTATTCCACCCATAGTGCTATATCCATGGATCATGCTCATGTATTGTGTGAAAGTTGAAAAAGTTTGAGATTATTTAAGTACGAAACAATTGCTTGGCTTGTCATCGGGTGTGTAGAATTTGGCCATGAACTTTCTTTAGCCATGTTATTCTGAGAAGACATGATTGCTTCGATTAGTATGCTTGAAGTATTACTATTTCTTGTGTCAATATAAACTTTTATTTTGAATCATTTGGATCTGAACATTCATGCCACAATAAAGAAAATTACATTGAGAATTATGCTAGGTAGCATTCCACATCAAAAAAATCTGTTTTTATCATTTACCTACTCGAGGATGAGCAGGAATTAAGCTTGGGGATGCTTGATACGTATCAACGTATCTATAATTTTTGATTGTTCCATGATATTATATTACCCCTTTTGGATGTTTATGGGCTTTATTTTACACATTTATATCATTTTTGGGACTAACCTACTAACCGGAGGCCCAGCCCGTATTGCTGTTTTTTGGCCTATTTCAGTATTTCGAAGAAAAGGAATATCAAACGGAGTCCAAACAGAATGAAACCTTCGGGAGCGTGATTTTTGGAACGAACGTGATCCAGAGGACTTGGAGTGCAAGCCAAGAAGCAGCCGAGGCGGCCACGAGATAGGAGGGCGCGCCCCCTGTCTCGTGGGACCCTCGGGCGGCCACCAACCTACTTATTCCTCCTATATATACCCACATACCCCGAAAACATCTAGGGAGCCAACGAAAAACAATTTCCACCGCCTAACCTTTTGTATCCGCGAGATCCCATCTTGGAGCCTTCGTCGGTGCTCCGCCGAAGGGGGAATCGACCACGGAGGGCTTCTACATCAACACCATAGCCCCTCCGATGAGTTGTGAGTAGTTTACCACAGTCCTTCGGGTCCATAGTTATTAGCTAGATGGCTTCTTCTCTCTTTTTGGATCTCAATACCATGTTCTCCCCCTCTCTTGTGGAGATCTATTCGATGTGACTCTTTTTGCGGTGTGTTTGTCGAGATCTAATGAATTGTGGTTTATGATCAAGTTTATCTATGAGAAATATTTGAATCTCCTCTGAATTCTTTTATGTATGATTGAGTTATATTTGTAAGTCTCTTCGAATTATCAGTTTGGTTTGGCCTACTAGATTGATCTTTCTTGCCATGGGAGAAGTGCTTAGCTTTGGGTTCAATCTTGTGGTGTCCTTACCCAGTGACAGCAGGGGTTGCAAGGCACGTATTGTATTGTTGCCATTGAGGATAAAAAGATGGGGTTTATATCATATTGCTTGAGTTTATCCCTCTACATCATGTCATCTTTCTTAATGCGTTACTCTGTTCTTATGAACTTAATACTCTAGATGCATGCTGGATAGCGGTCGATGTGTGGAGTAAAAATAGTAGTAGATGCAGGCAGGAGTCGGTCTACTTGTCACGGACGTGATGCCTATATACATGATCATGCCTAGATAATCTCATAATTATTCGCTTTTCTATCAATTTCTCAACAGTAATTTGTTCACCCACCATAATACTTATGCTATCTTGAGAGAAGCCACTAGTGAAACCTATGGCCCCCGGGTCTATCTTTTATCATACAAGCTTTCAATCTACTTTTATTTGTATCTTTACTTTTCCAATCTATATTATAAAATACCAAAAATAAATTTATCTTATCATACTATCTCTATCAGATCTCACTATCGCAAGTGGCCGTGAAGGGATTGTCAACCCCTTTATTGCGTTGGTTGCGAGTTCTTTGTTTGTTTGTGTAGGTGCGTGGGACTTCTGAGGAGCCTCCTAGTGGATTGATACCTTGGTTCTCAAAAACCGAGGGAAATACTCACGCTACTATTGCTGCATCACCCTTTCCTCTTCAAGGAAAACCAACGCAAGCTCAAGACGTAGCAAGCGCCGGAAAAGGCCCCAAGATGGGATCTCACGGGTACAGAAGGTCGCGGCGGTGGAAATAGGGATTCGTGGTGCTCCTGGATGTTTTCAGGGTATATAAGTATATATAGGCGAAGGAAGTCGGTCAGGGGAGCCACGAGGGGCCCACGAGGGTGGGGGCGCACCTAACCCCTCAGCGCGCCTCCCTGCCTTGTGGCTTCCTCGTTTCTTTCTCGACGTCCACTCCAAGTCTCCTGGATTGCGTTTGTTCCAAAAATAACTCTCCCAAAGGTTTTATTCCGTTTGGACTCCGTTTGATATTCCTTTTCTATGAACACTAAAATAGGCAAAAAACAACAATTTGGACTGGGCCCCCGGTTAATAGGTTAGTCCGAAAAATAATATAAAAGTGTGTAGCAAAGCCCATTAAACATCCAAAACGGGTAATATAATAGCATGGAACAATCAAAAACTATAGATACATTGGAGACGTATCAAGCATCCCCAAGCTTAATTGCTGTTTGTCCTCGAGTAGGTAAATGATAAAAACAGAATTTTTGATGCGGAATGATACCTAGAATATTTCTCAATGTAATTTTCTTTATTGTGGCATGGATGTTCAGAACCAAAATATTCAAGAAAAAAGTTTAATATTGACATAAAAATAGTAATACTTCAAGCATAGTAACCAAGTAATCACGTCTTATCAAAATAACATAGCCAAAGAAAGCTTATCCCTACAAAATCATATAGTTAGGCCATGCTTCATTTCGTCACACAAAATGCTCCCATCATGCACAACCCCGGTTTCAGCCAAGCAATTGGTTCATACTTTTTAACGCGCTTCAGCTTTTTCAACCCTCACGCAATACATGAGCATAAGCCATGGATATAGCACTATGGGTGGAGTAGAGTATGATGATAGGGATTGTGTGAGCAGACAAAAAAGGAGAAAGTCTCACATTGACGCGGCTAATCAACGGGCTATGGAGATGACCATCAATTGATGTCAATGCGAGGAGTAGGGATTGCCATGCAACAGATGCACTAGAGTTATACATGTATGAAAGCTCAACAAAAGAAACTAAGTGGGTGTATATCCAACTTGCTTGCTCATGAAGACCTAGGGAATTTTGAGGAAGCCCATCATTGGAATATACAAGCCAAGTTCTATGATGAAAAATTCCCACTAGTATATGAAAGTGACAATATAGGAGACTCTCTATCATGAAGATAATGGTGCTACTTTGAAGCACAAGTGTGGAAAAAGGATAGTAACATTGTCCCTTCTCTCTTTTTCTCCCATTTTTTTTATTTTGGTGGGCTTCTTTGGCCTTTTTTTATTTGGGCTTCTTTGGCCTCTTTTATTTTTCATAAAGTCCGGAGTCTCATCCCGACTTGTGGGGGAATCATAGTCTCCATCATCATTTCCTCACATGGGACAATGCTCTAATGATGAAGATCATCACACTTTTATTTACTTACAACTCAAGAATTACAACTCAATACTTAGGACAAAATATGACTCTATGTGAATGCCTCTGGCTATGTACCGGGATATGCGATGAATCAAGAGCGACATGTATGAAAGAATTATAAAGGTGGCTTTGCCACAAATACGATGTCAACTACATGATCATGCAAAGCAATATGACAATGATGGAGCGTGTCATAATAAACGGAATGACGGAAAGTTGCATGGCAATATATCTCAAAATGGCTATGGAAATGCCATAATAGGTAGGTATGGTGGCTATTTTGAGGAAGATATAAGGAGGTTTATGTGTGATAGAGCGTATTGTATCACGGGGTTTGGATGCACCGGCGAAGTTTGCACCAATTTTCCAATTTTCAAGGTGAGAAAGGGCAATGCACAGTACCATAGAGGCTAGCAAATTGTGGAAGGGTAAGAGTGCGTATAATCCATGGACTCACATTAGTCATAAAGAACTCATATACTTATTGCAAAAGTTTATTAGCCCTAAGAAAAGTACTACTACGCATGCTCCTAGGGGAAGGGTTGGTAGGAGTTAACCACCGCGCGATCCCGACCTCCACTCATAAGTAAGGCAATCAAAGAACACCCCATGCTTCAAATTTGTCACACAACTTTTGCCATACGTGCATGCTACAGGACTTGCCAACTTTAACACAAGTATTTCTCAATTTCATAATTACTCAACTAGCATGACTCTAACATTACCACCTTTATATCTCAAAACAATTATCAAGTATCAAATTGATCATAGTGTTCAATGCACTTTATATGATAGTTTTTGTTATACCTATCTTGGATGCCCATCATATTAGGACTAATTTTATAACCAAAGCAAATTACCATTTTGTTCTAAAACACTCTCAAAATAATATAAGTGAAGCATGATAGATCAATAATTTCTACAAAATAAAACCACTGTCGTGCTCTAAAAAGATATAAGTGAAGCACTAGAGCAAAATTATCTAGCTCAAAAGATATAAGTGAAGCACATAGAGTATTCTAATAAATTCTGATTCATGTGTGTCTCTCCCAAAAGGTGTGTACGGCAAGGATGATTGTGGTAAACTAAAAAGCAAAGACTCATATCATACAAGACGCTCCAAGCAAAACACATATCATGTGGTGAATAAAAATATAGCATCAAGTAAAGTTACCGATGGAAAAAGACGAAAGAGGGGACGCCTTCCGGGGCATCCCCAATCTTAGGCTTTTGGTTGTCCTCGAATTTTACCTTGGGGTGCCTTGGGCATCCCCAAGCTTATCCATCAAATCTTTACCCAAAACTTGGAAACTTCACAACACAAAACCCAACAGAAAATCTCATGAGCTCCGTTAGCGCAAGAAAGCAAACCACCACTTTAAGATATTGTAATGAACTCATTCTTTATTTATATTGGTTTTAAACCTACTGTATTCCAACTTCTCTATGGTTCATACCCCCCGATACTAGCCATAGATTCATCAAAATAAGCAACCAACACACGAAAAATAGAATCTGTCAAAAACAGAACAGTCTGTAGTAATCTGTAACTTTCGAATACTTTTGGAACCCTAAAAAATCTACCAAAATGGGAAGTCCTAGGAAACTTTTCTATTAATCTTATGCAAAAAGAATCAACTGAAAATCACGTTTCTGTGATTTATTAAAAGTATTCTTGTGCGTGTAAAAGTTTCTGTTTTTCAGCAAGATCACATTAACTATCACCCAAGATGATCCTATAGGTTCTACTTTGCACAAACACTAATTAAAACCTAAAACCACATCTAACCAGAGGCTAGATGAATTATTTAATACTAATTTGGAACAAAAAGCAAGGAACAAAAATAAAATTGGGTTACCTCCCATCAAGTGCTATCGTTTAACGCCCCTAGCTAGGCATAAATATTTCAATGATGCTCACATGAAAGATAATAATTGAAACACAAAGAGAGCATCATAAAACATGTGACACACATATTTAAGTATAACATACTTCCTATGCATATGCATTTTATAGGCAAACAAATTATCAAGACAAGCAAAACCTAGCGTATGCAAGGAGGAAGAAAGAAACAATAGCAATCTCAGCATGACGAGAGGTAATTTAGTAAGATAAAAATTTCTACAACCATATTTTCCTCTATCATAATAATTACATGTAGGATCATAGGCAAATTCGACAAAATAGCTATGACATAACATATTCTCAACACGATCCACATGCATGCAAAGTTGACACTCTTCCAAAATAGTGGGATTAACTTTAACTAAAGCCATGACCTCTCCAAACCCACTTTTATCAA
The DNA here is from genome assembly GCF_002162155.2 of Triticum dicoccoides. Lineage (NCBI taxonomy): Eukaryota > Viridiplantae > Streptophyta > Magnoliopsida > Poales > Poaceae > Triticum > Triticum dicoccoides. The sequence continues at coordinate 270,700,264 of NC_041393.1, forward strand.
AAATTTCATAAGATTGAACATTCTTCAAATATGTGGGATCTAAAGTTGACACTCTTCCAAACCCACTTTCAATAATATTGCAAACACTATTATCAATCTCATATTCATCATGGGGCTTAAATAAATTTTCAAGATCATAAAAAGAATCTCCCCAATCATGATCATTGCAACAAGTAGTATACATAGCAAAACTAGCATCCCCAAGATTGAGGTTTTGCATATCATTAACACAATTGACATCAATAGAATTTATAATAACATCATTGCAATCTTGCTTTTCATCAAAGGAACTATCAAGTATGGGCGCAATAGCAAGGATCTCATGTTTAACATAAAGAACTATAGCAAATTTGTCTTCGAAGATATTGGCATCATGGCCACAAGAGTAGCAAGCATCATGTTCATTAAGGGAAATTTCAATCAAATCATCGGGATCATCATTATCTATAGATTCAAGCATATCATTATTTTCTACCAAAGCAACGGTCATTCTCTCAATAAATTCTTTGACATAGACATTATGAGCATAGTTTCCATAGCAATATTTAAGTATGTCAAAATTTTCAGATTCGTAGAGTAATATCATACTTTTCAATCAAAGAAGCAACTTCATAAGAACCCTTAAAACAAACAAATTCTTCAATTTGTTTGATATCATAGTAACTATAAACACCCTTTGCATAAGAAGATAAGATTTCATTATCATTAAACTCACATAGGTAGGGAAGGTGTTTTTTAGGGTTCTTAGAGCAACAAGTAAAATCATAAATTTCACAAAGATTCCAAGTATAACATAACAATCTGTCTATTTGATCCCATAAGAGTCTACCCTTTTCAGACAAACGATGACGCACAAAATGAGCATGCTCATCTAAAGATTTCCCATCAACTAGGCTAGTTGGGGTTTCAGCACGAGCGCATAAGGATCGAAGATGATCCAAGTAGAACACTTTAAGTGGATCCATATCAACAGATTTTTAACAAGCAAAGATGCAAGCAAATAGAAGGCACATGGAAACACAAAAAGACATACGGGAAGAAGGCGAAGAAAAGGCAAAGGTTTTCAAAAATTGTTTTAGAAGTGGGGGAGAGGAAAACGAGAGGCGGATGGCAAATAATGTAATGCGAGGGATAAGAGTTTGTGATGGGTACTTGGTATGTCTTGACTTGTGCGCAAGCCTCCCCGGCAACGGTGCAAGAAATCCTTCTTGCTACCTCTTAAGCATGCGTTGGTTTTCCCTTGAAGAGGGAAGAGTGATGCAGCAAAGTAGCGTAAGTATTTCCCTCAGTTTTGAGAACCAAGGTATCAATCCAGTAGGAGGCTACACGCAAATCCCTCATACCTACACAAACAAATAAGAACCTTGCAACCAACACGATAAAGGGGTTGTCAATCCCTTCACGGCCACTTGCAAAAGTGAGATCTGATAGAGATAATAATATAAATATTTTTGGTATTTTTATGATATAGATTGGAAAGTAAAGATTGCAAAATAAAATAGATCGGAAACTTATATGATGGAAAATAGACCCGGGGCCATAGGTTTCACTAGTGGCTTGTCTCAAGATAGCAAAAGTATTACGGTGGGTGAACAAATTACCGTCGAGCAATTGATAGAAAAGTGCATAGTTATGAGAATATCTAGGCATGATCATGTATATAGGCATCACGTCCGCGACAAGTAGATCGAAATGATTCTGCATCTACTACTATTACTCCACACATCGACTGCTATCCAGCATGCATCTAGAGCATCAAGTTCATAAGAACAGAGTAACACATTAGGCAAGATGACATGATGTAGAGGGATAAACTCAAGCAATATGATATAAACCCCATCTTTTTATCCTTGATGGCAACAATACAATACGTGCCTTGCTGCCCCTGCTGTCACTGGGAAAGGACACCGCAAGATTGAACCCAAAGCTAAGCACTTCTCCTATTGCAAGAAAGATCAATCTAGTAGGCCAAACCAAACTGATAATTCGAAGAGACTTGTAAAGATAACCAATCATACATAAAATAACTCAGAGGAGATTCAAATATTGTTCATAGATAATCTTGATCATAAACCCACAATCCATCGGATCTCGACAAACACACCGCAAAAAGAATTACATCGAATAGATCTCCAAGAAGATCGAGGAGAACTTTGTATTGAGATCCAAAGAGAGAGAAGAAGCCATCTAGCTAATAACTATGGACCCGAAGGTCTGTGGTAAACTACTCACACTTCATCAGAGAGGCTATGGTGTTGATGTAGAAGCCCTCCGTGATCGATTACCCCTCCGGCGGAGCACTGGAAAAGGCCCCAAGATGGGATCTCACGGTTATAGAAGGTTGCAACGGTGGAAATAGGGTTTCGTGGTGCTCCTCGATGATTTCAAGGTATATGAGTATATATAGGCAAAGGAAGTCGGTCAGGGGAGCCACGAGGGGCCCACGAGGGTGGGGGCGCGCCTCCCCCCTGGGCGTGCCTCCCTACCTCGTGGTTTCCTCGTTTATTTCTTGACGTCCACTCCAAGTCTCCTGGATTGCGTTTGTTCCAAAAATAACTCTCTCGAAGGTTTCATTCCGTTTGGACTCGGTTTGATATTTCTTTTCTGTGAAATACTGAAATAGGCAAAAAACAACAATTTGTACTGGGCCTCCGGTTAATAGGTTAGTCCCAAAAATAATATGAAAGTGTATATCAAATCCCATTAAACATCCAAAACGGGTAATATAATAGCATGGAACAATAAAAAATTGTAGATACATTGTAGACGTATCACTAAACCAGTTGTCGATCATCAATGTCGCTTGAATCCTAAAATGAAGGATGTGGTAAGAATGAAAATATTAAAAATTCTCGAGGTAGGTATATTTTATACTATAGTTGCTAGTAGATTGGTAAGTCCTATTCATTGTGTTCCTAAGAAAGGTGGTGTCACAGTTGTCCCTAATGATAAAAATGAACTTAACCCACAGAGAATTGTAACCAGTTATAGGATGGTAATTGATTTCAGGAAATTAAGTAAATCTACTAGACAATATCATTATCCCTAGCCTTTCATTGCTCAAATGTTAGAAAGATTTTCTAAGCATACAAAATTCTGTTTCATAGATGGATATTCTGGTTTTTGTCAAATACCTATACTACAAGAAGATCAAGAGAAATCCATTTTTACTTGTCCTTTTCGAACTTATGCTTATAGACGTATGCCTTTTGGTTTATGTAATGCAACTGCTAACTTTCAAAGATGTATGCTTGCTATATTCTCTGATTTCTGTGAGAAAATTGTTGAGGTATTCATGGATGATTTCTCTGGTTACAGAACATCTTTTGATGACTATTTCAGCAAATCTTGACAAAGTTTTGCAGAGATGTGAGGAGAATAATCTTGTCTTGAATTGGGAGAAGTGCCATTTTATGGTAAATGAAGGTATAGTCCTTGGTCATAAAATTTCTGAGAGAGACATAGAAGTAGATAAAGCTAAAGGTGATGCAATTGAGAAAATGCAATGTCCTAAAGATATTAAAGTTATAAGAAGTTTCCTTGGCAATGCTGGTTTTTATAAAAGGTTTATTAATGTTTTTTCTAAAATTTCTCGGCCTCTTACTAATCTCCTAGAAAAAGATGTTCCATTTTTTGATGATGATTGTGTGGAAGCCTTTGAAATACTTAAGAAAGCTTTAATAACTGAACCTGTTGTCCAGCCACCTGAGTGGAACTTATGCTTTGAAATTATGTGTGATGCTAGTGATTATGCTATTGGTGTTTTTCTTGGTCAAAGAGGTGATATGAAATTAAATGTTATTCATTATGCTAGTAAGACCCTGTATAGTGCTCAAAGAAATTATGCTACTACTGAGAAAGGATTTATCGTAGTTATGTTTGCTTGTGATAAGTTCAGACCTTATATTGTTGACTCTAAAATCACTATTCACACTGACCATGCTACAATTAAATATCTTATGTAAAAGAAAGATGCTAAGCCTAGGCTGATTAGGTGGGTTCTTTTATTGCAAGAGTTTGATTTACATATTGTTGATAGAAAAGGAGTTGAAAATCCCGTAGCATATAATTTGTCTAGAATGGAAAATGTTCTTGATGACCCACTGCCTAATGATGATAGTTTTCCTGATGAGCAATTAGCTGTTGTAAATGCTTCTACTTATCGTGATAACCCTTCGTATGCAGATCATGCCAATTTCATTGTTGCTAAATACATACCGCCTAACTACACATACCAACAAAAGGAAAGTTCTTATTTTATTTATGACATTACTTTTGGGATGACCCACATCTATATTAAGAAAAAGTAGATGGTATTATTAGATGTTGTGTACCTGAGCATCAGAAAGAACATAGCATAAAGAAGTGTCGCTCTGAGTCATACGGAAGACACCATGTTGGCAATAGAACTACACACAAGGTATTACAAACTGGTTTTTATTAGCCTACTTTCTTCAAGGATGCACATCAGTTTGTCCTTTCTTGTGATGAATGTCAAAGATTGGTAATATTGGTAGACGTCAAGAAATTCCTATGAATTATTCAGTTGTCATCGAACCTTTTGATGTTTGGGGCTTCGACTACATGGGACCTTTTCCTTCCTCTAATGGATATACTCATAATTTAGTTGCTGTTGATTATGTTACTAAGTGGGTAGAAGCTATTCTAACTAGTAGTGTTGATCATAACACTTCTGTTACAATGCTTAAGGAAGTTATTTTTTCGAGGTTTGGAGTCCCTAGATGTTTAATGACTCATGGTGGTTTAGTGTAACAACCCAAGACCGACGCTCTTGATGCCTTCCATATTTTTTGTGATAGTCGCATTAATTGTTTGTTTGTCGCATTCATCATCGCATCATTTGCATTGCATCCGCATGTTTTCATAAAACTAGCATCCGTTCGTAGTTTCCATTTCTCCTTGTTGCCTTTTGTTGACTATTCCAAGACCAATCACACTTGCACGCGCCCGCGGCATTGTTAGATAATTATTTTATAAGTAGGAATAAAATGTTCTCAGAATGTGTTGAAATTTGGTGCGCGGTCTTGTTATATTGTAGATTGTCTGCCTGCCAAATTTCACCGCATTCGGAGGACGTTTGGTACTCGAACCGTTAAACTATAGCGGCACTATAGCCGGTTTAATTGACAGACGTTTTCATAGATAAAACTGTCAACCGGCCACACCAATTCCCTCTCTTCTAAGCCCAACCCAACCTACACATCCACATAGACCAACTAACTCTCTCCACCGCCCGGAGCCGTTTGATGGCGATCGAACGGTCCGAAATCGGCTAAAACCCCCACTCCTCTAGCCCCCTTTCCTATTTAAGCCACCCTCCACTCCCATTTTGGGCAAAACCCTAGCCCCTAGCCTCCTCCCACCTCGGATCAGGTGCCGCCAAATCCTCCGCACCACTTGGCACCATCGCAGCCGCCTGATACGTCTCCAACATATCTATAATTTTTTATTGTTCCATGCTATTATATTATCTATTTTGGATGTTTTATATGCATTATTATGCTATTTTATATTATTTTTGGGACTAACCTATTAACCTAGAGCCCAGTGCCACTTTCTGTTTTTTTTCTTGTTTTAGAGTTTCGCAGAAAAGGAATACCAAACGGAGTCCAAACAGAATAAAACTTTCATGATGATCTTTCTTGGACCAGAAGCAAACGAGGAGACTTGGAGATGAAGTCGGAGGAGCCTCGAGGTGTCCACAAGGGTGGAGGGCATGCCCTGGGGGGTTGGGCGTGCCCCCTATCTTGTGGGCCCCTCGTGGGTCTCCTGACCTAATTATTTCACCTATATATACTCTTATACCCCAAAACCACCATAAGCATCCACGAAAACACTTTTCCACCGCCGCAACCTTCTGTAGCCGTGAGATCCCATCTTGGGGCCTTTTCCGGTGTCCTACCGGAGGGGGATTCGATCACAGAGGGCTTCTACATCAACACCATTGCACTTCCGATGAAGCGTGAGCAGTTTACCTCAGACCTACGGGTCCATAGCTAGTAGCTAGATTGCTTCTTCTCTCTTTGATTCTCAATACCATGTTCTCCTCGTTGTTCTTGGAGATCTATCCGATGTAATAACTTTTTGCGGTGTGTTTGCCGAGATCCGATGAATTGTGGATTTATGATCAGTTTATCTATGAATATTATTTGAATCTCCTCTGAATTCTTATATGCATGATTTGATGTCTAATCAAGTCTCTTTGAATTATCGGTTTGGTTTGGCCAACTAGATTGGTTCTTCTTGCAATGGGAGAAGTGCTTAGCTTTGGGTTCAATCTTGTGGTGTCCTTTTCCCGTGACAGAAGGGGCAACAAGGCACGTATTGTATTGTTGCCATCGAGGATAAAAAGATGGGGTTTTCGTCATATTGCTTGAGTTAATTCCTCTACATCATGTCATCTTACTTAATGCGTAACTCCGTTCTTTATGAACTTAATACTCTAGATGCATGCTGGATAGCGGTCAATGTGTGGAGTAATAGTAGTAGATGCAGAATCGTTTTGGTCCAGTTCACACGGACGTGATGCCTATATTCATGATCATTGCCTTAGATATCGTCATAACCTTGTGCTTTTCTATCAATTGCTCGGTAGTAATTTGTTCATGCACTGTATTATTTTCTATCTTGAGAGAAGCATCCAGTGAAACCTATGGCTCCCGGGTCTCTTTTCCATCATATAAAGTCTCTTTTCCATCATACAAGTTTCTGATCTACTATTCTTGCAATATTTTACTTTCCGTTCTATAAACCAAAAATATGAAAAATATTTACTTTATCGTTTATATATCTCTATCGGATCTCACTTTTGCAAGTAACCATGAAGGGATTGACAACCCCTTTATTATGTTGAGTGCAAGATTGTTTGATTGTTTGTGCAGGTATTCGGTGATTTGTGCATTATCTCCTACTGGATTGATACCTTGGTTCTCAAACTGAGGGAAATACTTACTCTACTTTGCTGCATCACCCTTTCCTCTTCAAGGGAAAAACCAACACAAGCTCAAGAAGTAGCAGGAAGAATTTCTGCCGCCATTGCTGGGGAGATCTACGCCAAGTCAAGACATACCAAGTACCCATCATAAACTCTCATCTCTTGCATTTCATTATTTGCGATTCGCCTCTCGTTTTCCTCTCCCCCACTTGTAAAACGATTTTCGAAAAGATTTGCCTTTTCTTTGCCCCTCTTCTGTTCGTCTTTCTCGCTTGCTTTTTGTGTGCTCGTGTGTTGGATTGATTGCTTTGTCACGATGGCTCAAGAGAATACCAAATTATGTGACTTTTCCAACACCAATTATAATGATTTTATTAGTACTCCGATTGCTCCCACTACTAATGCGGAATCTTGTGAAATTAATGCCGCTTTGCTGAATCTTGTTATGAAAGATCAATTTTCCGGCCTTCCTAGTGAAGATGACACATCCCATCTAAAAAATTTCATTTATTTGTGTGATATGCAAAATAAAAAATATGTGGATAATGATATTGCTAAATTGAAGCTATTCCCGTTTTCGCTTAGAAAACTTGGTTTTAATCTTTGCCTAAAAATAGTATTGATTCATGGAACAAGTGTAAAGATGCTTTCATATCTAAGTATTTTCCTCCTGCTAAGATCATCTCCCTTAGGAATGATATTACGAATTTTAAGCAACTTGATCATGAACATGTTGCACAATCTTGGGAGAGGTTGAAATTGATGATACGAAATTGCCCTACACATGGTTTGAATTTGTGGATGATTATACAAAATTTTTATGCCGGATTGAATTTTGCTTCTACAAATCTTTTAGATTTGGCCGCAGGAGACACTTTTGTAGAAATTACTTTAGGATAGGCTACTAAACTCCTAGATAATATTATGGTTAATTATGTTCAATGGCATACCGAAAGATCTTCCACTAGTAAAAAAGTGCATGCAATTGAAGATATTAATGTTTTGAGTGGAAAGATGGATGAACTTATGAAATTATTTGCTACTAAGAGTGCTTCTATTGATCCTAATGATATGCCTTTGTCCACTTTGATTGAAAATAATAATGAATCTACGGATGTGAATTTTGTTGGTAGGAACAATTTTGGTAATAACACATATAGAGGTAATTTTAATCCTAGGCCGTTTCCTAGTAATTCCTCTAATAATTATGGTAATTCCTACAAGAATTCTTATTGAAATTTTAATATTATGCCCTCTGATTTCGAGATTAGTGTTAAAGAATTTATGAGTTCGCAAAAGAATTTCAATGCTTTTATTGAAGAAAAAATTCTGAAGATCGATGATTTGGCTAGGAACGTGGATAGAATTTCTCTTGATGTTGATTCTTTGAAACTTAGATCTATTCCAACCAAGCATGATATTAATGAGTCTCTCAAAGCTATGTGAATTTCCATTGATGGGTGCAAAGAAAGAACCGCTAAGATGTGTGCTAAACGAGATTTGTTTGAAAAAGCGTGTTCTTCTAGTTTTCGTGAAAATAATGATGAAGATCTTAAAGTGGTTGATGTGACTCCTATTGAATCTTTGTTTTCTAACATAAGTCTTGATAAATATGGGACTGGAGATGAGTCAACTTTAGTTAAAAGGCGTCCCAGTGATTCGGAGTTTTTAGATCTAGATGCAAAAATTGATAAAAGTGGGATTGGAGAGGTCAAGATTTAAGTAGCGATGAACCCACTCTTTTGAATTTCAAGGAATTTAATTATAGTTGTTGTTCTTTAATATATTGTATTTCCTTGTTGCAATCCATGTTGAATTCTCCTCATGCTTATAATCAAAACAAAGCTTTTACTAAGCATATCGTTGATGCTTTGATGCAATCTTTTGAAGAAAAGCTAGAATTGGATGTTTCTATCCCAAGAAAACTTTATGATGAGTGGGAACCTAGTATTAAGATTAAAATTAAAGATTATGAGTGCCATGCTTTGTGTGATTTGGGTGCTAGCATCTCCACAATTCCAAAAACTTTATGTGATGTGTTAGGTTTTCGTGAATTTGATGATTATTCTTTAAATTTGCATCTTGCGGATTCCACTATTAAGAAACCTATGGGAAGGATTAATGATGTTCTCATTGTTTCAAATAGGAATTATGTTCCCATAGATTTCATTGTTCTTGATATAGGTTGCAATCCTACATGTCCTATTATTCTTGGTAGACCTTTCCTTAGAACGATTGGTGCAATTATTGATATGAAAGAAGGAAACATTAGATTTCAATTTCCATTAAGGAAGGGCATGGAACACTTTCCTAGAAAGAAAATTAAATTGCCATATGAATCTATCATGAGATCCACTTATGGATTGCATACCAAAGATGCCAATACCTAGATCTATTCGTGTTTTTATGCCTACTTAAGGGCGTTAAACAATAGCGCTTGTTGGGAGGCAACCCAATTTTATTTTTGTTCTTGTTTTTGCTTTCAATAATTCATATAGCCTCTGGTTAGATGTGGTTTTGTGCTTTAATTAGTGTTTGTGCCAAGTAAGACCTTTGGGATAGCTTACGGTGATAGTTGTTCCTGCTAAAAAACACAAACTTTTACGCCCAGTAAATAATTTACAGGATTTTATTGAAACGTGCTTTTGAGGTGATTCTTTTTGATATGGATTGGTGCACAAATTTCCCAGGTTTTCCTAGTTTTTCAGAATTTTTGGAGTTACAGAATTATTCTAGAGTTACAGATTGCTACAGACTGTTCTGTTTTTGACAGATTCTGTTTTCTATGTGTTGTTTGCTTATTTTGATGAATCTATGGGTAGTATCGGGGGGTACGAACCATGGAAAAGTTGGAATATAGTAGATATTACACCAATATAAATAAAGAATGACTTTGTAACAGTACCATAAAGTGGTGATTTATTTTATTATACTAACGGAGCTTATGAGATTTTCTATTAAGTTTTGTTTTGTGAAGTTTTCAAGTTTTGGGTAAGGATTTGATGGACTATGGAATATGGAGTGGCAAGAGCCTAAGATTGGGTCTGCCCAAGGCACCCCAAGCTAATATTCAAGGACAACCAAAAGCCTAAGCTTGGGGATGCCCCGGAAGGCATCCCCTCTTTCGTCTTCGTCTATCGGTAACTTTACTTGAGGCTATATTTTTATTCACCACATGATATGTGTTTTCCTTGTAGCGTCGTCTTGTATGATTTGTGTCTTTTCTTTTTAGTTTGCCACAATCATCCTTGATGTAGACACCTTTTGAGAGAGACACACATGAATTGTGATTTATTAGAATACTCTATGTTCTTCACTTATATCTTTTCAGAGCACATCGGTGTTTTTTTTACAGAAATTGATGAACTCTCATGGTTCACTTATATTATTTTGAGAGTCTTTAAACAACATGGTAATTTGCTTTGGTTATCAATTTAGTCCTAATATGATAGGCATCCAAGATGGATATAATAAACACTTTCATTTAAAAGTGCATTGAATACTATGAGAAGTTTGATTCTTTATGATCGTTTTGAGATATGAAGATAGTGATATTAGAGTCATACTAGTGAGTAGTTGTGAATTTGAGAGATAGTTGTGTTAAAGTTTGTGATTCCCGTAGCATGCACGTATGGTGAACCGTTATGTGATGAAGTCGGAGCATGATTTATGTATTGATTGTCTTCCTTATGAGTGGCGGCCGGGGGCGAGCGATGGTACTTTCCTACCAATCTATCCCCCTAGGAGCATGCGTGTAGTACTTCGCTTCAATAACTAATATATTTTTGCAATAAATATGTGAGTTCTTTATGACTAATTTTAGTCCATGGATTATACGCACTCTCACCCTTCCACCATTGCTAACCTATCTTATGTCGCGCAACTCTCACCGGTACCATACACCCACCATATACCTTCCTCAAACAGCCACCATACCTACCTATTATGGCATTTCCATAGACATTCCGAGATATATTGCCATGCAACTTTCCACCGTTTCGTTTATTATGACACGCTTCATCATTGTCATATTGCTTTGCATGATCATGTAGTTGACATCATATTTGTGACAAAGACACCGTTCATAATTCTTTCATACGTGTCACTCTTGATTCATTGCACATCCCAGTACACCGCCAGAGGCATTCATGTAGAGTCATATTTTGTTCTAAGTATCGAGTTGTAATTCTTGAGTTGTAAGTAAATAAAAGTGTGATGATCTTCATTATTAGAGCATTGTCCTAGTGAGGAAAGGATGATGGAGAATATGATTCCCCCACAAGTCGGGATGAGACTCCGGATGAAAAAAAAGAGGCCAATTTTTTTTGAGAAAGGCCCAAAATAAAATAAAATAAATGATAGAAAAGGAGAGAAGGGGCAATGTTACTATCCTTTTACCACACTTGTGCTTCAAAGTAGCACCATGATCTTCATGATAGAGAGTCTCCTATGATATCACTTCCATATACTAGTGGAAAATTTTCATTATAGAACTTGGCTTGTATATTCCAATGATGGGCTTCCTCAAATTGCCCTAGGTCTTCGTGAGCAAGCGAGTTGGATGCACACCCACTTAGTTTGTTTTTGAGCTTTCATACACTTATAGCTCTAGTGCATCCATTGCATGGCAATCCCTACTCACTCACATTGACATCTATTGATGGGCATCTCCATAGCCCGTTGATATGCCTAGTTGATGTGAGACTAGCTCCCTATTTTTGTCTTCTCCACAACCACCATATTCTATTCCACCTATAGTGCTATATCCATGGCTCACTCTCATGTATTGCGTGAAAGTTGAAAAAGTTTGAGAACATCAAAAGTATGAAACAATTGCTTGGCTTGTCATCAGGGTTGTGCATGATTTAAATATTTTGTCTGATGAAGATGGAGCATAGCCAGACTATATGATTTTGTAGGGATAGCTTTCTTTGGCCATGTTATTTTGCGAAGACATGATTGCTTTATTAGTATGCTTGAAGTATCATTGTTTTTATGTCAATATTAAACTTTTGTTTTGAATCTTTCGGATCTGAACATTCATGCCACAATAAAGGAAGTTACATGGATAAATATGTTAGGTAGCATTCCACATCAAAAATTCTGTTTTTATCATTTACCTACTCGAGGACGAGCAGGAATTAAGCTTGGGGATGCTTGATACTTCTCCAAAGTATCTATAATTTTTGATTGTTCCATGCTATTATATTATCTGTTTTGGATGTTTTATATGCATCATTATGCTATTTTATATTATTTTGGGACTAACCTATTAACCTAGAGCCCAATGCCAGTTCCTGTTTTTTCCCTGTTTTAGAGTTTCACAGAAAAGGAATACCAACCAAGGTCCAAACGGAATAAAACTTTTGCGATGATCTTTATTAGACCAGAAGCAAACCAGGAGACTTGGAGATGAAGTTAGAGGAGCCTCGAGGCGGCCACAAGGGTGGAGGGCGTGCCTTGGGGGGTAGGGTGCCCCCTATCTCATGGGCCCCTCATGGGTCTCCTGATATAATTATTTCACCTATATATACTCTTATACCCCCAAACCACCAGAAGCATCCACGAAAACACTTTTCCACCGCCGCAACCTCTTTTAGCCGTGAGATCCCATCTAGGGGCCTTTTCCAGTGTCCTACTGGAGGGGGATTCAATACGGAGGGCTTCTACATCAATACCATTGCCCTTCCGATGAAGCGTGAGTAGTTTACCTCAGACCTACGGGTCCATAGCTAGTAGCTAGATGGCTTCTTCTCTCTCTTTGATTCTCAATACCATGTTCTCCTCGTTGTTCTCGGAGATCTATTCGATGTAATAACTTTTTGCGGTGTGTTTGCCGAGATCCGATGAATTGTGGATTTATGATCAGCTTATCTTTGAATATTATTTGAATCTCCCATGAATTCATATATGCATGATTTGATGTCTTTGCAAGTCTCTTCGAATTATCGGTTTGGTTTGGCCAACTAGATTGGTTCTTCTTGCAATGGGAGAAGTGCTTAGCTTTGGGTTCAACCTTGCGGTGCCCTTTCCTAGTGATAGTAGGGAAAGCAAGGCACGTATTGTATTGTTGCCATCGAGGATAAAAAGATGGGGTTTTCATCATATTGCTTGAGTTAATTCCTCTACATCATGTCATTTCACTTAATGCGTTACTCCGTTCTTTATGAAGTTAATACTCTGGATGCATGCTGGATAGCGGTCGATGTGTGGAGTAATAGTAGTAGATGCAGAATCGTTTCGGTCCACTTGACACAGACATGATGCCTATATTCATGATCATTGCCTTAGATATCATCATAACTTTGCGCTTTTCTATCAATTGCTCGACAGTAATTTGTTTACCCGCCGTATTATTTTCTATCTTTAGAGAAGACTCTAGTGAAACCTATGGCCCCTGGGAAGCCTCTAGTGAAACCTATGGCCCCCGTATTTTCTATCTTGAGAGAAGTCTCTAATGAAACCTATGGCCCCCGGGTCTCTTTTCCATCATATAAACTCTCTTTTTCCATCATATAAAGTCTCTCTTCCATCATATAAAGTCTCTTTTCCATCATACAAGTTTCCAATCTACTATTCTTGCAATCTTTTACTTTCCGATCTATAAACCAAAAATACCAACAATATTTACATTATCGTTTATCTATCAGATCTCACTTTTGCAAGTAACCGTGAAGGGATTGAGCTCCCCTTTATCGCGTTGAGTGCAAGATTGTTTGATTGTTTGTGCAGGTATTCGGTGATTTGTGCGTTATCTCCTACTGGATTGATACCTTGGTTCTCAAACTGAGGGAAATACTTACTCTACTTTGCTGCATCACCCTTTCCTCTTCAAGGGAAAAACCAACGCAAGCTCAAGAAGTAGCACCGCCACCCTCGCACAATTGAAGTGCGCCACATCGCCTCAACCGCCCACCAGCGACCGCGGCCCACCAAGCCCACTGGGAGCCCGCCGAGCCCACCGGGAGCTTGCCCGAGCCCATCCAGGCTCGAGCTGACCACGACACCGACCGAGCTCCTCCTTGCCCGCGCCGCTCCACCCCGCCGCCATGAACTCCTCACTGTCTCGCGCTGGCCGGCCACAGGAGGGCCGCCGGAGCCACCGTCGGCGACGGACAAGTGATAACCCACAAGTGTAGGGGATCGCAACAACTTTCAAGGGTAGAGTGTTCAACCCAAATTTATTGATTCGACACAAGGGGAGCCAAAGAATATTCTTAAGTATTAGCAGTTGAGTTGTCAATTCAACCACACCTGGCTAACTTAGTATCTACAACAAAGTATTTAGTAGCAAAGTAATATGATAGTAAAGGTAATAGTGGCAAAAGTAAAGATAGCAGTTTTGTAATGATTGTAACAATAGCAACGGAAAAGTAAATAAGCGAAACACAGTATGTGAAAAGCTCGTATGCATTGGACCTGTGATGGATAATTATGTCGGATGCGATTCCTCATGTAATAGCTATAACATAAGGTGACACAGAACTAGCTCCAATTCATCAATGTAATGTAGGCATGTATTCCGAATATAGTCATACGTGCTTATGGAAAAGAACTTGCATGACATCTTTTGTCCTACCCTCCCGTGGCAGCGGGGTCCTAGTGGAAACTAAGGGATATTAAGGCCTCCTTTTAATAGAGAACCGGAAGAAAGCATTAGCACATAGTGAATACATGAACTCCTCAAACTATGGTCATCACCGAGAAGTATCCCGATTATTGTCACTTCGGGGTTGTCGAATCATAACACATAATAGGTGACTATAGACTTGAAAGATAGGATCAAGAACAGACATATATTCATGAAAACATAATAGGTTCATATATGAAATCATGGCACTCGGGCCCTAGTGACAAGCATTAAGCATAGCAAAGCCATAGCAACATCAATCTCAGAACATAGTGGATACTAGGGATCAAACCCTAACAAAACTAACTTGATTACATGGTAAATCTCATCCAACCAATCACCGTCCAGTAAGCCTACGATGGAATTACTCACGCACGGCGGTGAGCATCATGAAATTGGTGATGGAGGATGGTTGATGATGATGACGACGACGAATCCCCCTCTCCGGAGCCCCGAACGGACTCCAGATCAGCCCTCCCGAGAGAGATTAGGGCTTGGCGACGGCTCCATATCGTAAAACGCAATGAAAATTTCTCTCTGAATTTTTCTCCATGAAACGGAATATATAGAGTTGGGGTTGAGGTCAGTGGAGCGTCAGGGGGCCCACGAGACAGGGGGCGCGCCCAGGGGGGTGGGCGCACCCCCCACCCTCGTGGACAGGGTGTGGGCCCCCTGGTCTTGATTCTCTCACAAGTATTTTTTATATTTTCCAAAACTTGTCTCCGTGGATTTTCAGGTCATTCCGAGAACTTTTGTTTTCTACACATAAAACAACATCATGGTAGTTCTGCTGAAAACAGTGTCAGTCCGGGTTAGTTTCATGCAAATCATGCAAGTTAGAGTCCAAAACAAGGGCAAAAGTGTTTGGAAAAGTAGATACCTTGGAGACGTATCAACTCCCCCAAGCTTAAACCTTTGCTTGTCCTCAAGCAATTCAGTTGATAAACTGAAAGTGATAAAGAAAAACTTTTACAAACTCTGTTTGCTCTTGTTGTTGTAAACATGTAAAGCCAGCATTCAAATTTCAGCAAGTATTATGAACTAACCATACTCACAATAACACCTAGGTCTCACAATTACTCATATCAATGGCATAATCAGCTAGCGAGCGATAATAATAAAACTCGGATGACAACACTTTCTCAAAACAATCATAATATGATATAAGAAGATGGTATCTCGCTAGCCCTTTCTGAGACCGCAAAACATAAATGCAGAGCACCTTTAAAGATCAAGGACTGACTAAACATTGTAATTCATGGTAAAAGAGATCCAGTCAAATCATACCCAATATAAACCAATAGTAATGAATGCAAATGACGTGCTCTCCAGCGGGTGCTTTTAATAAGAGGGATGATGACTCAACATAAAAGTAAATAGATAGGCCCTTCGCAGAGGGAAGCAGGGATTTGTAGAGGTGCCAGAGCTCGATTTTAAAACAGAGATTGAATAAAATTTTGAGCGGCATACTTTCACTGTCAACACAACAACTATGAGATGGCTATATCGTCCATACTACATGCATTATAGGAAGTTCCCAAACAGAATGGTAAAAGTTTATACTCCCCCACCACCAACAAGCATCAATCCATGGCTTGCTCGAAACAACGAGTGCCTCCAACTAACAACAGCCCTGGGGGAGTTTTGTTTAATTATATTGATTTGCTTTGATCTCTTTGGATCATGGGACTGGGCATCCCGGTTACCGGCCCTTTTGCGTGAATGAGGAGCGGAGTCCACTCCTCTTGAGAATAACCCACCTAGCATGGAAGATATAGGTAGCCCTAGTTGAAACATGAGCTGCTCGAGCATACAAAACATAATTTCATTTGAAGGTTTGGAGTTTGGCACATACAAATTTACTTGAAACAGCAGGTAGATACCGCATATAGGAAGGTATGGTGGACTCATATGAAACAACTTTGGGGTTTATGGAGTTTGGATGCACAAGCAGTATTCCCGCTTAGTACAGGTGAAGGCTAGCAAAAGACTGGGAAGCGACCAACTGAGAGAGCGACAACAGTCATGAACATGCATTAAAATTAATTCACACCGAGTACAAGCATGAGTAGGATATAATCCACCATGAACATAAATATCATGAAGGCTATGTTGATTTGTTTCAACTACATGCGTGAACATGTGCCAAGTCGAGTCACTCAATTCATTCAAAGAAGGATACCATCCCATCATACCACATCACAATCATTTTAATAGCATGTTGGCACGCAAGGTAAACCATTATAACTCATAGCTAATCAAGCATGGCACAAGAAACTATAATCTCTAAATGTCATTGCAAATATGTTTACTTCATAATAAGCTGAATCAGGAATGATGAACTCATCATATTTACAAAAACAAGAGAGGTCGAGTTCATACCAGCTTCTCTCATCTCAATAAGTCTATCATATATCGTCATTATTGCCTTTCACTTGCACGACCGAACAATGTTTATAATAATAATAGTGCACGTCATTGGACTAAGCTGGAATCTGCAAGCATTCAACTCAAGAAAGAAGACAAAGTAATACGGGCTCCAAGTTAAATCAACAATCATGCATATGAGAGCCACTAAACATTTTCAATATGGTCTTCTACTCTCGACCCCAAAAGGAAAGAAAAGAAAATAAAACTATTTACACAGGAAAGCTCCCAATAAGTAAGAAGAACGAGGAATCTTTTTGGGTTTTCATTTTAATTCTACTACAAGCATGGAAATTAATACTAACTAATTTTTTTGGTTTTTCTTATTTATCAAACACACAAGAAGAAAGCTAGAAAAAGAAAATTAAATTAACATGGACAATACAATGAAAGAGTATGAGCACCGACAACTAGAATAGTGTGTGAACATGAATATAAAGTCGGTGAGAAATACGTACTCCCCCAAGCTTAGGCTTTTGGCCTAAGTTGGTCTACTACCAAGGGTAGCCTGGCTGATATCCGTAGTTGTAACTGGGGTCGTACTGAGATGCAGCAGCAAATGCCTCCTGAGCTGCAGCATGTTGGCGAGCCGCCTCCGCTCTCTCCTCGTGTTCAGCTGCTTCCTCCCTGTAACAACATATCTTCCTTTTGCCTGGTAATCAAAAAGGAAAGGAGCAGGAAGAGTAACATGGACAACGCTATGTCTGTCAAAGATTAGTCGATACTGGAGGATCTGTTCATTCCACTTAAGAAAATGATGTTTGACCATAGCGTCATAATCTAAATAAGCAGGAGGTAACACCATATCCCCTTCTCATCGGGCTATACGAAGATAATTAGCCACACGGGTCGCATAAATTCCCCCAAATAAATCTCCAGCCCTACCATTGTTATGCAACCTACGTGCAACTATTGCCCCCAAGTTGTAATCTTTATTACCTAATACGGCACTCTTGAGGACACTAAGATCAGGGACACACATATGACATGCTTCATATTTAAGTTAATGCATCTACCAATGAAGAGAGCAAAATAACGTATAGCAGGAAAATGAATGCTCCCTATGGTAGCTTGTGCAATATCCCTAGATTCTCCCACAGTAATACTAGCAAGAAAGTCTCTAAATTTAGATTTCTGAGGATCATTAATATTGCCCCACTGTGGAAGTTTGCAAGCAGTTGTAAAATCCTCTAAGTCCATGGTATAAGATGTATCATAGATATCAAACAGGACACTCGGAGAATTACGTGAACATTTATACTTAAACCTTCTTACAAATGAATCAGTCAATACATAGTACTGAGGAAACTTATCTTGTAAGAAGTCCTCTAGATCGGCATTACGCACATATGCGTCAAATTCCTCCTTAAAGCCTGCTTTGACCATAAAATCGTCGGATGGCCACTCACAAGCTCGTACTTCTGCGTCCCTCGGTAGTTCATCGTCTTGCTCATGCATAGCAATCCGGGGTCCTTTCTTTACTGAGGAACCACCTTGGTACATTCTCCTAGACATATTTATTTTTCTGAAAAATTTCTGAAATTTTAGTAACTTCAAAATAAAAGTGAATAAAACTAAACAAGATTGGTAGCAACTACTCCTACAAGTTCCTAGAGCCTATATCATGCATTAGAATTACTTGGGACCTCATAAATTTGACATGCAAGCTCAAGAACAGGGTCACCTATGCAGCAAAAATTTGCAATGAATAAAGCACTAGAACAAAACCTAATTGGACCAATGGAGGAGTCACATACCAAACAACAATCTCCCAAAGCAGTTTTGTGAATGGAGCTTTGAGCAAGGAGATCAAAAATCGCAGCAAAATGAGCTAGAACTCGTGCTTGAGCTGGATGGGGATTTTTTTGGGAAGAAGATGGAGTGTGTGGGTGCTGGCATAAGTGGAGGGGGGGCCACCATGGGCCCATGAGACAGGGGGGCGCGCCCAGGGGGTGTGGGCGCTCCCTCCACCCTCGTGGCCTGGTGCTTGCCCCTCTTGCAGTGTTTTCAGTGCCTAAAATCCTCAAATATTCCATAAAAGTTCATACTAAATTTGCAGGGCATTTGGAGCACTTTTATTTTCGGGATATTTTTTATTGCACGAATAATTCAGAAAACAGAGAGATAATACTATTTTTGCTTTATTTATTCTAAATAACAGAAAGTAAAAAGAGGGTACAGAAGGTTGTGCCTTCTAGTTTCATCCATCTCATGATCATCAAAATGAATCCACTAACAAGGTTGATCAAGTCTTGTTAACAAACTCATTCCGAATAACACGGAACCGGAGAAATTTCGAATAACACTAGGTTACCTCAACGGGGATATGAACATCCCCAATAATAAGAATATCATACTTTTTCTTGACAGTAGGAAGAGGAAATTCAAAACCTCCAATAATGATAGTTGGACTTTTTCCAATAGAGTTGATGCTATGAACTTGAGGTTGTTTCCTCGGAAAGTGTACCGTATGCTCATTACCATTAACATGAAAAGTGACATTGCCTTTGTTGCAATCAATAACAGCCCCTGCAGTATTCAAAAAGGGTCTACCAAGGATAATTGACATACTCTCGTCCTCGGGAATATCAAGAATAACAAAGTCTGTTAAGATAGTGACATTTGCAACCATAACAGGCACATCCTCACAAATACTGACAGGTATAGCATTTGAT
Source organism: Triticum dicoccoides (assembly GCF_002162155.2). Classification (NCBI taxonomy): domain Eukaryota; kingdom Viridiplantae; phylum Streptophyta; class Magnoliopsida; order Poales; family Poaceae; genus Triticum; species Triticum dicoccoides. The sequence goes on from NC_041393.1 coordinate 270,719,951, forward strand.
TTATCAGCCATTTGCAAAGATATTTCAGTAGGTGTCAACTTACTCAATTCAAGTCTACGATATAAAGAGAGAGGCATAACACTAACACCGGCTCCAAGATCACATAAAGCAGTTCTAACATAATTTCTTTTAATGGAGCATGGTATGGTTGATACCCCTGGATCTCCAAGTTTCTTTGGTATTCCACCTTTAAAAGTGTAATTAGCAAGCATGGTGGAAATTTCAGCTTCTGGTATCTTTCTTTTGTTTGTAATGATATCCTTCATATATTTAGCATAAGGATTTACTTTAAGCATATCAGTTAAGCGCATACGTAAGAAAATAGGTCTAATCATTTCAGCAAAGCACTCAAAATCCTCATCATCCTTTGTCTTGGATGGTTTAGGAGGAAAGGGCATGGGTTTCTAAACCCATGGTTCTCTTTCTCTACCGTGCTTCCTAGCAACAAAATCTCTCTTATCATAACATTGATTCTTTTTGATTCAGCTCCACTCAATGATTCTTGTCCTCTACCAGCATCACATTCGACTTGCTGCTTTGCTCTGTGACTCAAGGACCAAACCCATTTGTAACAAATATCCACAAAAACCCTTCTTGGAAATTGATGTCAAAGGGGGAGAGAGAGATCACATAAAAGCTTAATCATTCCTATAGGGGGAGAGAATACTCAGGAAGAGAGAGAGACCCCATATGCTTGGTGTTCAAGAGGAGAGAAGTCACATGTCTTTAAGAGGGGAAAGACATGTTCATATTTGTTTGTTTACATTAGATCTGTTTCTTTTCTTTGCTCTGATTTTCTGTTCCCTATCTTCTCCCAGTATCCCATGCAAGATTCAGGGGGATCAAGACATCTAAGCGAAGGAAATCCTTGAATTCATTGCACATCTTCACCTTTGGGGACATGTCTATATCCAATTTAGTACTCAGTACTCACACTCTACATGTCATCCCAGTCTTGGTACTCTTGTGGTTTCTTTTCTTTGCTCTGGCTAGTAGGTGTATCTGTGTTATCTAACCTTGTTTACGCAGGTTCATTCCTTCCTAAGCCAAATCAAGACCACAAGGTAAGTATATGCATCACAGTCATGTGTATGAGGATTTCTTGCTGATGTACATACAGTTTGCAAGAAGGACTCATGAACATGAAGGTACATTTCCCATATTCACATCATTTACTCTGATGCATATAGCCAAGATACATGTAACACATTGCTTACTCTGTCATGCTTATGCATCCACATGCTCCTATATTCCATAGTTACATGATTGCATACATGTAGGGGGAGCCTATGCATGTTACATGTGGCACCCCGGCTCAGAGCAACCGGTTTACCCTGCATTGCCAGCCCAGAGATCGAGTCTTCTGGCAATACACAACAACATGGTACAGAAATAACCGCTTTATTGATACTAGCGTGGCACAAAGGTCTGATATTACATCGAGATTCGAGGCCAAGCGACACACACGGTGCTGCTAGACAGTATGTACATTATTTAATGAACATGACTGGGGCCTCGATCGCACAAAACTACGCGGCAGCGGAAGAACGACGTAGCGGAACTCCATGGCACAGTGACACCGACGTAGACACGACCTAGACACGAGATGCGCTCCGATGCAAATCAACCTGCCTGAAAACTGGCATGACACGCCAGGTCAGTACGAATGTACTTGCAAGCTCACAACAAACATAAGCACAATGCCAGATAATATCATGATAATTAATCAAGTTAAATTAATGCAAGAAATTACTACAAATGCAAAGCTATGCAGCGCAACCAAACAGCACACCGAGTCACACGAACTTTCTTACCAGACGGTTACCTCGTAACCAAACGGTGACCACACCGGGGTCACACCTGAAACCAATCACTCATGAACACCTCAAGTGTTCAAGATTCACCACGAAACAATGCATCACAAAAATTAATTATAAAAGTTGATCCATGGTGTGACTTACTCCCAAGTCTTGCCCATAACCGAGGGTGCGGCTATCGATAGATTAAATACACTCTGCAAAGGTAGCGCACTTTACCCACACTACGGAATACCTGGCCTTGTACTCCCATTCAGGTGGACCAAAGTACTCCGACGAAACCTTCCCTTTGCCATGCACTCTCCCCGGCCACTCCGACCATATCCCTCTCAGGTCTAGGTCTTGGGTGGCCCCGTGTCTACCAAAGACACCAACGGCCACCGTCGTGGCAAAACGGTCCCAAATGGGGACAAGGTACCATAAAAACAAAACGAGCACACAAGGTTATGTCTGCCTACCGGGCTAGGGTATGCACGGCCATAACCTTCCCTCGCTGGAGGCACCGGTGAGAGCCACGACAAAGGACCGAATAAAGACCTTCCCATTAGGTAAATGTGGTCGCACTGAATTAAAAACCCGATTCAGTGGCACCATGATGTGATCTTAACATCATATTCAGGTTGATCTTAATCAAGTATTAACTTTCAGAAAAACTTTTTATTACTAACATGGCATCATACCGGAAATCATGCAACTACTCGTCACACAGAGCAAGCAACTCTTAAGCATGGATCAAAACAAGCAATATACCTAAGTTGCACTACTAAGATTAGAAACTTCTCTGGTTATAAGTCATTTTTATCCACAAACAACATTTTTATTAGTTCATCATTTAGTTGAAAACTATTACTAGCAAAAATAGCTACAATAACTTTCCATAACAAAATATCTAGTGCAAAATCTTACTCTACTTAGACAAACAATTCTATGAACTCAACCAGAAGCTAAAACAAGCATATCAAGCATCATAAAACAACTAGCAATTAACCATATTCATTTATCAAATTTTAAATGCAAATAAAGACTCATATTCAAGTAGAAAATCATAGATATTGAAATAACACCATCCAAATGATGTTGTGGCTTGCCTTAGTGGAGAGGAGGGTCACACTCCTCCTGATTAGCTTCAAGGCAAGATCCTCCTTCTGAAAATATTTAAAAACCACAAAGATAAATGTCAAAACACATTCTGAATATCACCAGAAATTCTAGACGGCAAGAAAAATCCACCTTTTGCTGTGCTGCTAGAGCTTTCTGTAACAAAGGCAATGCAAAAAGAATCAATTCATTTGGACTTGTGGTTTAGAAATTATGGCTGGTCAAAGTTTGGTCAAATTTCTGAATAAATTTGAATTAAACAGAAATTCCTGGGGGGGGGGGTGACGTCGAAGGTGTAAAATAGAAATATGCCTCCACTCATACCGCTTCGGGCGCGAGTGGTGAGACCAACAAGTGGGTCCCGTGCGTCAGGAGAGAGAGATCAGAGGGAGGCGGGGCTTCGCCGGAGCTCACGCCGGCGACGAGGGCGGTTTGGGGGTAAATGATAGGGATATGATTGAAGCTGGGGTCGTGGCGCACCTGCCTGTACCCATGGCTTGGCGAGAGGTGGCCGGAGCTGGTCGCAGTTGAGCTCGCAAGCTTCGGTGGTGGATGGGATTCACCGGAGAGGAAGAAGACGGCGGCGAGAGGCGGCTTCGAGGGCTCCACAGGGTCCAGGCAGCACCAGCAGACCCCCAATGCCCCGCCCAAGTAGTTGCTTGAGCTCGAGAGGCACCGGAGTGCAGCGGCTGGACTGTAGGGATCCCCGGAGTCCTCTGGTCGGGGCGACGGCCAGAGGCCTGCCCGACCGGGCTTCTGCTCGTCTACGTGTTCGTGGAGGTGGTGTGGAGTGGCGCGTGGCTAGTGAGCGAGGAGGGGAGCGCTATATATAGCTAGAGTGGAGGGGGTGTGTGTCGCCGCCGGAGTGCTCTGGACACGCGGCGAACATTGATGAGAGGCTCCAAGGCGAGGGGACATGGTGCAACGTCAATGCCGGCGCTTGCCCACACTCGCGGACGAGCACAGGAGGCGGTTTGAGATGGGGCCAAGCACACGCGCGCACTGTGCCGTTTTGGCCGCGACTTGACAGGTCTTGCTGCGACGGCTCCGGCGTCGGCGAGCGCCAGGGAGGGGTCATGGGTGACGGGCCGAGGGTTGGGGCGCGGTGCGGCAGTCGGCGGCGAGCGCTGGAACGTGCACTCACGAAACAGAGCGCAAGGCGCCAGCCAGAGCGCATTGAGACGCATGCCAGGCACCGTGTCCATGCACGGTCACCAGGCTGGCATGGTCAAAACAACACCCAGGAGCGGCCAAACCTTGTTTACGCTCTCGACCGTGCAATGTTTAGTCAAGGGGAGTTGATGGCTCATGCCCAGGTCGACCAGAAGTGACGCCACTTAGCTGACAAGTTTCTGTACAGAAACTTGGTCGCCAAGTTTGGCCACCTTCTAGAAGGCCATTACGGCCGATCTCCTGGGGTTTAGGGTTTCTTAGGAGGGTGTTTAAGCTCAAGAAAGATCAAGGCTAAAAGCTCAGGGAAAAATGCACTTGCTGAACAAAGTGCATTTCTGGTCCAGAAGTGAACAAATTTTCTACAACAAAAATATTACAAAAAGTGCTGCAATATTTTTGCATGGGAAGATGTGCCATGGTCCTAAGAATATTTAGGAATTATCTCAGATTTTTCTGAGCGAGAAAAATTGAGGTTGATTTGGAGCACAAAGTTCTGAAATGAACTTAAGAGAGAAAAATGAATATTTTCCTTTTAGGAAAAATATTCATTTTATTATTTTGGGAATTTGTGAGAGGGATAAGGTAGATAGGTTACTTGGGTGAAAGCCAAGGATATGCCCAAGTGACAAGTCCATTTGAATTGATCCAAATATCCAAATCAAGTCAGGGAAAAAACCACGATGAAAACCAAATCCGAAAAGAGAGAGAAGGCAAGTCCGGTAAAAAGAGAGAAGGCAAAAACCAGGCTGTCACAAACCTCCCCCACTTAGGATGAATCTCGTCCTCGAGATTCGATTGCTTGGGAAAACCATTCTGGGTATGCAGTCCTTAAAAATTCCTCTCTTTACCAGGTTGCTTCTTCTTCGGTGTGATGCTCCCACTGAACCTTGTAAAATCTTACCTCTTTGCTGCGAGTGACCCTTTCTGTCTGATCCAATATTCTGATTGGCTTTTCCTCATAAGTCAAATCCTTAGCCAATTCTATCTCTGACATATCAGTCCTTTTCTCCGGTGGTGAGATGCATCTTCTTAGTTGTGAGATGTGAAACACGTTGTGTACTTCGGACAATTCTGGTGGCAATTCCAACTAGTAGGCGACTGTTCCGACTATGGCCATGACGGGGAATGGACCGATATATCTGGGTGCCAATTTTCCTTGGGTCTTAAACCTCTTGACTCCTTTCATAGGGGTGACTCGGAGATATACGTGTTCTCCGGGTTTGAAGATGATCTGACGATGTTTGGCATCATACTAGCTCTTCTGACGGGATTTGGCCAGTTGCAGTCTGTCTCGGATTTCCTTGACTTGCTTCTCGGCTTCGAGCATTAAATCAGTCCCGAAGATACGGCTATCTCCGGTTTGAGACCAATTTAATGGGGTGCGGCATTTCCGGCCATACATGGCTTCATAGGGTGACATCTTTAAGCTGGCCTGGAAACTGTTGTTGTAGGAAAACTCGGCGTAGGGCAGACAATCTTCCCACTTGGTTCCTTGGGCCAATGTGCATGCCCGGAGCATATCTTAGAGTATTTGATTTACTCGCTTAGTCTGTCCATCTATCTGAGGATGGTAAGCCGTGCTGTACTTCAGAGCGGTCCCCAAGGCTTGATGAAGTCGGGACCAAAATGCGGATGTGAATAGAGATCCCCTATCGGAGGTGATAGTCTTGGGTACTCCACGCAGACTGACGATTCTTGATACATACAGCTGTGCAAGTTGATTTGCACGGTATGTGGTCCGGATAGGTAGGAAGTATGCCACCTTGGTTAGAGTGTCCACTATGACCCATATCGCGTCGTTTCCTCGATGAGACCTTGGTAATCCGGTGATGAAATCCATGCAAATATCGTCCCATTTCCATTGGGATACCGACAGAGGCTGGAGGAGTCCGGCGGGTTTTTGGTGTTCCGCCTTTACCTTATTGCAGATATCGCAGCAGGCCACAAAATACGCGATGCCTTTCTTCATTCCATCCCACCAAAATATCTGACGAAGTTCCTCATACATCTTGGTACCACCGGGATGAATTGAGTATGGTGCTTCATGTGCTTCCGCCAATATTTTTCTTCTTCAGACTGTCTTGGTTGGGTACGCAAAGTCTTCCTCGGAACCTTAGTGAATCTTGTTGATCCATAGTGAGTGCTTGCCCTTGGTGCAGCTTCTGAACATATATCCGTAACACCTTATCATCCGCTTGAGCTCTGCGGATTTCTTCTTCGAGAGTAGGAGCAACTTCCAATATATTGGTAAGATGGGCGTCGGTGATTACCAGATTCAGCTGCATGATTTCTTCATAGAGCTCTGGAGGCAAGGAATCCATTAGGGCATTGAGGTTGGCTGGTTTGCGGCTGAGGGCATCAACCACCACATTAGCTTTGCCCGGGTGATAATTTATTCCGAGGTCATAGTCCTTAAACAACTCGAGCCATCTTCGTTGTTGAAGGTTCAAGTCGGGCTGAGTGAATATATACTTGAGACTTTTCTTGTTGGTGAATATCTGGCACTTTTTTCCAATCAGATAATGTCTCCAGATTTTTAAAGCGTGCACCACTACGGCCAATTCCAAATCATGAGCAGGATAATTTCCTTCATGTTGTCGCAGTTGGCGAGATGCATAGGCCACCACTTTGCCATCTTGCATGAGTACACACCCCAGTCCTTTTTTGGAGGCGTCGCAGTAAACATCAAAACTGCGGTAGATATCTAGAAGAGTTAATACGGGTGCCGATGTCAGTCTGGTTTTTAACTCATTGAAGCTCCGCTCGCAGTCTTCAGTCCATATGAACTTCTTGTCCTTCTTGAGGGCTCCGTTATTGGCTTGGCGATCTTGGAAAATTCTTCGATATGCAATAATATCCCGCCAGTCCAAGGAAACTCCGGATTTTTGAGACGGTGGTGGGTGCGGACCAATCAAGTAGATCTTTTACCTTTCTTGGTGTCGGTGTCAAAACCAGCGGATCTCGGGTAGGGGGTCCCGATCTGTGCGTCTTAGGCTAATGGTAGCAGGAGGCAAGGGACACAATGTTTACCCAGGTTCGGGCCCTCTCGATGGAGGTAAAACCCTACTTCCTCCTTGATTGATATTGATGATATGAGTAGTACAAGAGTTGATCTACCACGAGATCGTAGAGGCTAAACCCTAGAAGCTAGCCTATGGTGATTATGATTGTGATCGTCCCTCTAAGGACTAAACTCTCCGGTTTATATAGACACTGGAGAGGGCTAGGGTTTACATGGAGTCAGTTACAAAGAAGGAAATATAATATCCAGATCGCCAAGCTTGTCTTCCACGCAAAGGAGAGTCCCATCCGGACATGGGACGAAGTCTTGAGTCTTGTATCTTCACGCTCCAATAGTCCGGACAATATAGTCCGGTTGACCGAATACCCCCTAATCCAGGACTCCCTCAGTAGCCCCTGAACCAGGCTTCAATGATGATGAGTACGGCGCACCGTTTTGTCTTCGGCATTGCAAGGCGGGTTCCATCTCCGAATACTCCAAAGTACTTGTTGTGACGAATAGTGTCCGGCTTCCCATCAATGTTGTACTCCTCGGCTTCTGTGCTTCAATAATGACCATCTCTACGTGTCGAGCGAATGCGAGGGGCCGAGGCATTTTTGCATTTGCCACCCCCGGTCCAGCAGGTTAACCGTCTATTTGAAGAGACGGGGATTCTCAGATCCAAACCTCACCCTTTTCCCTCGAACAAGCATCTAACAGGGTGCTCCAGAAAAAACCATTCCAACATGGCCGGTCGCCACAGCTCTTCTTCTCGCTCCCCTCGCTCCAAGCCGGGTGACTGGGAAGAGTGTTCAGTTCCTCACAGCCGCTTGATAGAGTTACAGACCCAAGGGTTTCTCCCACCAGCGTTCAATGTCCCCGTTCGAGCCGGAATAGCCACCTATAATGGCGGGGAGCAAGTGGAGGGATCTCCTAATCCATCTCCAAAAGAGCGAATATGCCTCCCGCATCTGCTAAGGGGCGTCGGGTTTCCTATCCACCCATTTCTTTGCGGGCTCCTGGAGTTCTACGGCCTCCAGTTGCACAACTTCACCCCTGCCTCCGTGCTGCATATAGCAGGATACCTTGCCCTTTGTGAGCTATTTCTAGGCTGCGAGGCTCACTTTGGTTTATGGAAGAAGTTGTTCTGCCTTGTCCCTCGCAGCCAGGGAGAATCCCTATGTCAGGTGGGCGGAGCCGAAGTATGGTGCATCGCCGAGACCGGATACCTATCTGGTACTCCCAAGAAGGCACCGGAGAACTGGCCTTCGGAGTGGTTTTATGTCGACGACGTTCGCCTTCCGGATCCAGTCCGGACAGGTCTCCCTAAGTTTAATAACGCTCCACTAAAGGCACGTCGAAGCTGGCGCCCTCGGGGCCCCCAAGAGGAGGATACCAGAGAAATACACTTTCTGATGAGCAGGATAAAATTACTGGCCAAATCCGGGCTGACGATAATCGAGGTTATGGCAATATGCATAATGCGGGGAGTGCAGCCGCTTCAATATCGGGGGAAGCCCATGTGGCACTACAACGGGGAAGATGATGCCACCCGCTATGGCCGTAAAGGTCCGGACTCCCCCACTGCTCTGGCGAGGAGACTATCTGTTATAAAGGAGAAGAAGAAGAATTCCTTCATATTAAACTGCGGGATGGGTTTTCTATGTACAACCCCCCAAGCTGGGTAAGTCGTCACTCTTTCCCCCGCTTCACTTATTGTGGCGTTCTGCGCCAAGATTATTTACCTCGATATTTTCGATCAGGAACCGAGGAGGGCCGTAGAAGGAATCTCCAGCCCCTCCCCGTAGCCAGAGGACCCCGGTAGGGTCCTCGATCCAGGACTCGAAGAAGATCCGGATATTACTATGGAGCTCGTCAACGGGATATTTTATCAGGCGAGCTGCGATGGCGCCTCAGTGGCCATTATCGCCGACTATCCCGGACTACTACCTACATCGCGTGTAAGCCAAAACAAAAAACCCTATCCTCCAAAGAGGACTCCTTTCTGATGCCATGCCTTACACCGTAAGTGTCGTGTTTTTGCAGAGACGACGGTCAGAGCGCGGAGCCGAGCCCCTAGGGACCCGCCGGCAAAGGGCGTCCGGATTGGGAAGGCTTAAGAGGAAGGTGGTCAGGGCTGAAACGCCACTACAGAGGTATGGTAAAAACCTGCTCAGTGATTTATTGTATTTGAAATGTAACAACGTCCTTCGTGTCCTGGCAGAAAGAGGAGTAGCCGGACTATATCCGGGGATCCTGCCAATCACGCCTCCACCAGCTGGATTCCAGAACCGGCTTCGAGAGAGGAGGCGGACGCGGGGCCGATGCCGCATTGTCCTTCAACAGAGGATGTGGATATGCTCTCCGCCACGAATTCTGAAGTAGAGAGCGCCATGAATCATCGGCGCCGACGGGCCGTACTTCACAACAACATCTTTTCTGAAGAGGCATTTAATGCTTTCAATTCGGGAGACGCATAAATCCGAGCTGCTCAAGGCGGGCTTGCCCGAGCGACGGACCAGTATACCAAAGATATACGGGTAAGAAAATTTGATAAGCATGTATAGCAGTAGCCCCTGAGACTTGAAACAGTTGGAACAACTGTTTTAAGGATCAATTTATGCACAGGTCCTTGTATATAAGAATGAGCAATTGTCTCGAGAGCTGGAGGAGTGCAAGACCCAGCTGAGGGCCGCGGTTGCCAAATTAGAGGAATCCCAGAAGGCCTCATCTGGTAACATTTGTCTCAATTGTACGAAGATGTACCAGTTAGTAAGTGGCTTGTATGACAAGTCGAACAGAAAATTCTGCAGACAATGTCGGGGTGAATCCGGAGGTCGTAAGAGATAACCAGTCGCATATCCAAAGGCAGCTAAAAGCTGGCGAGCGTGTTCTTATGCAAGTTAGGCAGGAGAAGAACAATCTTCAAGATGCCAATGTCCGGCTGGACGTCGGATTAAAAGATGTTCGCGCTCAGCTTGCGGACTCCGTGAAGGAGAACAAAAGGCTTCGTCGCAGCATTTATGGTAAGTGCCTAGACGAACTGTAGTACAGCTCGGCGAGGAAGCATATTGAAAGAATTTTATTTGTAGGTATGTTAACAGGCTGCCCTGAGGAGGAGATGCCCACGTCTATAGGTGATTTACTCCAAGACCTCTCCCAACTGCACGAGCGAGCTCGGCAGGTGATGCAGGGCATTGCTCAGGCCTTGTGGCCAACAAGCTACCTGCCGAAGGGCATGGGGGAGCTTGTGGATATACTCCAAGGAGCACGGCGGCGCTTCCGATTGTGGAAGATGTCAGCCTGCCGACAAGGTGCAAGAGAAGCCTGGGCTATGGTGAAGACACGCTACACCAAGCTGGACCCGAACCATATGGCCGAAGTCGGACCGGCGGGGCCAGATGGGCAAGAAATTCCCGTGAGTCTGGTGTATTACCAGGTAGCATTAGCCGCAAAGTATTCCCAATAGGATTGTAAGCTAGATAGCCTGTTGGATGGTATAGAGGAGGAATATAGTCAGTCCAAGTGATTGTGTAATTCAATGGACATAAGTAGTTCCTAGCCAGATTAAAATCATTTGTCATGGCGGACCTTTTCGCTTCAGCACCCGGATCCGACAGTCCGGGGTGCATCCGAATACCCGCTCAGTTATACAGAACCGGGGTATGCGTGGAAACCAGGCGTAGGGGTCATAAGTGCTTGAACAGACAAGTACCCAACTAGTTATGTTATATTACATGGATGGTAAGAAACATCTTCCAGGGAGAATAGTTCCGTTAGGGGTTCCTTTCCCTGGGTACGCATGCGACGATGCACATGTACGGACTGCGAACAAGGACGCAGGATACAAAACTTCTGGGGATTTTCGTTGTAATAAACAAAAGACATCTTTGGTTCACCAATATTCCCTTAAGAATGCTAGCTTTCAGCTTCACCCAGTCTGAGGTACACATCCGGCTGAACCGGCAGTAACAATCGCAGAGGTGCTCCCCTTATGCCCTAGCCGAATTAATGGGAACATAGGGCATAAACACAAGAGCCAGGCAACCCAGCATGGCAACATCTTAAGTCATATCGATGCATATAATGGTGAAGAAAAGGCACATATGGAAAAAGAACGCATATGTGATGGGCAAAAAGCCATTAAAGTAATTATATTTAGCTTCCGTATAGGAAGCCCCCAGGTATTGCTTACACGCATAGTGCGGCCGGAGTGATCCAGGCGTCCACACTGTTTTAAGTACTTTGTGTGAAGAGGAAAAAGGTCGAGAAAGGAAAAAGGAGGGAACATAATTAAAAAGGAGGGGGTAAGGAGACGAACACAGAGTTCGGCACTAGGCATAGAATCTCCGGAGTCTGGACGCGTTCCATGGGTTCGGCTCGAGTCTGTTATCGGATGCATTAAGTAAGCGGTACGCTCCTCCGGTGAGAACTTTATCAATGACGAAGGGACCCTCCCACTTAGGTTTGAGCTTTTCCTTCTTCTTCTCCAGTAGGCGTAGAATGAGTTCGCAAATATTATAAGTTCTGGCTCGTACTTCTCTGCTTTGGTACCATCGAGCCTGTTGCTGATAGAATGCGGAACGGGCTTTTGCGACGTCGCGCTCCTCCTCCAGGGCATCTAAGTTATCCTGCCGATCTAACTCGGCTTCTTTCTCTTCGTACATGCGCACGCGAGGCGAATCATGTATTATGTCGCAGGGTAGTACTGCTTCTGCGCCGTACACCATAAAAATGGTGTGTATCCGGTGGTGCGATTTGGCATGGTCCGCAGCCCCCAGAGTACGGCGTTGAGCTCCTCGACCCAGTGCGTGTCCGATTATGTCAAGGATCGCACTAGTCTGGGTTATATGCCGCTCATAATGAGACCGTTTGCATGTTCGACCTGGCCATTTATTTGGGGATGGTAGACAGAGGCGTAATCGAGTTTAATGCCCATGTTGCCGCACCAGGTTTTCACTTCATCGGCTGTGAAGTTTGAGCCATTATCAGTGATGATGCTGTGGGGGACGCCGTATCGGTGTACAACCCCGGATATGAAGTCTATCACTGGTCCGGATTCGGACGTTTTGACTGGTTTGGCTTCTATCCATTTGGTGAACTTGTCTACCATGACCAATAAGTATTTTTTTCTTATGGCTCCTCCCTTTAGGGGTCCGACCATATCCAGCCCCCAGATCATGAAGGGCCAAGTGATGGGGATTTTTTGGAGAGCGGTAGGGGGCATATGACTCTGATTGGCGAAGAGCTGGCAACCGACGCAATGTTGGACAAGGTCGTGTGCATCTGCTCGGGCTGTCGGCCAATAAAATCCTGTACGAAAGGCCTTGCTGACGAGCGCTTGGGCCGCGGCGTGGTGCCCGTCGAGTCCAGCATGGATTTCAGCCAATAGCTGCCGCCCTTCCTCTTTGGAGATGCATATTTGGAGCACTCTGGTCGCACTCTTCTTATAGAGTTCTCCCTCATGTACTTTGTAGGCCTTGGAACGCCGAACAATACAACATGCTTCATTTTGGTCCTCGGGGAGCTCCTGCCTATTTAGGTAGGCTAAGAAAGGCTCAGTCCACGGGGCGACTACAGCCATGATTTTGTGGGCCGAAGGTGTTATTTCGGTTGCGGAGCCTCCGATTACGTTTGATGGTTCGGAATCTGGGGGTGTGTTCGGATCCGTGCTAGTGTTGCCGGACACTCCTTCCCATACCACGGATGGCTTGAACAGCCTTTCCAGGAATATGTTAGGTGGGACAGGGTTGCGTTTAGCGCTGATGCAGGCAAGGATATCCGCCGCTTGATTGTTTTCTCAAGCCACATGGTGGAATTCGAGCCCCTCGAACCGAGCTGACATTTTGAGGACGGCATTACGGTAGGCCGCGATTTTTGGATCCTTGGCATCAAAGTCTCCGTTTATTTGTGATATTGTGAGGTTTGAATCCCCGCGTACCTCCAGGCGTTGAATGCCCATGGAGACTGCCATCCGAAGACCGTGCAACAGAGCCTCGTATTCGGCTGCGTTGTTGGAGTCTGTGTATAATATTTGGAGTACGTATTGGACCGTGTCTCTGGTGGGAGACGTCAGGACTACACCTGCTCCCAATCCGGCTAGCATTTTAGAGCTGTCGAAGTGCATGATCCAGTTAGAGTATGCGTCGTACTCTTTAGGGAGTTCGGCTTCTGTCCATTCGGCGACAAAGTCAGCCAGTACTTGCGACTTGATGGCCCGCCATGGTTTGTATGTTATGTCGAACGGAAGGAGCTCGATAGCCCATTTAGCAATCCGGCCCGTAGTGTCGCGGTTATTTATTATGTCATTGAGTGGTACTTCAGAGGCCACCGTAATCGAACACTCTTGAAAGTAGTGTCGTAGCTTCCGGGATGCCATGAAGACCGCGTATGCTACCTTTTGATAGTGTGGGTATCGGGATTTGCATGGGGTGAGGACCGTGGACACGTAGTATACCGGCTTCTGGAGCAGGAATTTGTGTCCGTCAGCCCCTCGTTCGATGATGAGCACTGCGCTTACAACTTGATGTGTTGCAACTATGTATAATAGCATAGGTTCGCCGGTATTTGGCACTGTTAGGACTGGATTACTGGCTAGTAAGGTTTTTATTTCGTCCAGTCCAGCCGCGGCCGCATCCGTCCACACGAAGTGTTCGGTGCACCGAAGAAGGCGGTAAAGAGGCAATGCCTTCTCTCCTAACCTGGAGATAAAGCGGCTTAAGGCAACCACGCATCCAGCTAGTTTCTGGATGTGCTTGAGGTCTGTTGGTATAGCCAACTGTGAGAGAGCTCAGATTTTTGCCGGTTTCGCTTCAATTCCTCTATTGGAAACAGTGAAGCCGAGCAATTTCCCAGAGGGGACGCCGAAAACACAATTTTCCGGGTTCAACTTGATGTCGTATGTTCGGAGGTTATCGAACGTGAGCCTCAAGTCGTCTATTAGGGTTTCGATGTGTCTTGTTTTTATGACCATGACGTCCACATTGCCTCCACTGTTTTGCCGATTTGCTTTTCCAGGCATGTTTGAATCATGCGTTGATAGGTTGCGCCGGCATTTTTAAGCCCGAAAGGCATAGTGTTGAAGTAGAAAGGACCGTGTGGTGTTATGAAAGCTGTTGCAGCTTGGTCAGACTCTGCCATCTTTATTTGATGGTATCCAGAGTATGCGTCGAGGAAACACATCGAATCATGTCCTACTGTGGCATTGATGATTTGGTCGATGCGAGGGAGGGGGAAGGGATCCTTGGGGCAGGCCTTGTTGAGGTCTTTGAAGTCGACGCATAGGCGCCAGGATTTGTCCTTCTTTGGTACCATTACCAGATTTGCCAGCCAATCCGGATACTTGATATCTCTGATGAATCCGGCCTCGAGTAGCTTGGCTAGCTCCTCCCCCATGGCTTGCCGCTTGGGCTCTAAAAACCGCCTTAGAGTCTACTTGACATGCTTGTATCCTTTTAGTATATTAAGGCTATGTTCGGCCATTCTGTGTGGGATGCCCGGCATGTCCGAGGGGTGCCACGCAAAAATGTCCCAATTCTCGCGTAGGAAGTCTCGCAGTGCGGCGTCCATTGTGGGGTTCAACTATGTCCCGATGGAAGCTGTCTTCGCGGGGTCCGTTGGATGGACCTGGAATTTGACTATCTCGTCTGCGGGTTTAAATGAGGTGGACTTGGGTCGCTTGTCGAGTATCACGTCGTCCCTGTCCACGGTGGCACACAACGTTGTTAGTTCTTCGGCTGCTAGGGCTTCGGATAATGCTTCCAGGGCTAGTGATGCGGTTTTGTTTCCGGCGCGAAGTGTGACGTCCGGATCACTGGCTAGAGTGATGATTCCATTGGGTCCGGGCATTTTAAGCTTCATGTACCCGTAATGGGGTATAGCTTGAAAGCTTGTAAAGTGTCCCGCCCTAAAAGGGCGTGGTATCCACTGCTGAAAGGAGCCACGTGGAATGTGATTTCTTTGGACCTGTAATTCTCCGGGGTGTCGAATACCACATCGAGTGTGATTTTTCCCGGACACCGCGCTTCCCGACTAGGGATGATTCTCCTGAAGGTTGTGCCTCTTTGCTCAATGCGGCTTTTGTCAATTTCCATCTTGCTGAATGTTTCTTTGTTGATTAAGTTTAATCCTCTTCCGCCGTCCATGAGTACTTTAGTGAGCCAGAAGCCTTCTACGATTGGGCTAAGGACCAAAGCGGCTGGTGCCTGGACTGTCTGGAATTGAGGTTCATCACTAGTGCTGAAAGTTATAGCAGTATCGTTCCATGGATTTATATTTGCCACGTGGCAGATTTCAGTGGAGCTTCGATGAGCTCGCTTGCGCCTATTGTTTGAGGCTAAAGTCTCGAAGACTGTTAGTACCGTATTGTCTTCTTTGGAGGGATGTTGTTTTGCTGTATGGCTTACGAGAAGATCCTCGCCACTTTTTGCTACCTGCCGGAGTATCCAACATGCTCTAAGGCTATGTGTTGGTGTAGTGTCCGGCGTGCTGTGGAGTTTACATGGCTCATTGAGCCATTCTTCCAATACGGTTCCACGCCCTGGGGTGGGCTTTGGTTTCTTGTGGATTGGATCGTCTGACTTACGAGAGTTTGCCCGTTTAGCTCGGACAAAGGTTTTAGTGAGAGCCGGACTATCCCAAAATTCTGCTTGGGTTTTCCAGGCGCTTTCCATCGCACAGTACTGTTGTACTATGGTTGTCAAGACAGCAAAGTGTACTATGTCACGACGACTTATAGCATTAAGGATTCCTTTGTTCATGCAGTTTTTGCAGAAAAGTGAGACTACGTCCTCCTCACGACAGTCCTTAACCTTGTTTAGCACGAGGAGGAATCTGGCCCAGTAGCGATGTAATGTCTCTTGGGGCTCTTGTCTGATATGGGAGAGAGGGTTTAAATATGGGTGGGTGGGTGTAGCTGAATCTGGATTCTGATCCGATCTAACGCCCTGGGGCAGGGGAGCTTCCGGGCTTGACAACTCGGGATCTGGGGTGCTGCCCAATTTCTCTGGCCCAATACCTGATTCTACGTCCGGGGTTTGGGTCGTGTCTTCCCCTGAGCGGGTGTCCGGCTCAAGGAGCTCAGTGATCCGGACATAACTCGTCCTCAAAATAGAGGGGTAATCCGTATGTGGCTCCTCCACCACCGCTATCTCGTGGGTGACCGGCGGGGATTTAATATCCCTTTGGTCGGGTTTAAGCCCGATCCGGTCATAGTTTGTGGCGACTCCCAAAGCAGCGATGCGATCCAAGAGCTCATTAAGGGAGGAGAGCTCCATTCGATCCATCTGTTCGGCGAGTTCCGAATTGACATGGAGGCTATGCGTGATGGCCTGAGAGGTCATCGTCGGCGCGACAGCCGATGGGGCAGCCATGGTGAAGCTGCCTATTTGGAGAGTTTGGTCTACAGCCAGCGCTCCCCCAGAGGTGATGTTGTCCTTGACAATGTTACGGGCCATCGAGCCTTGCAGTGACAACACAGAGGAACTCTCAATGAAAGCACCAATGTCGGTGTCAAAACCGGCGGATCTCGGGTAGGGGGTCCTGATCTGTGCGTCTTAGGCTAATGGTAATAGGAGGCAAGGGACACAATGTTTACCCAGGTTCGGGCCCTCTCGATGGAGGTAAAACCCTACTTCCTGCTTGATGGATATTGATGATATGAGTAGTACAAGAGTTGATCTACCACGAGATCGTAGAGGCTAAACCCTAGAAGCTAGCCTATGCTGATTATGATTGTGATCGTCCCTCTAAGGACTAAACTCTCCGGTTTATATAGACACCGGAGAGGGCTAGGGTTTACATGGAGTCGGTTACAAAGAAGGAAATATAATATCCGGATCACCAAGCTTCTCCTCCACGCAAAGGAGAGTCCCATCCGGACACGGGACAAAGTCTCGAGTCTTGTATCTTCACGCTCCAATACTCCAAACAATATAGTCCGGTTGTCCGGATACCCCATAATCCAGGACTCCCTCACTTGGGTCCACCGAGATTCCTTCTGCTGAGACGATATGTCCGAGGAATCCCACTTGCTGGAGCCAAAACTCACATTTGCTGAATTTGGCATACAATTGATGATCGCGAAGCCATTGCAGAACTCCGCGAAGATGTCCCTTATGTTCGTCCTTGCTTTTGGAATAAATGAGGATGTCATCAATGAATACCACCACAAACTTGTCCAAGAAGTCCATAAACACCTTGTTCATCATATGAATAAAGAATGCAGGAGCGTTGGTGAGGCTGAAGGACATAACAGTGTATTCGTAAAGACCGTACCGAGTGGTGAACGCGGTCTTAGGAATATCTTCCTTCTTAATCTTGAGTTGATGATATGCCGTCCTCAAATCAATCTTTGAGAATACTTTGGCCCCACTGAGTTGATCAAATAGATTGTCAATCCTCGGCAGTGGATACTTGTTTTTAATGGTGACGTCATTCAGCTGTCGGTAGTCTACATACATTTGTAGACTGCCATCCTTTTTGTCCACGAAGATTGCTGGTGATCCCCATGGTGAAGAGCTAGGACGAATGTATCCTTTTTGCAACATCTCATCTAGTTGCTTCTTAAATTCCACCAATTCTGAGGAGGGCATCCGATAATATTTCTTATGTATCGGGGTGGTTCCAGG
The DNA here is from genome assembly GCF_002162155.2 of Triticum dicoccoides. Lineage (NCBI taxonomy): Eukaryota > Viridiplantae > Streptophyta > Magnoliopsida > Poales > Poaceae > Triticum > Triticum dicoccoides. The sequence continues at coordinate 270,737,668 of NC_041393.1, forward strand.
CACTAGGTCAATAGCGAATTCCAATTCTCGGTCTGGTGGCATGACGGGTAATTCTTCAGGAAATACATCTGGATACTCGCTGACCACAGGGATTAATTCCACCTCTTCTGCCACGGCCGTGAAAACCATATCCTTTGTGGGGATGCACTTGCGGGCATAAAAACTTGTGGTGCGACCTTCCATATTTTTCAGGGTAATTTCTCTGGTCGCACAACTTGTGCAGACTTGGTATTGGGTGAACCAATTCATGCCCAGAATGACATCCAATTTGTTGGAATCGATGATTATCAACGGTGTTGGAAACTTGACGCCCTTGATGTCAATCTCCAAATTTCGGCAGACAAGATTGCTTCTGAGTATGGATCCCGAGGATTGTACCAGCATGTGCTTCCCCAAAATCGCGCAAGAAAAATTGTTTTGGGAAGCAAAACTCCGCGAAATAAAAGAGTGGGAAGCCCCAGAGTTAAATAAAATTACGACGGGTATGTCGTTGATGAGAAACATACCAATGACGACTTCTGGGTCCTCTTGGGCTTCGTCTGCGGAAATGTGATGAACTTGCCCTTGGATTATATCGGGGGCGGAATACTGCTCCATGTAGTTAACTTGCGGCTGAAATGGAGCGACATGCTTGGTGTTCTTGGGACATTGTCGGGCGTAGTGTCCGGTTTGACCATAGCTGAAGCACGAATTGTTGCACTAGCAATCGTCGCGCACCGGGCTGGTCACGACATTCTTGACTTGTGTAGTAGTCTTGTTGACGTTCTGCTGCCAATTGGGTTTGTACTCCACCTGAGTCTGTTGCCATGTACGAGCCTTTTGCACTGGTTGCATTTCCTTCTTGGGCTCGAATTTGCGCTTGTGGTCATTAGCAGCTGGCTTATTGTCGTGTAGGAGCTTGTGTTCCCTCTCGGTGATTAGGGCCTTGTTCACCAGAGTCAGGAAGTCCGGGAAATCAAACATACTGAGAGTGCACCAGAGATGTTGGTGTAGGCCTCCAAGAAATCGGTCGATCTTCCGCTCTTCGGTGGCCACATCATGGAGAGAGTAGCGGGCCAGATGGTTGAATTTATTCAGATACTCGGCGACGGTCATGCTGCCTTGAGTGAGGGCGAGAAATTCGCGTTGCTTGATCTTCATGACTCCGGTGCAAATATGATCTTTGCGGAAGTGATCCTTGAATTTTGTCCAAGTAATTTCCTCGTCGGCAGGCCATATTGCTTTGGCATTATCCCACCATATAGCGGTAGCTCCTTCTAGATAATGCATTGAAAAGGGAACCTTGTCTGCGTCGTCTGTGCGAGCAATTTTCAGTTTTCTTTCAATAGTCCTTAGCCAGTCGTCGGCGTCCAAAGGATCAGTAGTATGGCTGAAACTGGGAGGCTTGGTTCGCTGAAAATCTAATAGCTTGGAATGATGGCTATTCTGGTTTCCATTCTGCCCAACCATAACTTGTACACTTTTCAGTATTTCTAGCAGATCGTTGCTCCTTCTTTCTTCAAACATTCGCAGGATTTGCTCGGTGGAAGGTGGTTGTGGCGGTGGAGGCGGAGGTGGCTGGTATGGTTCAGGGGAATGTCCTGCCTGTCTTGCGGAACAACGGACATGGACATCCTCACCAGCTTGACTGTTGATGCCTCCACGCAGCATCCTATTTTTCGTTTTCCCAATACAAAGCAACCATGATGAGAAAATTCCAAAATGGGGGAAAACCAATGACAAATCCCGAAAGAAAGCAGCGAATAAAACCAAGTCGAAAAAAATCCAACATAATTATACATAGTCCCAACATGAAAATAAACATCACAATGGGTCTACTACCCTCGTACATGAAACTATGCATCATGACAAATGCGATTACAGCCATACATCATGCTCATGACTACCACGATACTCTAACGATCTACTGCTCGGATGGTGCTGCTGCAGGCTCGTCTCCTGAGCCGGACCCAGATCCTGAACTGATAGTAGTGACCTCCGGGGGAAGAGAGGAGCGCTGGCGCTGCCTTGAGGGCTCTCCCTCAGGGGCAGGCGGGGGATGGGATCTAAGCATAGGAGCGGCAGGAGTAGCGAGAAGAGAAGACCATGCAGCAGGAGCGCTGCGAGGGTTCACCGTCAAAGGGTTAACGGTACCCTGCGAGGTCGTCATAGGAACGGAGGTGGGAGGAGCAGAAGTGTAGATGACAGCGGGTAGAGGGTTCCTTATACGAGCAGCAGCGAGAGCGGTGCGAGCGCGTGGGAGCTCCCGAGCTAACTCGTAGTTAAGGAGATAGGTAGCGGTGATGTAGAGTGCAAGGTGGCTAGTGGGACGATCGCACGCCGGATTAATCAAAGGAAAGCGGATACGCCCATTCTCGTGCAGAGATGGGTAGAAGAAAAGTCCAGGGTGGGTGTGCATGCGAACCTCATTGTAGCGCAAGTCTACAAGAGCCTCGATAGCAGCAAACTGAACCGCCTGAGATGGCGTAGAAGCAAGACCACCCTTAGACGAACGAGTGTAAGCGCCGGATGGGGAACTGTGGTGTAGAGTGACCTCAGCATAATACTCATACAATGCAGCGGCCAGATGCTCGCGATACACCCGATACTCTGGATCAGCACCCTCTGGATAGAGTTGTCGCCACACGTTCTAAAGCAGGTGCGACGATGTGCACGGAGCTAGCTCAGGATGGTACAAGATTGGTACTGGTGCCATCTACACTCACAAACCATATGGTTAGTAATAACAACAATAAGTCATGCATGCAATGCAACAACTAATTCCTATGTCTACCAGCACTCAAACGAAACTATCTACAGTTTTACTAACGCACTACCGGTCTAGCGTGTCCTACAATCAGCGCGGCTCTAATACCAAGCGTTGTGGCACCCCGGCTCAGAGCAACCGGTTTACCCTGCATTGCCAGCCCAGAGATCGAGTCTTCTGGCAATACACAACAACATGGTACAGAAATAACCGCTTTATTGATACTAGCGTGGTACAAAGGTCTGATATTACATCGATATTCGAGGCCAAGCGGCACACACGGTGCTGCTAGACAGTATGTATATTATTTAATGAACATGGCTGGGGCCTCGATTACACGAAACTACGCGGCAGCGGAAGAACGGCGTAGCGGAACTCCATGGCACAGGGACACCGACATGGACAAGGCCTAGACACGAGATGCGCTCCGATGCGAATCAACTTACCTGAAAACTGGCATGACACGCCAGGTCAGTACATTGAATGTACTTGCAAGCTCACAACAAACATATGCACGATGACAGACAATATCATGATAATTAATCAAGTTAAATTAATGCAAGAAATTACTACAAATGCAAAGCTATGCAGCGCAACCAAATAGCGCACCGAGTCACACGGACTTGCTTACCAGACGGTTACCTCGTAACCAAATGGTGACCACACCGGGGTCACACCTGAAACCAATCACTCATGAACACCTCGAGTGTTCAAGATTCACCACGAAACAATGCATCACAACAATTACTAGTTTGCAAGATTAATTATAAAAGTTGATCCATGGTGTGACTTACTCCTGAGTCTTGCCCATAACCGAGGGTGCGACTATCGATAGATTAAATACGCTCTGCAGAGGTAGCGCACTTTATCCACACTACAGAATACCTGGCCTCGTACTCCCATTCGGGTGGACCAAAATACTCCGACGAAACCCTCCCTTTGCCATGCACTCTCCCCGGCCACTCCGACCATCTCCCTCTCAGGGCTAGGTCTTGGGTGGCCCCATGTCTACAAAGACACCAACGGCCACCGTCTTGGCAAAACGGTCCCAAATGAGGACAAGGTACCATAAAAAAAACGAGCACACAAGGTTATGTCTGCCGACCGGGCCAGGGTATGCACGCCCATAACCTTCCCTCGCGGGAGGCACCGGTGAGAGCCACGACAAAGGACCGAATCAAGACCTTCCCATTAGGTAAATGTGGTCGTATTGAATTAAAAACCCGATTCAGTGGCACCATGATGTGATCAACATCATATTCAGGTTGAACTTAACCAAGTATTAACTTTCAAAAAAACTTTTTATTACTAACATGGCATCATACCGGAAATCATGCAACTACTCGTCACACAGAGCAAGCAACTCTTAAGCATGGATCAAAACAAGCAATATAACTAAGTTGCACTACTAAGATCAGAAACTTCTCTCGTTATAAGTCATTTTTATCTACGAACAACATTTTTATTAGTTCATCATTTAGTTGAAAACTATTACTAGCAAAAGTAACTACCATAACTTTCCATAACAAAATATCTAGTGCAAAATCTTACTCTACTTAGCCAAACGATTCTATGAACTCAACCAGAAGCTAAAACAAGCATATCAAGCATCATAAAACAACTAGCAATTAACCATATTCATTTATCAAATTTTAAATGCAAATAAAGACTCATATTCAAGTAGAAAATCATAGATATTGAAATAACACCATCCAAATGATGTTGTCGCTTGCCTTAGTGCAGAGGAGGGTCACACTCCTCCTGGTTAGCTTCAAGGCAAGATCCTCCTTCTGAAAATATTTAAAAACCACAAAGATAAATGTCAAAACACATTCTGAAAATCACCAGAAATTCTAGACAACAAGGAAAAATCAACCTTTTGGTGTGCCGCTAGAGCTTTCTGTAACAAAGACAATGCAAAAAGAATCAATTCATTTGGACTTGTGGTTTAGAAAGTATGGCTGGTCAACGTTTGGTCAAATTTCTGAATAAATTTGAATTAAACAGAAAATCCTGGGGGGGTGACGTAGAAGGCGTAAAACGGAAATACGCCTCCACTCGTACCGATTCGGGCGCGAGCGGTGAGACAGACAGGTGGGTCCCGTGTGTCAGGAGAGAGAGATCAGAGGGAGGCGGGGCGGGCTTCGCCGGAGCTCACGCCGGCAACGAGGGGGGTTTGGGGCTAAATGAGAGTGATAGGATTGAAGCTGGGGTCGTGGCGCACCTGCCCCTACCCGTGGCTTGGCAAGAGGTGGCCGGAGCTAGTCACAGTTGAGCTTGCAAGCTTCGGTGGTGGACGGGATTCGGCGGAGAGGAAGAAGACGGCGGCGAGAGGCGGCTCCGAGGGCTCCACGGGGTCCATGCAGCACCAACAGACCCCCAATGCCCCGCCCAAGCAGTTGCTTGAGCTCGAGAGGCACCGGAGTGCGGCGGCTGGACTGCGGGGGATCGCCGGAGTCCTTTGGTTGGGGCGACGGCCAGTGGCCTGCCCGACCGGGCTTCTGCTTGTATACGTGTTTGTGGAGGTGGCGTGGAGTGGCGCGTGGCTAGTGAGCGAGGAGGGGAGCG
>NC_041393.1:270743206-270745136 GCF_002162155.2 Triticum dicoccoides
CCGGAGCGCTCTAGACACGCGGCGAACGTCGACGAGAGGCTCCAACGCGAGGGGACAGGGTGCAGCGTCAACGCCGGCGCTTGCCCATGCTCGCGGACGAGCACAGGAGGCGGTTTGAGATGGGGACAAGCACACGTGCGCACTGTGCCGTTTTGGCCGCGACTTGACCGGTCTTTGTAACACCCCGGTAGTTCAACTACAGTAATCTCACACTAATGGTGCCATGTCATCAAGTTTGACTAAGCCACATTGCCACTTGAGAAAAATCAAAATCAAAATTCTTTTGAAATGCAAGTCAAATTCTTATTTCTTGAATCTGTCAAATAAAAATGTTTGATGGGTTGCAAGTATTTGCCAAGTAATTGTCATGAAGAAATCAACTCAAATTGGACTTTTATTTTTTTCCCATGGCAATATTTTGGTGGACCAACAACGTTTAATTTGATCGTTCAAATTCCAACATATATTCTTACTTTTCCCAAACCACAAGAAACTTTGTGTGTGGCCCTATGCTAACGTACTGTATTTATGTGCCAAGTTTTGTTTATAACAAAAAATGTTTGCTCACTCAAATAAATACCAAGTTGTAGCTGGAAATAGAAAACAACGGTGTAAGTATGAAACAATAAAGATAATATGAAAGTAAAAGACGCCTGGGCCCCTTGGCCCAAAAGGCCAAGGCAGCCCAACTGGACCGACCGGCCCAACCCTCCCAGGTCGTCTCCCTCTCCTCCCCTGTACGACCGACCGGGAGGGGCTCCCGCTCGTCCCCGCCCACTACCGGAACAGGGCTCTACGCCGACAGCCAAATATATGCCGACGGCTGCCGTCGGCCTAGTCCGAGCTATGCCGACAGCTAACTACTGGCCGTCGGCGTACAATGGCCGTCGGGCTATCCGCGTCTACGCCGACAGCAGCCGTCGGCATATATAGGCCGTCGGCTTATTCCAGACTACGCCTACAGCTGCCGTCGGCATATATAGGCCGTCGGCATAGATGCGGGCCCGCTGACAACTGTCATCACGGCCGGCTAACGACGTCAAATCTATGCCGACGGCCGTGACGGTGGCCGTCGGCATAGATACAGGTGACACGTCACCGATCCAGAGCGCACCGACCAGGAGCTATGCCGACGGCAGCCGTCGGCATAGCCGACACGTCATCGATCCGCGGCGCTGTACATCTGCCCTGGCCGCACCTATGCCGACGGTTTTGCCGTCGGCATAGTTTTTTTTTTCTTTTTTTTCTTTTTTTCCATATAGTATTATTATTATTATTAAGCATACAATATGTGTTAATAAGCATACCTATAGATTGTGTTAATAAGCATATAGTATGTGTTAATAATCATACATATAGTTTTTTTCTTTTTCTTCACTGTTTTCTTTATTATTTTTATTTAACTAACTTACATACAGTATGTGTTAATAAGCATACATACCTTATTTTTCGGTTCTGTACAAAGCGTTGTGACCCCCCTCACGAATGGTGCCACCGCCAGCCGGCAACTGGAATGGGGAACAGCCGCATCGGGTCTATACGAAGGGTACTTTGCTCCAAGTGTTTATATATATCGGATGACCTACCACAACCGGATGGTGTTATGGCATGTCCGAAGAGGCGGCACGCATCTCCGGCGTGTGACCCCGTCACGGACGGCGCCGCCGCCGGCACCTGGAGGGGGGGAGCGGACGCGTCTGGTCTACATGGAGTGGATTTAGCTGTGGGTTTGGCCCGGATGTTGCTCCCCGATGTCCCTCTGGGCCGACCCGACACAACCGGGTGGAGAGATCCACTGGTCAAAGCCCGTCCGTGCAAAGTCAAAGGGCTAGATCCCGTGGTCAACCGCTCCAGGGTTAGGCGGGACGGGGGCCCTGGGGGATAGCAATGCCACCGGAGCATCGTACCGGCCCCTCATACATGCGGGGTG
>NC_041393.1:270746575-270747676 GCF_002162155.2 Triticum dicoccoides
GAAGTCAAAGGGCTAGATCTCGTGGTCAATCGCTCCAGGGTTAGGCGGGACGGGGGCCCTGGGGGGTAGCTATGCCACCGGAGCGTCGTACCGGGCCCTCATACATGCGGGATGGTGTTGTGGCATGTCCGAAGAGGCGACACGCATCTCCGGGGTGTGCCCCCCGTCACGGACGTCGCCGCCGCTGGCACCTGGAGGGGGGAAACTGCCGCGTCGGGTCTACACAGAGTGGATTTAGCTGTGGGTTTGGCCCGGATGTTGCTCCCCGGTGTCCCTCTGGGCCGACCCGACACAACCGGGTGGAGAGGTCCACTGGTCAAAGCCCGTCCGTGCAAAGTCAAAGGGCTAGATCCCGTGGTCCGAAGAAGCGACACGCGTCAGTTGCTCTCCTATGTATCACCTTTCGCTAGACCATTGAAAATATTTATATCATAAAGAAATGTTGCCCTCCTCAATTAATTTTGAAATATTTTAACACAATTTACATTTTTTGTTAGTACAATTTAGCAAATATTTATATCATAAAGAAATGTTGCTGACAATAGAAAAAATTTGGTCCAGAAAAAAAATACGTGATATTTTAGAAAATTGTTGTACAATATAAAAAAAGATCATGTAGTTAAAAATAATGTTTCAAACCATTAAAGAAAATGTATGGTACATTTTAAATAATGTTCATGCATGTCAAAAATATGTATACCATGTATCATCTTCAATATAATTATATACCATGTATAATTCAAAATAAAAAAATAAATAAAAAAATATATGCCTACGGCTAAGCCGTCGGCATAAGCCGTCGGCATAGGTGGCACGTGGCGCCTTCACCTATGCCGACGGCTTAGCCGTCGGCATATGTCCCTTATCCATATCGCCGCGCGGGGCGCCCCCGTCCACTCCTTCTCCTCCTCCCGACCCCCCGCGCCTCCCAACCCTCATCGCCGCCGCCGCGCGCCTCCACACCCGCGCCGCCGCCGGATTCTCCCCCGCCCCCTGCCGCTGCCCACTCTCCTCACCCGCGCCCCCGCCGCCCCACCGTCGCCGCCGCCCCATCCCACCCCACCTCTCGTCCCCTGCCGCCGCCCCTTCTTGCTCCAGCCG
>NC_041393.1:270749003-270754781 GCF_002162155.2 Triticum dicoccoides
TCCCTATGGGCCGAACTGACACAACCGGGTGGAGATGTCCACTGGTCAAAATCCCGTCCGTGAAAAGTCAAAGGGCTAGATCTCGTGGTCAACCGCTCCAGGGTTTGGCGGGACGGGGGCCCTGGGGCGTAGCAATGCCACCGGAGTGTCGTACCGGGCCCTCATACATGCGGGGTGGTGTTGTGGCATGTCCGAAGAGGCGGCACACGTCTCCGGTGAGTGCCCCCCATTATGGACGGTGCCGCCACCGGCACCTGGAGGGGGGAAACTGACGCGTCGGGTCTACACAGAGTGGATGTAGCTGTGGTTTGGCCCGGATGTTGCTCCCCGGTGTCCCTCTGGGCCGACCTGACACAACCGGGTGGAGAGGTCCACTGGTCAACGCCCGTCCGTTGGAAGTCAAAGGGCTAGATCTCGTGGTGACCTACTAAGCTCCAGAACGAGCAAGCGAGGCGGCGGCGATGTTCTCTCGGACCCGCGACCAGGCCACGGCCTCGGCGGACGAAGCTGCTCGAGTTCGGCGCCTCCCCTCCCCTCTCCTCTGTGTGGTTCCGGGAGAGGAGAGGGTCGAGTGGTTAAAAAAACATTAAAATTTTATATGAAATAATAATACATAAAAAAATATTTAAAAAGAAGAATATAACTATAAAAAACATTAAAAATCTATATGAAATAAAAAACATGAAGAAGGAAAAATGTAAACTATTAAAAACATTAAAAAAGATAAATATAACTATGCCGACGGCAAAGCCGTCGGCATAGTTGCGGCCATAGGGGACGTGTCATGTGGATCAGTGACGTGGCGTCTATGCCGACGGTAGCCGTCGGCATAGACTGCCTTATCCCCTCGCGGGGCGTCTGCTCCACTCATTCTCTCCCAGCTCCCCGCCGCGACCCCGCGAACTGCTCGCCGCCGCCGACGACTCCCCGCCCCTTGTCGCCGCCGCCACACTCGCCCCCGCCCCCTGTCGCCGCCCACTCGTTGCTGCCGCACTCGCCCCCGCCCCTGCCGGCGCTGCACTCGCTCCAGCTTCCCCTGCCCCTCCCTCCTCGACCCCGGCCCGCCCTGCGTGGACGCCGCCCCGGCCGGCCCACGGCTCCAGTAGGGGGGGGGTGTGGTGAGTTGCTCGCGCGCGCAACCAGGGAGAAGAGGGAGTTGGGCGTGGTGGCGGCTGACGGGGGACGAGGCTCTCTGCTACGTGCGCGAACAGAGGTGAGTTTTCTAGCGCTTTGGCCATCGAGTTGCTGTCTGCGCGCACCAATTTTTGCATCCACGGGGAAAAATCTCTACTGGAGCATGGGTTTGAGATTTGCTAGTCAAGGGAGAAAAGGACTAGAGTTTCACGATGGGTTGATGGATGCATGAGCTTCGGGAATACACACTATAAATGTTTCAGGTTGTAGGCAACAATTTACAGAGGAGTTTTTTTTTGGTAGGCAACACACAGAGAGATAAGAGGCAAAAATACTGCATTATATTTTCATCATATGTGTGTCCAGTAGGCAAATTCTGTGTGATATATGTGTTCATATAGCTTTTATCTTAGCATGTCAATATCTGCGTTTTCAGCAGGCAATACTGTAACCTATCCGCATTCATAGTAGCTTTTTGTTCAGCATATATATGCACCTTCAGTAAGCAAAATGATGTAATATCTGTGATCATATAACTAGAACCCACCACTTGTTTTTTCAGTAGGCAACATAATTAGGATCTTGTTTTTGTGCAGTCAATATGCGTTTAGCAGGCAATATTATCGAATGCACACTCATTTAGGCTCAATTCTCAGATATCTGGAAATATAGAGGGGCGAGGGTTGCTGAAATCGAGAAATTTTCAGAGCAAAACTCAAATTCCGACAGACAATCAACAGCTAGAGGTCTTAGATATGTCTCCCACGCACAAATCCTCACCCCACCATTTTGGATTAGGGACGGATTAGAGGTGCAGCAGCACACAGTCATTGAGAGGGAGGAAGTGCAGCAGCTCATAGTTGCTTGGATTTTGGGGTGGTAGGCAACAATTCATGTCGCCATCCCATCAGATCCCAGGGATGTAGGCAATAGTATGCAGTGTTTTTACTTTTAGGCAATAGAAGATTTAAAACTAGGCAATAATAGTGGATCTATAGGCTGTTTTTAGAGTGTGTTTCATGCTGGCAAACAACAACAGCAGATACAAATCAGGCTGTGTATGAAGTTAGGTCAAGTGTGGGGTGCATATTTTTCTATTTTTCCTAATTATGTCCGCTGTGCTTGGCTACATTTTATATCAACTGAAGAAAAACAAAGAGAGCACCAGCCATCTTCTAGGCAATAGAATATGTTTTTCCAGGCAATACAATGTGTTGTGCTAGCTTTTTGATCTGTTACTATAAGCGGGAGTTACAAATGATATCTCTACAATATGTGGTAGTACAAGTCTGTATTTTTCTGCAAATCCCCTCATGCTAGTCTTAGTGCTGCTAAAAAGTCAGTTAAGTTCAGTCAAAAGTTTGCTCTATTATCTCTGCTGGGATTTGTTCCTACCTTTTTGCTTGAGATATCTGTTGTCGTACAGATTTAACGAAGGTTTCTTAGATGAAATCATGCAATAGTAGGGTTGCTCTGGTTTTTCTATTTTTTAATTCAGTAGATGTGCAGATTTAGCAAAGTGCAGTACTTGAACACAGCCACTTCTCTCTGAGAGTAAATGAGCATGTGTAAGTGTAGGGTTGGCCTTTTCATACCTAGCAGCCTCAGTTTATCTCCAAGGAACTATTGTAGTTCCAGACATTATTGTAGGCATTTTTGGATATATGCAGGCATCTTTTCAACAGCAGATTTTCAGACATTTTTTTAGGCATTTTTGGGTGATACGTAGGCATCTTAATTGTACTTTTAGACATTATTGTAGGCATCTTTTCAATTGTAGAATTTCTGACATTTTTGTTTGTAGGCATCTTTGGTTAATACGTAGGCATCTTAATTGTAGTTTCAGAGATTATTCTCTTCTCAATGCAGGTTTGCTAATCATGGGCAAGTCCAGCGGTGCCAGTTTCCTCAGTAAACTCAAAGGAGGACTTACTCGGAGTGGACGAGCCCACAAGGTTCCCTCCCGACTACGCGAGGATGGCACCTCACAGGGAGGTGGAGGGGTCGGGGGAGGAGACCCTAGAGGAGGAGGAGGTGGGGGGAGAGCCCCTAGAGGACGAGGAGGTGGGGGGAGAGGTAACCGGGCCAAAAAACTCCGGGCCGTGTCCGAAATAGGAGGGTCTTCTTCGATGCCCTCCTATGCTGATGCAGCTTCTGAGTCTGAGGAGGAGGAGTATATTCCTGATGTCGAGGAGGAGGAGGGTGAGGAGGAGGAGGCCGAGGAGGAGGAGGCCGAGGAGGGCGAGGAGGGTGGAGGGGAGGTTGACCCCGAGTTGTGGGGTGACTTGCCACCGGGTGCTCCGCAGGGGTGGCTGCGTGGTAATGCCGGAGTACCTACACCACCTTCTATTGAGGCGCACAAGTGGCTCACTGAACCTGCGGGGACAGAGTAAGTGCATCTCAATCATACTTTCAACACATGACAACATTTTTTTATTGTACACATGGCAACCCTTTGATTCTTTTGCAGTAACTGGATCCTTCACGGAAAGGGCCGTAAACCGAACGACCTTCTCACTGTCCTGTTGAAGCAGTTTTGGCCTGGCCTATTCTGCCCGCGGCCAGACAGGGACCCACAGCTGCGTGTTTTGGCCACAAGCTGGGCCCACTACGAGGCTTGCAGCAACGCGGAGTACGGGACGGCCGCTAAGGCCGTGATCACCAAATTTTGGGTAAGTTCCCTTTTGAATCACTTGTCTTTAGTTTCATTCATAGTTTATCATTGAATCACTCAAATCGTGCCTTGTTTGCTTCTGGTTTATGCATGATTGCAGCAACTCTATAGAGTTCTTGATGAGCACAAGGCCAGAGCCGACGTGGTCTTACTTGCGTCTGCAAAGAAGAAAGCTCGTCAGTTGCAGTACGAGGTGCGTTGGGTTGTCGTCTCACAGTACTACCACATCTACCTGCAACAAAAGATGACCAAAACTCAAGCACAGAGGAAAAAAATTACCATGAGCAGGGAGCAGTTCATGATGGTAACTATTATTGACTTTTCATTGTTCCAAGGAGTCAACTATATGTTTCGTGCTCACATGTCATGCTTCCAAAATTTGCATAGGCTGTTCCTCGTTGGTGCTATGGAAGGCATGACGGATGGGCGTGTTTGGTGGATAGGTGGGTCGGTGACGATCCAGAGTTTGTTGCCAAGAGCATCAAGGCCCGGGCTAACCGTGGAAAAGACGGGACACACGGCCAAGGAAACAGGAACCACTGGGGCTTCAAGGCCATGAAGGCATATCTATATGGAAGATGCATTTTGGTTCTTCTTTACCGTCATGTTCTTATGTATGGCTAACTTTTGTTTGACGTTGCAGGAGGACAAGTTGCAGAGGCCGCTCTCAGACATGGAGTCGTGGAAGCTGGCCCGCGAGCGGAGTGATCGCAAGGAGGGCGAGAGCCAGTACTACGGCAACACCGAGAAACACCTGGAGTCTTACACTCAGAACTATCAGAAGTTGCATCCGAATGTTCCCGTTCCTGAGGTCGCCCAGTCTCAGATCGACGACACAGCGGTGGTGGCCATCCAGGGTAAGTCCCATGGCCGGTATCCGTGTTTCGATGGCTTGGTCACTCCGTCGATCTCGTACACACGGTTTCGAGCTACCAACCCGAGCCCGTTAGAGAGTATGGGGCGTTCGCAGCCTCCCTTAGCCCGCCAACGTGCTGTAAGTACTTCCCCTTATCTTCTTTGTCTCTATCTTTCTTAGTTTATTTTCATCACTACCCACTTAGAAACAACCTCAATTTTGTAGGCATATCAGGCCTTTCTCGAGCATAGGCATATTGAGGTGAGGGAGTACTTGCAACGAGTGAAGGCAAACGATGATTACAGCCGTCAAGTGATGGCGGTTAGTTTTGCCCTCTTAAACCAAGCTGAAATTTGCACTTTCATTCCTTCTGACTTTGTTGATCACGGCTTGTTTCTAAGTGGACTTGTTTAACTAACATCCAGGCTATGTTGGCGTCTTGGACTAACCGCACGGAGCCACCACAAGTTGGACCCCCACCACCACCCGCGGGAGACGCCCCACACATTCCCACGTTCGAGGAATGGCTGGCACTAGGCGGTGATACTCCGGTTAGTAAATTTGCCTAACTAATGACAAACTAGTTCTCGTTCATTCAACACTATCATGTCATATTTACCGTTAGAATCTTCTTTCAAACATGTAGGGGACCGGTGGCTCGACTCCTGCTCCGTCGACCCCAGTCACTCTGATCTGGCAGAGTGATGGTGGTCGCGGTGGCGGTTTTGGCGGAGGAGGACTTGGCGGTGGCGGTTTTGGCGGAGGTGGACTTGGTGGTGGTTTTGGCGAAGGTGGACTTGGCGGAGGTGGTGGTTTTGGTGGAGGTGGACTATGTTTAAATGATGTTGATGAACTGTCATATTTCATATTATTCTATTTTGAAATGTTGTCAAATGAATTGGAAAAGAGAAAACAGGGAATATAAAAATTGGAAAAGCCGTCGGCATAGATACGCTCAGGAGCCACCAGGAGGCGACACGTGGCAGGGCTATGCCTACGGCCAAGCCGTCGGCATATATTTATATCTATGCCGACGGCTTTGCCGTAGGCATAGCCATGCCACCAGGTTACACCAGGAGGCGACACGTGGCAGGGCTATGCCTACGGCAAAGCC